>NC_139699.1:57670834-57676929 GCF_964188405.1 Protomyctophum parallelum
GACAGTGGATTTAACAGAGATTTAGATGTTAATGTTACATCATCGCAGGATGCCGCTGCCAGATGTCAAATGACTCACAAATTGAAAGCTCATAAGAGTGTATATGGAGAGGAAAAACAGGTTTGTTTTGTATGCAACCATGTTGGCATCAGCAGATTTCCATTTTCACATGACTCCTCCTCGCTAAATGTGAACATCATGTCTTCCATCAAGAGGCATGTGCCATCACCTGACATACTGTATGTTTTCTACAGCCGTGTGAACTGTGGGATTGCAGAACAAAACAAAACAAAACAACATTCCTGACTGACGGATGGGGCAACCTGACACTGCCTTTCGTCACACTGATCCGAGATCAAATTCCTTCTGGACTAGAGGTGTGCATGCAGGGGCACTGGCCTCACAATTGGATTAAGATTCACCTCTTTAACGATTCCATACTGAACTGAAAGAACAAGAATATAACTAGTATATAACTGGAAGAAAGATCTTGTCTCATGTCTAGAAATTCTGCAACAGGTTTTCAAATTGAAACAAACGATGTATACCCCTCCCATCTTAATTTTTAAGTCCGTAAATCCTTTCTCATCATTCCATACCAGCCTTTAATATTTGACACCGATGCCTGAATTGCCATCATTCATTCACCTGCAATGTTTTCCTGCTGTCGGGGACATTCTGTAGGCCGTCTCCACTTCCTCCTGGGTCTCCATCCAGTTTACAGCGTGGCAGGCAATGGTAGCCCACAGTCCGCCTCCCCCGGTCAATTGGTCCCAGGTGACCTCTGTGGCCAGAGGCGCTGTCCCGGGGGAGCGGGCCGGCACCGTCCCCTGCCTCCTCTGTAGAGTTGGACTCCAGAGCCTTGTGTAGATTCTTGAAGATGCCGTGTATGGTCAGCACCACCAGGGTACAGAGCACGTACATAACGCTCAGACCTCTCCGTCTTCCCGAAATTGTCCGCGGCGATCAAGGCTCAGTTCTTCAACGGATCAAATCTTCTCCAGGCTCCATTTTCCCATGATGAACGCAGATGAGATCTGCCCCCGCAGAGACCAAGGTTTCTCCGGCGAGACTCGAGGGCCTGTGAGACATCACGATGGCATCATGACCTTTTTAGGTGTTTTAGGTGAAAGACGACCGCGACTAGGGCAGCCAAGAAAGCGGGTCCACCTCCTGCTAAACGACTAAGGGAATTACACCATTGGGTGTGAATTAGCTCCACTTTCTCTTCTGCTGTCGGGTGTCGTTCTCCATCAGCCGAACAAGGTGGCAGAGCACCCTAAAGCTCATCAGGACTGTGCTTGCTAATCTGCAAATCTCGCCAAACCTGATCCCTTCACTGGCTACCACAGAGAGAGGAGAGTGACCACTAGCCAAATATAAATGAGCATAATCCTCTCTCCATTTCTCTCTCTCGCATTTTTGTATCTCACCTACACTACAGTACACTATAGTGACTTTCCTAAAGCCTGCTCACGCAGTGATTAGTACAGTCCAGCATAAGTCTGACCAACTTTTGGACCTTGTCCTGTTGTCACAGCGAGTGCTGTCCCACTGCCAAGGTGACAGGAGTCCAGGTAACCCAAGCCGTCTGCTCTGCAGGTAGGTTAATTTCAGGCGTGCTACCCTTGTCTTGTGCAAATGCCACACACACACACACGCACACACACTCGTCAAAATCCAGCAAGTGTAACATCCAGACCGGCCTGTTGGGGGCCAAAACTCATTAATTATCACTAATTACAAAAACACAAAACTTGTGGCATGCTCCTTAACGCTGGACATCTCAGATGTTGGATTCCTCCGTGTCCTGCCAAGTTGGTTGCCGTTTGGCTAGTGGCTACATCCTCCTGGTTTAAATGAGCAACAGCTTCACGTCCTCCAGTCTGCGTCCAGGTCGCGGGACTGTCTTCGTGGGGACAGAATGCAAGCTGTGGCCCAAATCAGACTCACTCTGGCACTCAAGAGATTAGGCTACTGCGTTGTGTCAGGTTAGGGCTTCACCTCATCATCACACGCAGAGGAGGAGGGGGGGGAGAGAGAGAATCCTCCACAGTTTCATTTATTTCCATCCATCTGCCGTTTGTGGGATAAGCCCTGGATAGGACAGGAAGTGATTCACTGATGATGTAACATGCTGTATACATATGGATTTATGCAAAAGGTAGGGGAAAAAAAGAAAGAAAAACAAGATTGCTCCCATGATGTGGCCCTTATTCACCATCAGACTCCTATTGGCTGTCAGGATGGCAAGACAGACAAAAGCGTGACATTGGTGTCCCACATGTCCTTGTTGTCCTGGGACATGACAGTCCGTCCGTCCGTCCCCCCGTCCCCCCCCCAACAGCCAGTGAATTGCGATTGGTCCGTGGGGTCCACACACAGTGGGTCCGTTTGTTTCATGTCCTGGAACATGCCATGGTATTAACATTATACTGAGCCCGTTCTGTAGGCAACAGTTTTGCAAGAACAAAAAGGACAGTTTCCAACTGAGTGATCACTTTCAGGGTTCTAATGAAAGGGAGGAGACTGGCCAGGGGCACGTCCCCCCTCAAGTTTCTGGCCATTTTCCAATTGGCCCAATATAAAGAGACACTCTAGTGTTTAGGGATTAGGGAAACATAACAACAGACAAATACAAATAACTGTTTAATGGTCGCCAAAAACACAAAAACAAAAACACACAAAAACACCAAGTAAACAATTAGTTAAGATGTCTGATGTGCGTGCGTGCGTGCACGTTTGAAAAGGCTCAAGCCAGTTGATCTCAAGCAGCTTACAGGAGAAATTAGACCCTCCTCACCCTAAGAGCATAATTATTAATGAATTAATTCAGGGCTTCACTTTCAATAAGCCAACATGAAGGGCATTCAAGGACTTTTGTGTAAGAGAGAGACATTACAGGCCAAGAGGGACAGTCACAACAGAGGAGGGAGAGAATGACGCGCAGACTGTAGAGGGGGATGGAGAGAAACTGAATGCAAGACTTGAGAGAGGGAAAGAGACGGAGTAAAGTAAGTAAGTACATTTTATTTATATAGCACCCCTCACAGAGAGAGAGAGAGAGAGAGAGATAGATCTCACAAAGTGCTTTACATACATTGAGAAAGAGCAAAACAGGGGATAAAACAGAAACAAAACACTGTACAATTCGACTCAAACAAAACAATAACACACACATCCGGGAAAATAAAATCATGAACCATCAACAAAAGCTTGTTCAAAATGGAAAGGTTTTAAGACTTTTCTTAAAAATGTCAGCTGAGGGACAGAAAGAGGGTTTGAGAGAGAGAGACCGCGAGATTGAGCAGGAGAGGGACGCCACAGGTAGGCTAAACCGTAACGTGAGTGTCAAATCCAGCAGAATGGATGGTCGGGAGAGAGGAGAGATGGAGCGAGTCAGTAAAGTATGGTGACACACACACACACACCCACGGCTGGATGAGTGGTCAGTTTAGCAGAACAGGCTGTATAAAAGCCCCATAAAAACTCCCATAATAAAAAATCCCCTGTCCTGTGACTCCTGTCGTCCTCCCAAAACGCACTGCACTGCACACCCATTTAATCTGTCTCATCTGGGCTTTTTTTAGGCTGGACAAAATTACAGAGTGTCCCAGCAGGATGGAAAGGACAGGAAAGCACATGCACACGCACACGCGCGGATAAACAAGGAGCTAGGTTGAAGTGAACTCTGCCGCCGACGGCCAACACGACAGTGACATCACCACTGGGGTGAGGGCCCGGGGAGAGAGGGGGGGGGGGGGCTCACAGGAAGAGGCGGACAGAGTGAAAAGAATTAGCTCAGCGGGCAAAGGAGAACGAAGACGCCACACAGAGCCACTACTGACACAGCCTGTCTCCTCCCCTTCTTCCTGTGTTCTTCTTGCCTCCGGATCTCTGGGAAAAGCACGTTTGTGTGTGTGTGTGTGTGTGTGTGTGTGTGTGTGTGTGTGTGTGTCCACCCCAACTAGGACACTGTACGCCTCCGCAAGGTTGTTCTAGACATGAAGGACATTTTAGCTTAGATACAACGGATAAGAATGTTAATGATAATAGCAACTAACTACATGACAATATGACGCATGTACAGTAGCACTGCATGTTCCACTATACCTGCCTCTAAAACCAAGAGTTAAAAACTGAGAAACTTCCAATGTCTTTTGCGGTGACTGCAATTATAGATGGGACTAGAACTAGATTAAACCCATTCTGACCCGAGATCAGATTCATACGAGGTTTCCGCCGGACACACACTGGTCTGATGAACCCATTCTGACCCGAGATGGCGAGATCAGATTCTAAAAATGTCAGTCGCTCTTCGATTTTTCAAAAATAGCAGACCTACAAGCTCGTATCGCGCCACTCGGTGGCGCGATATGAGCTTGTAGATCTGCTATTTTTAAATAGCTAAAGCATAACATGATGCTGACACCAAAATGGGTGCCCGGTCAGAATGGGTTAACAATCAACACATTCGTAAAATACTTAATATGCAACGGATAGGAAAGATGTATGGGCTTTCTGTCTGTGGAAACCACAAAATGCCTGCCGCGCTCTATACAGCAGCCACTGAAACACACATCGTCAGCTTAAATTCAACTTAGAACAGGCTACATAGGCAAAAATAATTAGGTAAGTAGGAGATACATTGAGGGGAAAAAAAGAAGAGAAAGCTAGCAAAAGGCTGACAGTGAAAACATACTGGAACACTGAAATATACATACGGTACATAAATGGAAAACCACGTAACAAAAAAAAAATACCAGAATCTTGAGTGCAATGTGGCACATGTGGAAAAAGTATCAAGGGATGTTGCAATACACACACACACACACACACACACAGGCTGGTGTCTCCATCAAAAACCACAGGCTAGACTCTGTAGTGATCTAGACGTGAACAAGTTGATGCTGAGGATTATCCAGTTACTGCAAGTTGCTAAAGACACAGCACAGAAAGACACACGTGCACACATACATAAGGAAACTACAGTGAGTATCTAGAGAATCAATAGGAGAGCTGTTATTAAGGGGCTTCAGCTAAGACCTACTAAGCCAGAGGTTATCTAGGACATATCTTTTTGAAGATTCTTTTGAAAATTGCAGTTCTACAAGCTCACACCGAGTCAGATTGCGGCACGTTGTGACCATTTTCAAATAACCAATGTTTACAGTTTACACTATACGGCAGGGTTCCCCAATTAATTTTCCTCAAGGGCCATATTTTGACTAGCGTACCAGGCTGGGGGCCGAGTCGGCACGCGCGAGGTCGAGGTCTTGCCCTGAAAATTCATTTTCAGGGCAAGACCCCATTTGAAAAGGATGCCCAGTTTGACATGCATAGGCTACTGACCCCCATTTAATGCCATTTATATCTGGGACCCTTAAAAAAATAGAAAAAAAGAAAGAACATTTTTTTTTTTTTTTTTTTTTGAAATTCTTTCATGGGCCACAAGGGGGCGCTCTGTGGGCCGCAAATGGCCCGCGGGCCGCCTATTGGGGTACCCTGCTATACGGGGTTAAAGTGGGTAAAAAGATTTGTGATGCTACCGTATATTAATACATTCTGCTGGAGAGCCCCTGGAACCCACTTTCAGAATCACTGCACTAAGCAAACAGTTTGTTAAACATCTCCCTTCACCAGACATTCAATTCATCAGTTATGTGAAGCTTAATGTTGCATAGAAACTATGCATGTGAAATCTATGAATGTCAAATGGATCCATTTGTTGCATACTGTACACATCAAGCCTACAGAATGGCTGGGCAACGTTGAAGCCGCCATCCCTACTGGCCAAAGGTGGTACTGCAGAACCCAGGTTACATTTATGAATGAATCGTGTGACGTAGGACGTGACGTAGAGGTACCACAAGAACAGCGCGACGGGTACAATGATAGGAGCCAAAAACCAATCATGGATTGTCAACGCTCGAGGGGTACAATGATAGGAGCCATAAACCAATCATGTCAACGCTCGAGGGGTACAATGATAGGAGCCATAAACCAATCATGTCAACGCTCGAGGGGTACAATGATAGGAGCCATAAACCAATCATGTCAACGCTCGAGGGGTACAACGATAGGAGCCATAAACC
>NC_139699.1:57677129-57984629 GCF_964188405.1 Protomyctophum parallelum
GAGAGAGAGAGAGAGAGAGAGAGAGAGAGAGAGGGCAGAGGGAGCGCAACAGAGAGAGAGAGAGAGAGAGAGAGAGAGAGAGAGACGCAAGGGAGCAGTAAAGCGTAAAGCTTGCTGTGAAGGAAGCAATAGTGAATGGAGTCCTGGACACTGTAAAATCTCAAAGTGTCAGTTTGTCTCAGAGAGTTCCAAAATATGCAGATCAATGTTTTGTTAACACTCTCTGAGTTGATTTTACAGTGTAGAGGAGTGGCACTGATCAACTGATCAACATTATGTAGGCCTTTGTTTGTAAAAAGTTGTACATGTATAGTGTAGTTTTTTGGTCCTGTGTGTGTGTGTGTGTGTGTGTGTGTGTGTGTGTGTGTGTGTGTGTGCGTTGCGTGGCGTGGCGTGGCGTGCGCATTGCATGCGGAGCAGCAGCCGTTTGGTCCTCCCGTCATCTTTATATCGGCCCCCAGTAAACTGGCGCGTCTCAGACCACCATCCAATGAGCATGGCGGGTGGGCTGCTGGGAAACCGGGGTTCCGTCTCACTTGGCCTTCTTCCGGAGGAGTTTCTGGGACTCAGGATAGTGGACCAGGATCTCTCCCAGGTCTTTCTTATCCAGGATGAAGAGGTTGGCGAAGCCGTGGGCCTTCACGTTGGCGGTACGCCTGTTACCTCCGCCACCTGCCAGCAAACTGAACCATTGGAGAAATACATCTTGTTACTATAGTCTGAGTCTCACACAAAGCCCCATCCTTCAACCTCTTCGGATTGCAATTTGCAATTAAAGTGGACTAAAACGTTTCATCCATTATTATTAAAACACGAAAGCATTTAATATAAAAGCATTTGCCTGACACCAGCATGCCATTCATTCATTGCCACATGTTTAATTATGTGATCAGCAAATCATCAAAAGGGAAGGAACTCCAACCTGATTTCACCAAACACGGAGCCAGCCTTGATGGTCACAAACACAATCGACAGGTCAGGACCTCCAACCACCTGCACCTCCCCTTCTTTGATGATGTACATCTCCCTGCCAATCTCCCCTGCAGGACATATGATGAACCACACTTGTTATGCCTGCCATGCAGGCGCGTGGACACATAGACATCGAAGGGGCCTTTCAGCCGCTGCCCTTTTACCCGTTTTTAAAATATATATATTTTTTTCTCCCTTGAATTCCTTGGATCATCACTCTCTGGCTCTTCGGCTACTCCTAAAAACCTGTGGAGTTTCATAATAATATGAGCCGCCAGATTATGGCATAATGGCGCTAAAAAGGATAGTCGTTTCGTATTTTAAAACAAAGTTCCAGACGCCAGAGGTTTAAAATATAATAATATTATACTTTTTATGACTTCGTATCAAGAGTAATATATTATACTAGAGGTAGTGGCCCGCACATGTAGAGTTCGGGTGGCTACGCGGCCCTCTACAATCATGAATTGAACAAGGTGGACCCTGTTGTAAACAAGTGTAATGCTTTATTGGGTCGTCCACTCACAGTTAACAGTCTTTGTATTGCGTTGTGCTTGAAATGTACTGTAATTCTGCAAACTGTTAATAAATATTTCAATCAAATCAATCAATCCACCGCCGATCAAACTGATATGCCCATACAGTATCTGGAGATCTCTGTCAGTCCTTGTCCCTTTTATGCCCAAATATGGGCATGATGTCATCAATATAATGCCACTACTGTGTACTGTATGTGGCATGCGCCTTAGGCCATCGGCACCCAAAGCCAATTTTAATATAGGATAGGATGACATATTACAGTATATTACATCACTTATATGGAACAATAATTATCCTTACAGGATCAGTCAAAAAGTACATTGGGTACACATTGGGTACTAAAAAGCCTCTCAAACCTGCCGTTGCTTCAAAATTAGATTGCGGTTGAAAGCCATTTGTTGACCGCACAAAGTTTACAATGGACTGCCATGTTTGCACTGGCCTGCAGTGTTATCTTTGGCAGCAAATTTAGATTTTGGTTTTAGTCATAGTCTCTTGAATAGTTTTAATTTAGTTTTAGTCACATTTTAGTCACCTGGAATGTTTTAGTGTTAGTCTAGTTTTAGTCGACTAAATATCATAAGGTTTTAGTCGACTAAAGCTACAGTTGATTTAGTCGAACAAAATGTATTTTTGTGTTTTTTTCACTTGCTGAAAATAGCCGATCTACAAGCTCACAATGCTATGCTAATTTTACGTCTAGTTTTTATTTGTTGACGAAATTGTCAGTATATTTAGTCATAGTTTTAGTCATCATAGCTTAGTTTCTATTTAGTTTCCATTTAGTTTTCGTCAGTGAAAAAAGGTAGTCGACGAACATTTTTCGTCCTAGTTTTCGTCCTAGACGAAAACAACACCGCTGGCCTGGCGTAGACCTGTGCACTGAGGAGCACATGCACTTTTCTACTTGTACACTGCATCACGTTGCGCTCTGAAAATAGCCGATATACAAGCTCACTATACGCATCGCAATGTGTTATGGGGCTTGTAGCTCATTTCGCTCCTATATGCCACTAGAATGTGGAATGCCCTACCAACAGCCGTTAAGAAATGTATATTTATAGGCCTTTCCCTTTTTTTTCTAAACATGAATATGATGATTTTTTTTGTTGCATTGTAGCATTACGCGGAAGTGGGGATTGAACGCGGGCGTCCCACTTGCCAGACCAACGCGCAACCTGTCGTGCCAATAGGGCTGAGCCTGATTGGCAGGGCTGTTGTGGGCTTGGTCTTGACTGTCTTGCCTACACAAAAACATTATAAATATTTGTATGTTTTTAATTAATCGAAAATGGAGGACCCTTACTGCATGTAAACAAATCTTATAGTTATTTTTCTGGTTTTATCCTCGTAACCTCGTTTTTGTATCGACCTGTACCTTCCTTGGACTGCACCCATTCCGCAATCAGTTAATAACAATAACATTTTCAATCAATCAATCAATGCTGTTTTGTGCACACGGCATGAATATGAACGTAGGAGGCCAAACATCAACGCTATATGTGCACGCATGCACACACTCATGCATGCTCACAGGCACACGCATTGACATACAGTACACCCACACACACACATTGACTCATGCACACATCCAAAACTGTGTTTTAAATGAAAGGCGGACGGTGTGATTCTTACCTTTTTACAGACAAAGTCCCCTGGCAGGTAGACCACAGACTTGAGTCTCAGGAGCATGTCGAACATCATCTGTCTGTCACAACCCTGACGGAGATGAAGACAGAACCATGACTAACAAAATACAAACTTCTTCTTGTTTATAGCAAAAGTGTTGTTGTTGAAAGTCTGTGCGTCTACTGTATGTGCAATTGTGTACAGTATGTACAATTGGGTGCATGGACATGTAAGTGCACGTGCCTGTGGCGTGCGTGCGTGCCTGCGTGCGTGTGTCTTACAGACCTGAAACAGGGCTACTTTAGCGATAATGGCAAAGTTGACGTCTGAGGCGATGTCCATCCTCATCTTGATTGGAAGCTGGACGAGCAGCTCCAGTTCATCTGCACGACAGAGACAGTATACAGACAGAGAGTTCCAACGTCAGTTCAGTTCAGAGTTAAAAGCTGTCTAATTCTGTTCATCTTAACCCATTTAGACCCGAGGACGATTCTACAAATGTTGGACCCCCATCTGAAAATATGTAGCCATACTATATATGCTCGATAGCAGGCTTGATAAGCTTAAAGCTTATTGATACCGGGTACTCAATAAGCTTGTTATTGGATTTTTTCGGGGTATCGGTTATCGAGCTCCATCCCTATCCAGGGACACCCCCCAGACGCAAAGATTTGAGTTAAAAACGTTTGCTCTGCCTGGGCCGCGGCTCAGCGGTCCAGGCACCTTGGCTGGTAATCCAGTCTGGCAGTGTGCCGCAGGTTCGACTCCCGATCCCGACGGCCTTTACTGCATGTCATCCCCCCCATCTCTCTCCCCATTTCCTGTCAGCCTACTGTACAGCACAGCCTAAATAATAATAATAATAAAGGCGAAAGCCACAAACAAAACATTTTCTCGCTCTGAAAGAATATACATTCCAGATTTGAGCCACATTTTCACGATTTTTCAAAAAATAGCAGATCTACAAGCTCATAGCGCGGCACCCTGCTATTTTTCAACAGCTAAAGTGTAACATAATTGCTTGAAACGCCAAAAAGGGTTCCCGCCCCCAGAATGTGTTAAAAGAGCAACAATCCTTGTTAAAGTGCAAGGCAGTGTTTGGTCTCTAAAGTATGTCTTTACTTTCTTTACTTTCTGTGTTTTATTTGTGCTCTCTCATTCGTCTGCTGGGTTGTGTCACCTTCATTGGCCTCTTTTTCTGTACAGTACTGTTTGTGAAGCATACAGTGTTTAACGCATTCTGACCTGAGATCAGATTCATACGAGGTTTCCACTGGACACACACTGGTCTGATGAACCCATTCTGACTTGAGATCAGATTCTAGAAATGTCAGTCGCTCTTCGATTTTTCAAAAATAGCAGACCTACAAGCTTGTATCGCGCCACTCGGTGGCACGATATGAGCTTGTAGAGCTGCTATTTTTCAATAGCTAAAGCATAACGTGATGCCGACACCAAAATGGGTGCCCGTTCAGAATGGGTTAAGAAGAGAAATTATTCATTATTGAGTTATTACGTAACAGCACTTTTTTTTAAATCAATTCTGCTTATGGAACATTAACAAAAGCATGGTTATAAAAGTCGATACAGTATGCATGCATTACAGACATAATTAATAAAGCCCGGGGTTATTTAATCCATTAACCCATTCTGAACGGGCACCCATTTTGGTGTTGGCATCATGTTATGCTTTAGCTATTGAAAAATAGCAGATCTACAAGCTCATATCGCACCACCGAGTGGCGCGATACGAGCTTGTAGGTCTGCTATTTTTGAAAAAAATCGAAGAACGACTGACATTTTTAGAATCTGATCTCAGGTCAGAATGGGTTAATCAGACCAGTGTGTGTCCAGCGGAAACCTCGTATGAATCTGATCTCAGGTCAGAATGGGTTAAATCATAGCGCCCAGCACATTTAGCGACGGAACCGGATGCTATCCCGGATGTAGCTGAAGTAGCTTGATGTAGCCAAAACACTCTCGATGCGATTGACAACAACGGGAGGTACGATTCATTCTAACGCGACTAGCGACGGGACCACGATGGGCCGTCTAACACATAACGTTTTCTTAGAATTGGACGGAATGATTTAGAATTTTAGACATTTTTAATGACGGAGAACTCCGTCCTTGCCGCTCAGGGTGTTCAGGGTGCTTTCTATAGCTCTTACCCAGCATGCCCTGGCTCTTCCAGGTGTAGTCGTACCATGTCTTGATGCGGTTCTGGACGTGACTGGGGATCTTTTCTGAGTTCATGTACTTGACGGTGCTGTCCATGCAGGATCTGTAGTAGTTCTCCCCCGCAGTCGCAGCCCCCACCACGTCTCTCATCTGGACCCACATTTAAAGCATATCACACACCACAAAAGAGTCACATTTGAACCTGCGCGTGCGTGCGTGCGTGCGTGCGTGCGTGCGTGCGTGCGTGCGTGCGTGCGTGCGTGCGTGCGTGCGTGTAATGCATTATGTAAATTAAAGCAGCGAAGCAAAGTGAAACTATATGCAGAGAGGTTTTAGTTGACTGACCTGACCAATCATGGTGGAAAAGGCAAAGACGCCAATAAAATAGTTGACACCCTGGAAGCTGATCTCAAACACGGTTTGAGGGTCTGGTAAGCCTCCGATAGTGATCAAAGTCTTCACGGCATAGAGGTAACAGCGGATGTAGCTGCACACACATACAAAACATCCATTGATCATTGAATGCACTGTGGTAAATTACACAATCAAATGTCTAGCTTTGTCTTTGTATAATCTGTATTTCTATACGTTATATTATCTAAAAGGAGAAATTATTTCAAAATACATGTTGTTTTCAAAATGTATTTTTGGATGTACAATTACCTACTCAAAATATTTTAATATTTAAAGAAAGTATTTTTCTTCTTCTGCATAAATCGTTGCTGTAGTAAAGTAGTAAAAAGTGCTTTGGACAAAACCTCTTAACTCCATTAGAACCTCAAATTGTCTGCTAAAACAACTAACTCCACCGCCTCGCCCCCTCTCATGGAAGTAATTGACAATACGTGTATATAAAGTTACGACACGAACTTTGATGAGGCTATATTGCTTTGTTATGAAAATATAAGGTTTTCTTAATTTCCTGAAAAATTAACATTTGAGTTATGAGGTTTCCTCCAGACAGCAGAGATATATATACTATTCATAGCACAACAATGACTAAATGGAAATAACAGCAGTTTGTCCATACGCAAAGCCCTTGCCATCGTAGACCCATTTGGTAGAAGCCAGTCCTTCCCAGTCAGAGCCCCAGTAGAACAGACAGGCGTTGATGTGGAGAGAGTAGAACAGGTAGAGTGTGGTTCGGATGATCCTGAACAGGAATGACGATAATTACAAATAAACACAAGAATCATGGATTGCAGGTAAAAATCATGAAATGCATACGCACGCACGCACGCCCGCACGCACGCACGCACGCACAAATAACAATGAAAATAGTTAGACAATGTACTGTAATTAATGTTCATGAGGTGTGTGCAATTTGAAAATTCTTCTGCTACCTGTAGATGTAGGCCTTTTTCATCACAGATTCGACACGGTCGTTGAATTCGCCAAAGACCATAAACTGGGAGGGAGACATAGTTTCAGTCACAATCACAAATACATAGCGTTTTATTACATTAAATTACATTAATGACTTAATGACTTTTGTCATTAAGATTCTTGCCCGGACAGTGGATGACGTGACTGTTTTTTCACCTAAATTCTTATCCCACGACTTTATGTAACCCATTTTTCACCCAGCCAGTGCCAATTGCCTAAACTTTAATCCTGGATGCTATACTCCCTTTGCCAACCTGGGGAGAGCCCTGAACTGAGCTCATGCTTCCTTCAATGCATGAGGAGTTAACAGGCCGCTTCTTATCGCCTGACAGGGTAGGATGGTAGGACGTAGCGTGTGGAAGGAACACGTTATTCCAACCACTTCCTTACCCCAGAGACCAGGATCACTGCATGTTTCCGTGAGGGTATACCTACATACTAGGGATGTCCCGATACCACAGTTTCTGATGTGTTGTGTTGTGATCTTGTATTGTGTTTATAGCTATCTAGCTATATACTGTATAACGTGTTGTGTTTATAGCAGACTCCTCACTCAAATGTGCACTTGCAGTTTGGGGCAACTCCAAAGCAAACTCCACATGCCCCAACATTTTATTTACCTGCCATAGTGTCAAACCCCTTTACCCACTGTGTCGGATCGGTGGTTATAGACTGGCATATTCGCCGATACCGATATGACCCGATATGACAAATAAGGGCCGATATACCGATACTTTTCCGATACAGTATCGGGACATCTCTAGTACCTACAGTACCCAAGGGGACACGGGGAGAACATGCAAACCCCACACAGAAAGGCCCTTTCGCCAACCCCGCGCCTCGGGTATGGGCGCTGATGACACGGAGGAGAGAACACGTACATCCCCAGCACCCCCACAGCGTCCCCGACAGGAATAGAATCTGGGACTTTGTAGCTGTGAGGCGACAGCGCTACCGCCTGCGCCACCGCACCCCCCAAGTGGATGATAATTTGGCAACTTTAGCGCTGAATAATATTCAAATGAATAGTTTGCAATAGAAATATTTCTGGGTCGAAAGAAGGGTATGAGTTGAGTTATTTAATATTTATATGTATACATTATTTATGCCCTTTAGACAACAAATCTGCACGTCTCTTCCATGACACGCATACATATACAGTAGTAGCCTACTGTACCCACATGCAGTACAAATGAACTGTTCTAGAACCACAACAGTTCTATATGCCAACAAGAATCCCCTACCTTCAGAAGACGTGGGAATCGCAACAGACTGTTGACCCCAGTGAAGACGTAGAATATCTCCATGGGACATAGACTTATAATATCCATCTGTAAAATGATTTACCTTGTTAACTCAGAATTCAGAAGCACTTTATTTCCTACATTTATATTCATCATACGCACAAGGAAACTGGTGCAGGACTATCACCATTATGCAGAAAGAACCATACAGACTCATCATAACGTATCATCACATAATTTATGTCAAACTAAATCTAGCTCTGCCAAATCTTTGAAATCTCTGAGAAAAAGGCTATACCAGCCCCCCCATGGGCTTGCACAACGTATTACCTCACCTGTATATCTGTTTCTTATTATCTTACCGTGTATCTTTCAGTTGACCGGTAGTGGTCATACATTTCCTTTGGATCAATCTGAAATGTAAGAAGATTCAGAAGATTTTATACGTGTGACTGACACAGGATCATGTGTTTACTGTATTTACTGTAACAAACAAAAAAAGTAAGACAATTTAACTGACCACAACGTCTCCACCACGGACAAACTGCAGCCTGGGCTGGAATACGACAATGTCTATGATGTAGATGGCGTCACAGGTGTAGTCCATTAACAGCCAAAACCAGAGGTTTTCTGGGGTCTGGTACGGGAAGGTCCAGCGCACAGGGATCAACCACACGTTCCAGTTCCACGCACATACCACCAGGAACAGCCAGCACACATACATTAGGTCTATGGAAAACAAAAGGAGACTTTGGTCATGTCATGTTCAAGTTCCTGATTCAAGTCAGCTCAGTTTAGCTCAGTACAGTTCCAGTTCCAGTTCCAGTTCCAGTTCAATTCAATTCAATTCAATTCAATTCAATTCAATTCAATTCAGCTCAGCTCAGGTAAACTCAATTCTGTTACATTAAATTGAGCTCAAAAGTTCACAAAAGTAATGTTCAGTTCCGTTCAGATCTGTTCAGCTATATTCTGTTTCGACTCCACACGTACCTGTAAACGGGTCAATGTTTGAAGGGAACTGATAATATAGAATGGCTTGGAGCCAGCCGGGCAGTTTGGAAATCTTGAATGGTAATTTGATGGGTTGTCCAAAGACCACAAAGGGTTTCTCCTCCACCTCCTCCTCCTCCTTCTCCACTGCTTCAGGTGCTACTTCCTCCTTCTTCTCCTCCGGTGGGGGGGGAGGCGGCGCAGCGCCAGCGGCGGGTTTTTGCACTGTGAAGATACAAATATATACAGATATATTTCTAATTGCAAAAAAATGAGATTTTAACCTTACTACTACTTTGTACTACTGGTACTTTGCAGAGGAAAACAATGATGTTAAAAAGAAGGGAAAATGTTATGCACATTTATAATAATAATAAAAATAATAATCAATTAATAATTTACATTTGGGGGATATCTTTCACAATAATTATTGTACATGTTCTAATCTAGACGTTCCTGATGATCACAAATAAATATATTGCAGGCGTTTTACTTTACTTTTTTCAGGGTTAAAGGTTAAAGGTCAAAGGTTACAAATTGTTAAAAAATGTAGTCTAGAGATTTTGAAGTTGTGTGAATTTCTGCCGCTGTGGTAATTCCTTATATGCAAATATCATGACCAATGGCATTGTAAGACTAAATAATGCACATCAATGGTGATGTTTAGGTGAAAAAAGAACAGAAAAAAGAAATGAATATGAAGCATCGCTGGGGAAAACAGAAACAGAACAGAAAATAAAGACGCAGCGCCGCAGATGGAGTGAGCAGGTTCCATACTTATACTACTTATTTACAAAAGGAAAACATTTAAAATATAAAAAAGAAATGTTCACACAGTGCACACTGAATTAAGCTGTTATGTTATGGCTTCATCGGGGAAAAGGATGAAGCTTACAATTTCGGTCTGATGTGCACACTCTTCTAAATGTTTAACTTTGTTATTTAAAGGACAACTTTAGTTTTTTTTCAACTAAGGTTCATGTTTTAGGTTGTTATTAGAGAAACTAAAAGGTGAGTGTTAATTTTCTTTCATTTGCTGCTTTCTTTAGTTTTGGGGATTTTAGCAGTTTTTGACAGGGGGGCAGGGGCATTCGAGCATGGGGCTAAATATGTATTTTTATACAAAATATTATGGCGATTTATCTTTTTATTATTTACTATAGTCCTAATAAACCCCAAGAAATTTAATCTGGCCACAAAAGATCACAGGGTCTACTGAATGTGACAAACTGACATATTGAGCCTATGACACACAGAATAAGCCTTCCCCCAGTAGGCTACCTTCACATTCAGTAGATCCTGTGATCTTCTGTGGCCAGATGTAATTTCCTGGGGTTTATTAGGACTATAGTAAACCATAAATAAATAAATCACCATCAAATTTGGTAAAAAAATACATATTTAGCCCCATGCTCGAATGCCCCCGCCCCCCTGTCAAAAACTGCTAAAATCCCCAAAACTAAAGAAAGCAGCAAATGAAAGAAAATTAACACTCACCTTTTAGTTTCTCTAATAACAACCTAAAACATGAACCTTGGTTGAAAAAAACTAAAGTTGTCCTTTAAGTGACTGTACCTGTGGGGACAATGGGACATATAACTGTACACTGATGTATTTGCACTGTGCCCATTTCTCTATTTAACCCATTAGACCTGAGGACCATTCTACAAATGGCTTCTAAATCCTAAAAGGTTTCTGAAAACTAAAACTGTGTTTCTATGTCAGTGGTTCTTAAACTATTTAATTTCAATGACCTGAAAATATGTTTTGAGTTAAAAATGTTCGCTCTGAAAGAATATATATTCCAAATTTGTGCCACCTTTTCATGATTTTTCAAAATAGTAGCCGTAGTGCGGCACTCAAGCTTGTAGATCTGCTATTTTTCAATAGCTAAAGTATAATATAATCCTTATAACACCAGAACCTCCTCAAAAATCAGTTACCCCTTCAATAAAAAGAATCACGCACGCACGCTCAGACATTAATCAGATACTAAACTTGCCATGTTGTTGCCATAATGGCTTTTAATTGGTGAACAGACAGCAGAGGCACTCCGCTGTCTGTCTGTCTGTCTGTCTGTCTGTCTGTCTGTCTGTCTGTCTGTCTGTCTGTCTGTCTGTCCGTGGTCGTTCCTTACGTTGTAACAATTCTTCTTGATCTTCTTCAGAATCATCAGGGTCCAACAGACGGTCTACGGACCTCGCTGTCCTCGCTTTAAACAGCTTGAGCAGTACAGAGACGTGCTCGTCCATCTTCAAACTGCCCAGGAGGGGATTTGATGGTGGCCTGTGGCTGTAGTCTGAGCATACTGATACTTCTGGTCTGTCGAACAGAACAAGAGAACTGATTTAACACAGTTATCACAGTGTGTGTGTGTGTGTGTGTGTGTGTGTGTGTGTGTGTGTGTGTGTGTGTGTGTGTAAAAGGTACTCATGTGTTTTATTTAAAGTATCAATACTGTGACATAGAAATTCTTAAAAATAGAAGTCTGGGATTCAAAATGTACTTGACTAGAAGTACAATGTTGGTATCAAAAGTACTTAAAGGACCACTTCAGCACTTTTCAACCTATCTTCATATAGCCTGACCTAAGCAGAGACATTTCTGGCCTAGATGGGAGGGTCGCGTCTCAGAAAAGCACGCACCCTGATTGGATCTCATCGATCTGTCCGTCACCCCCGGCCCCTCCTCTCCCCCCTGGTGCAGCGCTACGTCACATAATTTAGAGTGACGCCTACGCAGAAGGGTTGACTCCCACTTTTAGACTGGTTCAGCCCACGGCTTTTTCCAGGCTTTCATCTTTCACGCAGACGAAATGAAAGCCTGGGTATCGAGGCTAATCTTCATATAATAGGTCCTCACTAATAATCATGATAAAATGGCACGATTTTTACAAAAAATGTTTAGATTTTCATTATTGTGAGAACGATGGCTTCCATTTTCGCATTGCAACTTTTCAGGACTAGAAAGCCTGCAGCTTCTATTAGCTTGTATTCCCCATCGATGATGTCACTGGAGGACGGCTTCTGAACTGCCCACAGCCCTCCTATGAGACACAGACTGAGTAGGAAAAAATTGCGCCATTCTTTCATGATTGTTAGTGAGGACCTATTATATGAAGATAGGTTGAAAAGTTGTGAGGTGGTCCTTTAAAAGAGAAAGTTCTCATTATGCATTGTGCCGTTTTCAAACGTATACAATGTATAAAGAAATCATTTGAAAATAGCAGATCTACAAGCTCACAAGTCACAATGCATCACATTGTGAGGCCTAAAATGTATATGCTGAAGTGGTTAATGTATGTTTTATAATACTAATCAAAGTCTACAAAGTAACTAAACAGATAATTGGAAGTAGTCCAGTAAAATAAAAGTACCTTGAAATTGTACTAAGTACAACTATGTACTTAGTTACGTTACACCACTGTGTGTTATTATATGTTTCTCACACGTCCTTTGCACTCAAGTGTGTGTGTGTGTGTGTGTGTGTGTGTGTGTGTGTGTGTGTGTGTGTGTGTGTGCGTGTTCCACCGGTCCCTCCCCTTACAGCTGCCAGCTGGTCACGTGATCAGTTCTACAGCCAGACACTCCTGCAATATCTCACTGCATTGAGATTGCCTTCAATGATGACAACTTCAAGTTCTGCCTTGCCTGCTGTGAGACAGATACTGCCCCAAAACGCCCCATACCCATACCAAGCCGTTGTGGCTGCGCATGGATCTTCCAGACGTTCCCTAACACTGCAGTGTAAAATGAATAAAAGTGTAAAAATGTAAATTGTCAATTATGTGTATTATATATTTTTTCCCTTATTACTGTGGGAAAGAGCAATCATCCAATCCACTATAAGCAACCCAAAGCAAGGCTGAATACCAACCACTTGGAGGCGCTACCCACACATTAATTTAACTCTGACTGGGGAGAGAGTTAGTTAGTTTATTTATCTCAGTCATTTACAGTACAATACATTTCAGAATGGGGGTTTCAGAATTACAGTTTGACTGAAAAGGTTTGGGCTGAAGCCGCAGCTTATTATGCCCACCTTATTAATTATTCAAATAATAGAAGAAAGGGAAAAAAAGGAACAGAAAAAACAAAAACAAAAACAGGAACAATAGCAATGGGAAAAACTGATTCTCTGTAGTGATGTGCTTCTTGTATACCAATGATGAACAGAAAATTCATATTTAGCTTAAATGCCTTTACTAGTTACGTTACGCCCACATAGATTTAGCTTTTTTAGAGCGTACTTTTATATTTGAAGTGGTTGCTTCAAATATAGTGTATATTTTTATTCTCGTTTACTTTTACTGCATATGTGTTTGTATATTTATGTTTGAAGTGGTTACTTCAAATAATTTATTTTATTTATATATATATATATATATATATTATTATTATTATATATATATATATTTTTTTTTTGTAATATAATTTTGTAATATAATTTTGTAATATCTACTGCCTATGCATATTGTATATATTAAAGTGATTTTATATATTGTCAATTATCATAGCTTTATATGATTTTTTAAATGTTCTTATGGAGTTGCTCTCTTTTAGTTCTGTATTGAGTTCGTTCCACAGATTCACCCCAATGGCAGATAGACATCTCTCTTTTATGTTAGTTCTTGAGATTTTGATTTTTTTTAATATTCCAGAGTGGTAATAATAACCCATTCTGACCTGAGATCAGATTCATACGAGGTTTGGACACACACTGGTCTGATTAACCCATTCTGACCTGAGATCAGGTCAGAATGGGATAATAATTGAGTCTAATAATCATAGTGAAAGAAAATATTTCCAAAGAGAAAATTAACAATCAAAATCGGATGGAAATATTAAATTTTGATGTGGTGTCATAATTAAACGCAATGTCGATATGGCATGGCGACAATCAAGAAAATAGAAGACACAGCACTGCCACTTCATGTCAAAGGTTGCCAACCCCTGCTGTAGAGTAGACCTACTTATTTTACAGCAATGTCCCCGTGTCCCTATGTCCGTCCCTATGTTTAGAGTACCAACAGGGGGCACTGTTGCACCACTGACTTCAGACTGGTCTGATTTTATACTGTATCTGCTCTGCAAACTCTGCAATTGTTACTGTAAATTTGTATTGCCTCTCCCCCCCTCCCCCCCTTTTTAATTTCAGCTCCAGATTTTACAGAAGCCTCTTCGCATATGCTGTGTTCAGCACCAGGTCACTCATCCTCGCTCGTTGGCCTATCCACAGTGCCCACTAGTGCTCGTAGTCGGGATCAGTGGATTCTTAGCACGGCCTTCTAGATGTCCATGATGACAACAGGAGGGTGGTAGCCACAACTCACAAGAATATGTGTATAGTCAATGTCTGTCTGTGGCCCCCTCCCTACCCTGGAGGTATCGGGCAGAGGGGAAAGGGCCCCGAGACTGCATGCCCCTGAGCCCCATTGCAGCCCGGGGAAGAGCGCCGCATGGTCGCCACAGCGGTGAGCTGCTTTTTTTCCCCCCAGAATCTTTGGTATATGACCCGGCCGGGCATGGAAGCCTGACCTCCCAGTCCCAGGTCAGACACTAACCACAATACTAATAATTATTATAATTATTTAGTATTATTATTAACCACAAGGCCATTGGGCTGGTTCGGAGAGATGCCCTCTCTGACAATTAACATAACGTTGTACAAATCTCTCTCTCTCTCTCTCTCTCTCTCTCTCTCTCTCATTAGCAGGCAACAGTGCAGCACTGTCTCTCTCTCTCTGTTTCTGGCACAACAGCGCCCCTACTGGTACTCATAGTCATACTGGTGCTCATTAACGTCACATAGGTGAACCAACATGTGAACACGGACATTGCTGTTCCTTGGAGTGGTTGCACCACTCAAAAACAGTTCAGCTATAACACACAGTTTGGTAAGAAGCCGTTTTATTTGAATGTTGCATTGAGCATTTCAACTACTTTTGACACTTTTATTTATTTATTTAATTTTTTTTGACACTTTTATTTGAGCAGGATATGGCTGTGATACAGAAGAGGTGACCTGGCTCCAGTATTCCATCTACCTAGATGCCGGGAATGGACGTTTTCTGAAGTGGTCAGTTTGAAATACAACACTTACATAATCAGTACTATAGATTGCTAATGCTTACAGTTGCTTCAAACACTTAATAGTTATTAACTGATGTTAGAATGCAATAATTCAATGATATGTTTCAGTCACCTTTCTCTTTTTACTCTCTTAGTCCAGCTGCTTAGCTCCAATATATAAAGGAATCGTTGAGTTTGTGATAAAAGCATGAAATTTGGTACACTTATAGGATAGCCAAAGGCATTCCCAAAAGATTTGGATGTGGAGGCATCATGAATTTTCAACATGGCGCCCATGGCAGCCATTTATCAAAATGGCCACCAGCAACAACCGTTTTCGAATGATTTATGGATGTAATATGATATTGCAGGCACAATTTGTTGAATTTATTTGCCATACGTACTTGGTAATGTGTTTTTGGGGTAATTGAACATTGTAATTGAACAAATTCAAAATGGCTGCCATCTTTTCGGAGTTATGGGTGATCTCTGTGTCGAATTATACATTTTTGTTGATGCAGAATTTGAATTAGGAACTTTATTCTTCCTTCTATCTCATAAGACTCATTAAAGATGGAGTGCTGTGATCCAACCCCCCCTAAATAATATGATCATCAGGTACTACATGATTATATATACACTAGGAGGAAGATTTATTTCAAAATATTATTTTATTTTTCAGTGTAGAGAAAGTGTTAAAATTATGTTTTCATGTGGCCACACCCACCAGCTCATTAATTATACCTGGTTTTCACATTAGCACCACCCACCTGAACTTAATTAAGCCTCGCCCACAGCTGTGTGTTGTATGATAATGGTTATGATGAAAAATGGTGTATTTTCGAATGGGCCTTTTGACTCAAAGGCTTTCAGATTTCAGTAAGAAACCAAAAATACACAGAGAAGACATATGCTATTTGACTCCATCTTTAAGTGAAGCCAAACCTAGGGTGTTTCACAGGGAAGACTATTCACACTCACCTTCACAGAAATGGAGGGCTATGAGTGTGCACTGAGTCTGTAACTGAGCTTTTTTGCACTTGCACTGCCCAACACAAACCTTACATTTGCAAGAGACAAGTTCATAACTGGTCTGACCTCCATACACTAGCATAGTCCCTACTCCTTTGGGATGTTTTTTTGTCACATATGTAGGCCTAATAGGCCTATACCCTATTATAGTATGCACATATGTATGTGGTATGTCATTTGGGCCCGATGACAGTTTCAACAGGACATGTGTAATATCAGGGTCCCATACAGCCCACAGTCCTTTTCCCATGGCCATCAAAGCTTGACACAGTGTGACAACCCATATATTAGCACCATAGGGGCAGCAGTGGCTCAGGAGGTAGTGTTGGTGTCCACTTGGAAACTGGAAGGTTCCGAGTTTGATCCCCAGCTCACCCAAAAGTCAATGTCGAAGTGTCCTTGAGCAAGACACTGAACCCCTAATTTCTCCCGATGAGCATGGTTATTGCATGGATTCGTCCAGCATTGGTGTATGAATGTGCGTGTGTGTGAATAGGTGAATGTAGCACAATCTCTGTAAAACATCTTGGCTAAAGGCGCAATATACAAGCCCCCAGTGAGGATCTCCAGCGTTGAAGCACACGGCCCTAGTGGTTGGAGCGTGAACTGCAGGCGGACCCGTGGATTCAGTGCAGCTGGGCTTTAACTTTGATCGGTCGGTTGCACTTCGGGCATTTGCCAACCAAAATTTGGTTAGCAAATGCGGAAGTAGACTTCCTATATGAAACGAATGAACTGGTGAGGAAGTTTCCATAGTGGACAGTCTGAAGGTGGTTACAGAGGTAATTCACCCATAGCAAAGCCCCGCCCTCTACTAGTACTTGGACAGTAGACACTCCCACTTGGACACTTTCCAGCTGGGCTCATTCATTCCAATGTAAATATCATGGATTTTACACATTAAATACTGGTTCATTTTTGGAACCAGACCTTCAACATCTCTTCCAAATCCGTCAACAAGGCCTGCCGTATGCACTGGGGAAATATGTGACATTTCTTTTATCTTTTATTGGTGGAGAGGTTTGTCTAACCCATGTTATGCTTAGCTGTGCTTGGACCATAGCAGTTTGGGGAGGGGCTTAGCTATATAGGCGAGTAAATCTATGAAAAAAAGCACCTTACCCCCAACAAATTGCAACAAAAGGTTTCTCAACTGATTTATGTAGTATTAGGTGTCCTTAATAATATACTAAAAGTCTACTAAAGTCTGACCACCCGAAAGGTGTTATTTTCAAGATGGCGTCCAAGATGGCCTAAAAACCATTAAAATAGCCTAACTCCTTCATTATTCATCCTAGACAAGTATTTTTTGTGTTTAACCCTATGTTTTTGGGGTCTAGGAGTCCATTGAACTTGTCCAAATTGCAGAGATACAATTAGATAATTGTGAAATCCAATATTGTGTTTGTGACTCTGTTTAAAACCCTCTGAAATAGTCACCAGTTTCAAGTTAACTAAACTAAATATTTAATAAATGTCTGAATATTTATATATTTTTTGTAATAAGGTTTCAAGATATCAAAACACAACAACACTACTAGTCACAATTTTCAGTAATTCAGAAGGTTGTGGCAGAGAATATTGTCAGTTGATAGATAATAGCCTACATGATTGCAATATTGAAACGTTTTGGATAGCTCAGTGGATAACATTTGGCTCAAACTACTGTAAATAATTCATCTTTGACTATACACCCCACCCAAAACTAATTTATTGCATTATAGAGCGTCGCAGTCCCGCCCCCTTTCATGACGGCGCCAGGCCCAGGAAATAATTCCCAATGCATTTTTCCCATAGACATTTTGAAACGTATTTATTTAAAGACATCGTACAAAGCCAACTCTTGTCGTGACAAATCATGACAACAAACACAATATTTTGGACCAAACAAATAGTTTGGCCCAAAACATTGTGTTTATTGTCATGATTTGTCACGACAAGAGTTGGCTTTGTCCGCGGCGTAAACGTCTTTAAATAAATACTTTTTGAAAAGTCTATGAGGAAAATGAACGGTGATTTATTTTTCCGGGTCTCTCGAGGGGGCGGGACTGCGACGCTCTATTTACTCTTAGTGCAGAGTAGTAGTCAGAAGTCTCTACTGGGTGCAGAGGGGCGTATGATAGGTGGGGTTGGGTGAGAAGGTGAAGGGGGGTCCGGTCTAGAGTTTAGTGGGCCTAGGGTTGGTATGGGGAGTGGGGGTCACTGGATTTCTCCCTGGGGACTTGGAGCACAGAAGAGCAAAGTTAAGAAGACCCTCATGGTCTTCTCCTCTCTGCATGTCCGAGGTGGCTCATACATGTCCCATTAAAGCTATGGGGTACTTGAGAGCTTGAGAGATTGGGGCTTGTCTGTCCCTGTGGTGGTAGTTCTAAGACCTCCATGTTGTGCATTGCAATAGCCACATTCCAATATTCAAGTATACATTCTTGTCCAGGAGGGGGGAATAGACCTGCATCATTTTGAAGTAACAGCAATTATGACATGTCACACAGTTGGATTGTTGGACCATTCCGGAGCTCCGAGGATTGTCATGTAGAGAAGGAGAAATGATACGCCACACATTTCAACAAAGACAGTTCTGCAAACGATACATGAAAGATCTTTTCATCTTTGACATATCTCACTCCAAGTGGCTTAGGGAGCCTGCACTCTCCTCGTTCTCAACCCCTCCAAAAGCAAATTAGCATTTGGGATTCAAACAATTTCTAAGGCATGGCATGCTGGAGAACGGAGTGTGGAGGAGGTAGAAACTAAGGAATTGGGGTTTTGCTTAGGCTGGGAGGAGTGTTCCTATGTCGCCTGGCTCACTAGTCCCACTGGTCCCATGTGGACCATGCTGGCTCTTACTCCCGAGATAGGAGCTCTTGAGTTAGCATAGGTAGTGAAGACAGTCTCCACTGATGGTGGTTATAAGACCTCCACATGTTGCAAGACTGTCAGGCAGACAGTCGTTTTCCTAAATGTATGTATGCTGGTCCCAAATGGACCTCCTGCTGGCTCTGAGCTAGGCGCTTAGAGTGGGCATAGGTATACAGGAGGGTGAGACCCACATAGTGGTGGTTATAAGACCTCCACGTGGTGCATCATTGTTTGTCAGGCAGACAGGGGTGTCCCTATGTCGGACTGGCTCACATAGGAGAGTCGGCGTCTGGTTGGTGGCTGGGGCCCCCAGTGACTGATCATTATGGCGCAGAATGTCCTCTCCCCTCTCTAGAACAGCTAGTACAAAAATGCAAAAAGTGCAAAAATCACGAAATGAGGGGCACCCACTGTATTTATATCGGCCACATGTCATCCTACATTGTCATTTAGTACCATAAACAAACATTAAAGTCCATAGTCTTGGCTGCCACATGACTTCAAAAGACACGCATTGGAGGGCCTGGCACCCCTCAAACATGCAGTCTGACCATTAGGTCTATGCAGAAAGCAATGCTTGTTTGTTGGATAGCAGCAGGGACACAGCGTGGAGGGAGGTTAGATTGGGATTCTATGGGGAGACCGAGACTGGAGCCC
Organism: Protomyctophum parallelum; assembly: GCF_964188405.1. Classification (NCBI taxonomy): domain Eukaryota; kingdom Metazoa; phylum Chordata; class Actinopteri; order Myctophiformes; family Myctophidae; genus Protomyctophum; species Protomyctophum parallelum. The sequence continues at coordinate 57,696,694 of NC_139699.1, forward strand.
AGGATTCACCAATCCTGGGCAGTACGGCATTATAGAAAAGGGAAATGTCCTATTACACTGTTATAAACAATTGCTTTAATATATCATTGTACTTTTAGATATAATTTATATATGCTAATTGGATTCCTAGATAACCAAAACATAGGGTTAGACACCAACATTTTCTAGGATGAATAATGGAGGAGTAATGGTATTTTAAGAACTGGCGGAGGCCATCTTGAAAAAAAAAACACATTTCGGGAAAATTGTGACTAGTAGTGTTATTGTGTTTTGAGGATATCTTGAAACCTTATTCCAAAAAATATATTAATATTCAGACATTTATTAAATATTTAGTTTAGTTAACTTTAAACTGGTGACTATTTCAGAGGGTTTTAACAGAGTCACAAACACAATATTGGATTTCACAATTATCTAATTGTATCTCTGCAATTTGGAAAAAAAAAGTACTTGTCTAGGATGAATAATGAAGGAGTTAGGCTATTTTAATGGTTTTTAGGCCATCTTGGACGCCATCTTGAAAATAACACCTTTCGGGGTCAGACTTTGGTAGACTTTTAGTATGTTGTTAAGGACACCCAATACTACATAAATCAGTTGAGAAACCTTTTGTTGCAATTTTTTTGGGGTCAAACCATATTCTCACCCGCCTAATAGGTCAATTAGGTAGATTTCACACAATATTATTAAAATCAACCACAAATCAAAGTATCTGTGTTGACTATTACCCATATGCAAGTATAGCATGACATCACAGGTCTTCAGATTTGGGGTGACTGGATCCCTGACTAATGAAACTTTCTGCATAATCATCTACATATCAAGGTTTGATTTCAGATGTGGAAACACTGACCTCTGGTGACCTTGAGGGGTCATTGACCTCAGAATCACATTTTTGCCATGCACTTTTTGCCCAATGATTCTCCATTATTATGCTTGTTAAAATGACAGTTTTGGCAAGAACACTCTCCTGGGGTTTTTATGTGGGTAATATGTGTTAAATATTTAAAATGTGTGTAGAAATCTTTGTATTTCAGAGTGTCCATGATGTCATGGACACTGGGCTCACTTCCTTCCTGGACTACAATTCCCATAATGCTTTGGTGCACGGTTCCTCCTTGTGGATATGTTGTTACAGCTAAATTCCAATACCCAAAATCTCGGCCACTCGCTCACTCCCACTCGGTCACTCGGGGTCATTCCAGCGTGACCCGGAAATGGTTAACGTTCCGATTGTTAAAGTGCTCCATCGAGGAGGAGAGTGGAGTTGAGTGGAGGAGCCGAGTGGGCTCTCCGAGACACGGCATAGAGCGAGTGTACATCAGGTGCAGGCTCGGTGGGGTGTTTTGTCTCCTCGCAGCGGATTTCCGCATCACGTGTACATGTTTTTTCCTTCTCCAGTGACATAAGTCCGCCTCCTCCACATGTGGCACATAAAACACTGCTTGAAACCCGATACTATGCACCCCCCCCCCCCCCATCCACCGGCGGCTGAGTCGCTGACCCAACACACACATGCACGCACTGTGCCTACATAATGTGAAAGTGAAAGGACCACAACAAGCCACTGGCTTTATTGCGTTGTGTCATATAAGCATAATAAAAGTAGGATATATACATTAGGCCGGCTATATTGTGCACACCTCAAAAGCTATAGTTAATTTATCTCTGTGCATGCCTGAATGCACAGACTGCTATGAATGACGGTGACAAAAATGTATTTATTTATATGTGGACTGAACTGAATAGGCTATGTAAGTCAGAGAGACTTGTAACCTAATTCCTGTTATAGTGTCCGTTATTTGCAAAGACCGTCGGAGGAGGACTTATACTGTCGGAGGAGGGGGGGGGTGATTTATACGTGTGCGCATCCTGGCGCTTATTCACTATTTTCAGGAATAAATAGCCTTGCCTTGCACATGTTACCAATACATACACATTGGCCTCGGACCCTCGGTTACATGCACAAAATGATGAATTGTCTATTCTGTAGACTGTACGGCTCTGTTCGGAGTTCCAGTGCATGATCCAGCTGTGTGACACTGTATTGTTCCACCACGGAGCCGAGGAGCGAGTGGAGGACGCGAGGAGAGTGAGCGAGTGTGAAAGTTGTGGTATTGGAATTCAGCTGTACTGAGACAACATGTAGTCCAGGAAGTAAGTGAGCCCAGTGTCCATGACATCATGGACACTTTGAAATACAAAAATATCTAAAAACACCTATTAGGCCTACCCACATAAAAACCCCAGGAAAGTGTTTCTTGTCTCCCAAACATCATTAAAATATGATCTGGTTGCAAAAAGGATGAAGTGTGTGTGTGTGTGTGTGTGTGTGTGTGTGTGTGTGTGTGTGTGTGTGTGTGTGTGTGTGTGTGTGTGTGTGTGTGTTAGGCTGCACAACAGTGACACTTGAAAACCAACCAAACGCAATTCTCAGGCTCGGATGGACACAGGCAGCCAGGGACAGACGCAGAAAACAATCCATTTCCGACAAGGGAACGCCGCTTTTATGTTTCCGATTATCTGTTTCCGTTTCTCTGTTTCCTTTCCTCTGGTTGGCACCCCCCCCCCCCCCCCCCCCGGCCCCTCCCCTTGCAGCTGCCAGCTGGTCACGTGATCAGTTCTGCAGCCAGACACTCTTGTGTTTTTAAGCATGCACACACACACACACAGACACGTGTGTGTGTGTGTGTGTGTGTGTGTGTGTGTGTGTGTGTGTGTGTGTGAGTGTGTGTGTGCGTGTGTGCTTTGTCTCACTCGTCCGCTGGTTCCGCCTGCAGCAGGTTGGCCTGGGTCTGGGCGACGGCGATCGTCTCCTCGGTCTCTTCTTCAACCATCTGGTCAGGTGTGACGATCACTGGGATAGTCATGCTCCCATCCACATCCTCCACTGTCACTGTGGGGGTCAATGAGCTGGCTGTGGAACACATCACAGCTCTCTCAAACCGTTTGCTAACATAGCTAACACATATACGCACCGCTATAATGGGCTAAATCTGATTATCCAGACCTGACCTGAACACTTGAACTCTCTGCACTTTATATTTATTCACCATTAATATATCCAAATATATGAACACCAAATGATGTACAGTGGGTAGTACAACGAAGTCATAGATCCTATTATTTTGAGGTGTAATCAGTCTGGACCAGGGGGTGTATATACTGTACGTTGGTTAGACATGCCAACAGTCCTACAGTCATTAGTCCGACAACACCGTCGTTAAAAGTAACCCGGGTGCTGCAGGTTTAAAATCACCTGTGGCTCCCGACATGTGCTGCGGCCGTCCGTGTACGGTTACTAGCCCGGGCACCAAAAAGTGTGTTTTGAAGAAGAGTCAAATTGGCTGAAAGTCTATCCTGACACAAATGGGCGTGGCCTATATGGGGAGATGCGTCATGACCCACGGAATCCAGGGAAAGTGAATTTTTGATTTTATGACGTACGGTTCAAGAGTTATAAGGCGAAATGTAAAGTGGGCTGTTTATTACATTAATGTTAATTATTATAAACCTCCCCTCCAAGTGACGTTTTCGCATTTTCCCATGTAAGTCGATGATAATTTTTAATTCACTTATAAATTAATTATTAATTAATACTTTGTTAAATTGAAAAAAGGGCTTTGTTAAGACCTACCTAACATTATGGGCAATGCCTGTGTGAAAAGTCGGAGCGTTTGGTCCAGCCAGTGAGGAGCTACGACAGTGTTTCAGACAATCATTCATTCAGACCGACATTCATTCAGACATTGAGTGAATTATAGTTACATTAGATAGGTATTTAAATGTCGATTTCAGCTCTGACATTTATTTCAGACATGCTCTAGTATGTGAAGAGTCTGCCTGTGCTATTAACTCATTTTGGATTTTTTTTTTTATGCTTTTTTCTCCTGCGGTGAAAAGCTTAACTGAGGGGCTGCACGGTGGCAGCCCCTCAGTTAAGCTGGGTCACATATCTTTAAAGGTCTATTCAGTGATTTCACTTAATTCAAATTATCACATTTTCTAATTTATTTTCTTGATAATCCTCCATACTATAGAGTATAGAGTGTGCTGACTATAAGGAGTTCCTCCCTGTTCCCAGTTTCCCCTGGGGTCAAAAAAACGTAGGTTTCGTTTTTGGCTAGAGGGCCTAGCCTTCATCCAATCAGGATCGAGTGGGGGCCTTGGTACACCAGCTGTTGGCCTGTTGTGTCTCCCCCCCACTGTAGCATGTGTGCACATGTGTGCATGTGTACATCTCGTTACCGTGGCGGACTGTTTTTTTTCTCCAAATCACCCAAATCAATGAATGCTCCTTTTATCGTTAAATGTATGGAAAAGTAGCTTCGGTGTTCAGTGAATGAATAATCAAGGGAAGTAAACTATGCATACATAAAAGTTATACTGAAATGCAGTAACAAAGTAATTGTACTTGGTCCCAAACCTTGGAGCAAAAGCACATTACTTGAATGCACAGCACAGCACAGCACAGCACAGCACAGCACAGCACAGCACAGCACAGCACAGCACAGCACAGCACAGCACAGCACAGCACAACACAGCACAGCACAGCACAGCACAGCACAGCACAGCACGGTTCTAAAACATTGAGGTCACCTGGTCGGTTGGCAGCTCATTGCGAAACAGTGCAGTTGTGCAGAGCGACAAGAGATGCAAAGCCAAAGAACAAGCTGTGCTGTGGTCGGTAGGTAGGTAGGTAGGCTGTGGTAGGTAGGTTTGGCACTTCAAAGTTTGTTGGTATGAGGACTGCCATTAATCTTGCTGAGAAGGGGTCTGGGCAGTTTAAGGCAATTGAGTCGGTTGACAATGCTCCGGCAGCAGGCTGGACAATTTAGAAGCGCCATGTTTTATTTTATGCTGCAGTTGTCGGTAAGTTGGGAGGCACTTGGCAATGTGGGGTATTCGAAGCAACATGCTCTTTACTGGAGAAAAGGTGGCGGAAACTGAGAGACAGCCATGGGAAGCAATGACAAGTTGATAAGACAATGCAGTGCTAAACCACATATTGAAGTGAAAATAGCAATTACAGCATTGTCTGCATCTGTTTATTTTGATTCTGTTGTAGAACTCTTGAATCTGACCTTCACGTCCACCCTCCACATCTTCTGCCGTGTCTTTACCTGCTGTCTCTGGTTCAGGTTCTGGTTCTGGTTCAGGTTCAGGTTCTGGCTCTGACTGTGTAGTAGCTGGTTCAGGTTCTTGTTCTGGTTCTGGCTCAGGTTCTGGTTCAGGTTCTGCTTCAGGTTCTGGTTCAGGTTCTGCTTCAGGTTCTGGCTCAGGTTCTGCTTCAGGTTCTGGCTCAGGTTCTGGTTCAGGTTCTGGCTCTGGTTCAGGTTCAGGTTCTGGCTCTGACTGTGTAGTAGCTGGTTCTGGTTCAGGTTCAGGCTCTGGTTCAGGTTCTGGCTCTGACTGTGTAGTAGCTGGTTCTGGTTCAGGTTCAGGCTCTGGTTCAGGTTCTGGCTCTGACTGTGTAGTAGCTGGTTCTGGTTCAGGTTCAGGTTCAGGTTCAGGTTCTGGCTCTGACTGTGTAGTAGCTGGTTCTGGTTCAGGTTCTGGCTCTGACTGTTTAGTAGCTGATTCTGGTTCTGGTTCAGCTTCTGGCTCAGACTGTATAGTACCTGGTTCAGGTTCTGGTTCCGGTTCTGGCTCAGGTTCTGGTTCAGGTTCTGCTTCAGGTTCTGGCTCAGGTTCTGGTTCAGGTTCTGCTTCAGGTTCATCCCCAGGGACTTCTTTAAGGCTGCACAAAGATACAAAAGCAGCTTTGACGCTTCCATCATCAATATGTACATTGTTGTTTTACAGAAGTAGAAATGATCAAACTAGTTGTCCATAGTCTGGCCACACTCATAGATTGCAGACTTATGAGGTGTGATTGTGGACAAAAATGAAGCCAAAGAGTGTCACTGTTTGTAGTACCAGAAATTAGTTTGCTCAAATATTTGTTTTTAATTCATGAATAGTTTTGCTTTTGAAACTGTTTTGAATTAATAATAAATTAAAAACAAGATTTAGGAAACCAAAAGATAAATAACAATGTGTCCGCAACCCACAAATGGGTTTGGGAAACAGTTTCCCAATAGACTCTATTGCACCATTTAAGCTCCACGCCTCAGTGATCTCTCATCTAGATCTTTAGACTTCGCTCAAACAAGCCCAACGTACCTTTCGACGACGCCTGGCCTGATTCACAGAAGAAGATGTTACAAAACAACATAAGACATGAGTGAAACATACTGTACAGTAGGCAACAGGGGTTCGGTGCATAGAATGAATAAAGCCTCAACGCAATGCATATGCAGCAGGTGGCAAGCTACGTGAGCATGGACAGTCACACTACGGAAATATAAAGTAGCACACATTGTTTGTCTTGCACTGAGTCCTGGGTTGATGCTGTATTCCAGTGGTTCTCAACCTTTCCAGGCCCTGACTCCCCCAAGAGAATCATAATTTGAACCGTTGAACTGGAGACCCCCCACCCTGATAAGTAGCCTACTTGGAATGTAGAGTTGAGGCATTACATTTAGTACTCTGCTCCACAGATAAAACTGTAAATATTGTGAAAATAGCCCATCTACAAGCTCACGTTGCGAGGCGTTGTGAACTTGTATAGATCTGCTGTTTTCTCAATGTTTGCCTCCGTCTTATACTGTATTATTTGGCCAATGTTTAGGCTAGTTTTTATAGTAGCCTACAGTTTGTTGATTACTTTTGATGCAGTAATGGACTTTTTTATTTGTTCTCCACTCTACTGGAAATTCCATGAACCCAGAAATGGTGATTAATGTAAACTTTTATGATAGAAATGTTATCTATAGGCCTAATGGATTGGTTGGTTGCTAAAAGTTGCACGTTGAGCAATTTGAGTTATTAGCATAATATGTGACCATACCATTAACATCCAATATAAGGCAAAATTTCAGCATGAGACATATGAAACTATGGGTGGTTTTCATGATTCTGAATCCATTCCAAGCATTAGTTTTGCACAAAAAACACTCCTTGGGCTAAATTCGGGCATATCCCAAATGTGCTGACCTCATCACATTTGTGATGACGGCTATGGCTGTTTTCCTCCCAAGGAGTGTTTTTTGTGCAAAACTAATCCTTGGAATGGATTCAAAATCATGAAAACCCCCTAGTTTCATATGTCTCATGCTACTTAAAGAATGATGACATTTGGACTTTTTAGCCATACTGATATATAGGATGTTAATGGTCACATATAATAATCACATATTATGCTAATAACTGAAATTGCTCAACGTGCAACTTTTAGCAACGAAGCTTAATCTCATCTGCTAAGCCTATAGATGACATTTGAATCATAAAAGTTTACATTAAACAACATTTATGGGTCTAACATGGGACCTATGGGGGCTTTCAGTAGTCTTGAGAACCACTGCTGTATTCTCATTACTCTCTTCGGGGTCACATGTTACACCTTGTTCACGGGTTTCAGTGTCTGTGACGTTTTTTTCCCCCAACTATCTCTGATGTATTTAATTTGTATCCCCTTTGGCATATTACGTTCTACCTTTCCACTCTTTATCTTTATCTTCAGCATTTATTTTTAACTTTCCAGAAATTATTTCTCATCAGCTGTAACTGCCTTCATGTTTTCATTATCTCTCCCATTGTCCTGCTGTGTGGTTGGACTTCCTTTGATATTTTAGGCATTCTGTACTACCACTTTTTTTTTTTTTTCCTGAGACTATCGCTTGATTTGATTAAAGGACCACTTCACCACTTTTCAACCTATCTTCATATGATAGGTCCTCACTAATAATCATGATAAAATGGCACAATTTTGTTCTACTCAGTCTGTGTCTCATAGGAGGGCTGTGGGCAGTTCAGAAACCCCTCCACCAGTGACATCATAGTTAGGCAGATGTTTTTTAACAATATTTTTTCGCAAAAATGTTTAGATTTGTATTATCGTGACGGCTTCCATTTTCGCATTGCAACTTTTCAGGACTAGAAAGCTTGCAGTTTAGGTTTGATTCCCCATGGGTTTCTGAACTGCCCACAGCCCTCCTATAAACACAGAGTAGAAAAGTGCCATTTTATCATGATTATTAGTGAGGAGCTAGTATATGAAGATGTGGTGAAGTGGTCCTTGAAGTTCCATTTTCCATTTTATGTGCAGCAAACATCTTTTCTGCGGTGTCCAATTCAGTTTTGTGACGCGGTCCAGAGTCGACGTTGCCCTCTGGCAGCTGTATTTCCTCAATGCATTTGGTTTATTGGTTATTTTTGGATTTTCAGAACTCCTACTGTTATTTTGCTTTCTGTGTGTTTGCTCTATAAGGATGGCCACTCTCTTCTGTGGATGAACTGATTCAAAACCTTCCTCTGTCGTTATAACGTCCTGAATATAACATGTCCATCAATATGCTGACCATCCTGCGTGACAAGTAGGTGCTTGATATTTCTATCATGATCTTTGATTTCACAAGCTCAATGGCTCCCACCTCCTCTAACTCCTCTAACTCACTCTCCAAGAGTCTTGTCCTTTTTAGGATTATTTTCTTTGTCTTGGCCATTCTCTGCTCATCATCCTGTTATCTCCCACAGGAGTCTTTCTCCCAGAGATTGTGCATGAGGGGACAAACAGGTTGTGCATAACATAAACAACAATTGGTACTATATCTCGCCATGTTAGGAAAGTCACTGATTATAATGCACTGTTAGCATTGCACATGCTATAGTATTGCCTAATAATGCATTACAAGCAGGAACTAGCTTTCTAGCTTTCAAAAAGCGTCACATTACATGTCATTCATTATAACATGTTTCACATTAAGCTCTGGTCAGTTAAAACAGTTGAAGAAAAATAAATATTGAAGCTTTCAGTAAAATACATGTTATTTTCCGGGGTCAAAGGTCATCATCAGGATTCTTGTTGTGAACCTTTAACTGCATGAACCCTCATGAGAGGTCCCGGTTCTGGGAATAGACGAACAGTCGGCAAAAAGCCACAAGCTCACAACACGTGAGCTTGTGGCTATTTTCACTATGACCCCTTTTCCACCGGTTGGTTCCCAATGGGAACCGGTTCAGTTCTTTTTGGTTCTTAGTCCATGAGCCAGAGCTCCAAAAATTGGAACGTTAATTATGAATTGAGTGGGCAAAACTATACCTATATTAGATTGTTTATATGATCAATATAAGTAAAGTAGCTTTAGCTTTTTAGTAGCTTTTTCATATTATCTATTTTTTGCATATTTTCCTATACATAATGCCTCATTTACAAAAAATATTATTCGTAATACAATAAATCATTCGTGCAAGTAATCAACTAGGGAAGTTTCATGGTGATAACAATTTTATATACAGTACTGTAGGTATGTTTTTTTTGCCCACTCAATTCATAATTAACGTTCCAATTAACGTTCCAAAAAGAACTAAACCGGTTCTCATTGGGAACCAACCGGTGGAAAGGGGGCCTATTTGATGTACAACAAAGTGTGTAGCGTTCAAGTGCAGCCTATACTTAATTTTGCATGCGCGGGCTTAATTCCTACAGTGCAATACACTGTAAGAGAGTTGCAGGAGGGATTTGCGGCAGAGTGCAAGAATAAAAGGTACAGTCAGACTTACTCTGGTTCCTCTGGTTCGTCTTCCTCTGGGATTTTGGGCAGCCTTTTCAAAACAAACAGCGTCAGGACAGTTTTATGGCAGGAGGTCTCCATGAAGACGCAATGTCCTGGTGGGAGTGTTATGTGCATCTGTGTTGTGTGTGTGCGCGCGCGTGTGTGTGTGTGTGTGTGTGTATGTGCTTGCATGCATGAGTGCATGCATGCATGTGATGTTCAACTCTTTCTATCCAAGACTCAGGCCCACATAGCATTATACATTGACTCCATTAGGTGGAGCCAGCACGCCTGAAAGCACATCTCACTGAGCCTATACCCTTGTCCAACACACAGGGAGGAAATATCACGCCCCTTCCAATGACAACAGTACGCCTTGTCTAGCTCTAATCTAGCACATAGTCATCCACATACCTCTCCTCCCCTCTTGCTTGATTCCCCACCCCGCCACACCCCCCCTCAGGGGCGTGCACAGATAAGACACGAGGTAGTGCCAGAGCAAGGGTTCTCAACCTGGGGGGGGGGGGGGGTGCGAGACATGGCCAAAAACGGTGAGAACCCCTGCGCTAGAGCACCTGCCCTTTTGCCCTCTGGACAGCAATGTGCCCTTTTTCAAAAGTTTGTTTTTGTACAGTTTGTTCATTACATTTTTGTTTTGTACAGTGTACAGCAGGGGTGGGAAACTGGTGGCCCGGGAGCTACATCATGCGGCCCCCACCTTCACTTAATGCGGCCCGCATGTTAATATCAGAATACTGATATAGTATTGATTTCAGCTGTTACAATTCCAAACACGCTTTGATCACTTCATGACTACCGTAGTATTAAATGTAAGTTATGTTAACAGTTCATGAAGTTAACATAACTAAATGCATTTGAAGTTCAATAAAAAAGGTTACTTTTCAGGATTCCAATTGAAAAATAGCAAAATTATTCGGGTTTTCAATTCAAATATAGCCGGTCTACAAACTCAAAACGCGTCGCATCGCGACGCATTTTGAGCTTGTAGATCGGCTATTTTTGCTCCACGCACCGCACAGCAAGGTGTCCTTTTTTTCACTTGAGCACCTGCCCCTCGAAATGTCTGTGCACGCCCCCCCCCCCCCCCCCCCCTGTCTTCCTTTTAGTCAAAGACTAGAGAGCAATCACCTACCATTAGGCCCTGAAACCCAACTCAGTACAGCGCTTTGTTGGTGGTCGCATTTTAGCACAATTTTAGTGCGTGTCCACCAGCGACCAACCCCGTTGGCTGAAGCCCTGACACTTCATTCAGAGCACATCAGAGCTACACTACATGCTTATGCAATCACCATCCATCACACAGTATAGCAATCAAAACAAGGCTACCAAGTAGCCCATATTGGCCAGGTCTGCTCTTCAGAATGTGCTTCTGTTTGTTCTCTGGTGACACTTACTGTTTCTTAGAGTCCTGACTTTCTACGGTCATCTCCTTCATCTCAGCTTTAGACTCCTGTTGTTCTTTGGCCAGCTGTAGAGCACTCTCTGTTTTCTTGGCTGCCTGTAGAGCAGTCTCTATTTTGCCGGCGGTCTCCTTTTCCTTTTCCATTCGCTCCTGCAAACACATGTTATCTTTTTCACGGGGGCAGCTGTATAAGGCCGTCGTTTGCCAAACCTTTCAGCTCGAGACCCAAAAGAGAGATTAGACGTTTGCCCGGGACCCAAACCAGTGAAAATAGCAGATCTCTCTTGTTTTGAGCTGCGTTGCGAGCTTGTAGATCAGCTATTTTCACTACTTCTTGAAAGTATGGTAAGTGATTTTCTTTGGTTAACATTTAAAAGCTCTATGTTGCGATAGAATCATTGCTAGTGTAACAGGATCAAGTTTCCATGTCTCTCCAGCTTTTTATTAAACAGAAAATGCATTTTCAGGTCGGGATACAAATTTCGTCCAATCGGGATAGAGAATGCAGTCAGGACTCGGGGTACAGATTAAGTGGAATTGTAAGGCCTCATTCACACGTACCAAACACCAATCAAGCAAATGTTTGGTCGTTTTTTTGGGGCCACCACAATGCTTTTCCAATGGGAGTTACATGGTTTGACCAAACATTTGTGTTTGATTGCTGATTGCTGGTGGTGTTCTGCCCCTCCCCTTCAACAAACAAAACTGTTTGGTCAAACCATGTGACTCCCATTGGAAAAAACTACCAAACATTTGCTTGATTGGCGTTTGGTATACATGTGAATGAGGCCTAAGTGATGACACAAAGAAATGAGCAGACAAAATTGGATCTGGAATACTATAAAACTTAAGCTGAAAAATGGCTACTCCCTCCTTATTGGCAGAAAATGTGTCACCTAACAGAGAAGCTGTATAAAAAGTCTGTAAAGTTTATTAAAGCGCTGGAGAGACATTCCTGTTACCGAACAAACACTATAGCAATGATTAGTGATTTTAACAAAAAAACTTTTTGTTTTAAATAAATAAAAAGACCACCCTAACCTAATATAGCCTAACTTTAATTATAAAGTTAGGGTAAAAACACGGGGAGAGAAATACAGAGAAACATTTCTTTGATCTAAAGTGAATGAATGCCCTTTGACCTATATAGACTCACCTCATTGGCTCCGGGCTTTTACTTTGTTTATTTGGACGTGACATTGTATATTAATGGACATTACATATGAATGCAATGTAAATACAGAACAGGCAGACAGTGAAGCACATTCCACTGGGAAACAAAGCATAATTAAAAACATACGTACCATGTACTCCTCGTACATGGACTTCTGGGGCGGTGTGACCGCTTTTTTGCTGGTCGCCACTTCCACCACCGATTCTGATGGGTTTTGAATGATGTTAACGGAACACATGTCACAGGGTGTGTGTGTGTGTGTGTGTGTGTACGTGTTCCATTATTCCACACCCAATTCTTACAAAATAAAATGTGTAGTCTGTAGTGTCTGTAGTACATGTATACCAATGAGTCCAATACAAATATATCACCTTGTTTATGTGTGTATCATAGCTACACACATAAATAATGGAAAAAAGCATTGTTAAACAGTAAAAAAACAAAAAAACAAGGCTATGTTGGTCACTCCAAATGCTATTGCAGCTCCAGTGAACATCTCCACTCGAGATGGAACTCCCATCGAGTGGGTGGAGTGGTGTAAATACTTTGGTTTCTGGTTGGATGTCAAATCAAAATAAAGGCTTGTGTTGTATCATACAACTGTTTCTAATTAGTCATCATTGCATGCCATTAAGTTTCTACTTTGAAGAAAATAAATGAGTGAGGAAATCTATGTGTGTGTGTGTGTGTGTGTGTGTGTGTGTGTGTGTGTGTGTGTGTGTGTGACTGTGTGTGTGTGTGTGTGTGTGTGTGTGTGTGTAAAACAAATCTGAACTATCATATATTTTTTTTTGCAAAAAGGGTAAAGTGTCCCTTTAAATGGAAACTAGGCTGAAAGTTGGGTAGTGTCCCAGGGCCTTAGCCCTTAACTGCAAGCTAACGTGTCAATGTAGACTGGGTAGTTGAACTATTTCAAAATGTTTTTCAAAATAGTAAAATGCAGCTAATAAGTTTAGGGGTAAGTAAGTAAGGCCCAAATGTATATTATTGTCTAAGACGGGGTTAAGGGAGCACTCAATTTGTTTATCGTGATAACCTATTCCATCCACCAAGGTTGAATTTGATTTTAAAGATGGAGTGCCACAATTCTTGTATTTTTCCAGTTTTCCATGTGACAGCACTTCATTAGACACCCTGGAGTCGTTTTTATGTGCAATGGTGTATTAACTTTGTATTTAGGGTTTCTTCCTGGAGGATGAACCCTTGACAGTCAAACGGGCCAATGAAATAAACAGTAATATAGTGACATTACACTATCAGCCCCTCCCCTAACCCCTCCCCTTTTATCATACAACTACAGCTGTGGGTGCGGCTTCAGTTCAGGTGGATCACCACCCATCACCACCCACCAGGCAAACCAGGCATACTTAATGAACTGGTGGGCGTGTCCACATAAAAACAACATTTTAACAAATACTGTACACTTTTTTGAAAAAGTTATACCTCCTTATATAACAATAACACCTGATGATCATGTTTTAGGGTGGAAAACAATCACGGCACTCATGCATTTGTTGTAAAACCTTGTTGTAAAACACAGGAGGCCCAAACGTGCTGCTGAGCGAACCAACCTTTTCCTTAACCTCATGATACTGCATATTGTATTGGTCATACAAAGTACAAGATATACATTGTGCAAATTAAAATGAGTGCTCTTACATCCCCTCCTCATACTGCACATCCCACATCTAAAAGTGGTGCATGTTATTTTTATGGTGGGTGGTAGTCCCTATTAGGGCTGACCTCGGTTAGTCGACTAATCGATCGGAACGGGTCTCAGTCGACTGATTGGTTGTTTTTCTTACCCCAAAATATTGTATATAAAAATACAATATTTACAAAAATATACAAAAATATTGTATTATTCCACTAGGTCTGTGGGGGACATAAACACATTTGAACATTCTGACTGTTCAAATCTCCAATGTGTGTCTGCCTGTGTGGCAATGTGCCACTGCCTGTGACTTGAATCGCACATGCGCTGGCCTGATCAATCTGGCTAATGACAAGCCTCTCAGTCGATGTTCACAATTTTTGGGGGGGGGTGCTCAGTCGACTATTAGTCGACTAACAGCAAATTTATTCATCTATCAGTCGACTATACAAATCCTTAGTCGGGGACAGCCCTAGTCCCTATACCTGAATACATTTTGGAGGTAGTTGGTCATGGTTAAAAGTCACAAACACAATACAGTATATAATCATAATAATAATAATAAACTTTATTTGTATAGCACCTTTCATACATAAATGCAGCTCATATAAACCAAACAGATTGATTAATGGATGGATTGAGATGGATGAATGGGTGGGTGACTGATTGTTTGTTTTACTAACAGACAGACAGATGGATTGACTGATTTCATAATACATGACATGAACCAATTCTCCTCTAATCTATTCAACTTGACAAGCACGCTCTCAGCAACATATTTTCCAACTCATGCGTTTATTGTTCATGAACATGATACTGTATACTAAAATATGTGTTGGTGAACATAGTGCATATGTAGCATAATATGTGCTACGGCAAAAAGTAGACTCGGACAGTTAACCCATTCTGACCGGGCACCCATTTTGGTGTCAGCATCATGTTATGCTTTAGCTATTGAAAAATAGCAGATCTACAAGCTCATATCGCGCCACCGAGTGGCGCGATATGAGCTTGTAGGTCTGCTATTTTTTGAAAAATCGAAGAACGACTGACATTTTTAGAATCTGATCTCAGGTCAGAATGGGTTCATCAGACCAGTGTGTGTCCAGTGGAAACCTCATATGAATCTGATCTCAGGTCATTTGACAGGGTGCCCGTTTTCTTACTTACACCCTGCCAAATAAAGGCTTTGAACTGTCCGAGTCTGCTCCAGTGCCTTATACCAGTCCTGTTCCTGAGATGCACCAGAAGCAGCCTAAAATAGACTTGAGGCGCGGTGGAACCCCCTTGTACTAAAACCTGTGCTTCACACATGGTAGCTGCCCATTTATAGCTTACAAACAAAACGCACAAGTTTACACTACAAATAATCCCTTACATATGCCGTTCGTACACACAGCTAATTAAGATTTGTATGATGACGTTTGTTCCACCGTGATGAACTAGTAAACAGTAAAGGCCCACTGTTTATACAGGCATATACACGTGTTTTTATGTCATTGACAGTTGGTGAGTAAAAGTACAATAAGTTAATTATGTTTCATAGCTGCACGGTAACTAGCAGAATAACTGATTTGTGTGTTCCTGAGTCCCACCAACTCCTCCTTCTCCTGTTATTCTAATTAAGAGGCCCTCAGCGCCCAGAGCCATAGAGTAAGACAGAGTTACGACATTGAGGGGGCAGAAAACTGAGCGCTCGAGTGTTGTTCATGCAGCCTGAACTGGGACAAGCTGGAGTTGGAAATGCATTGTTTTCAACGAGGGGCGGCGCAAATAAGAGCTATTTCAGGCATGTGTGCAACATGACAACTGTTTTAAAGTGTTGTACAGTAACAACTAAAGTCTCTGTAATGTTTATCTAGTACTATTACTGAAAGACAATCTAAAATAAAGGGATTTAAGATCATTAAAGCTGGGCTGTTGCGTGAGTCGAATGCTTTTCTGCCAACTTCCGGTCCAGGACATGTCACTGTTCGCAATGCTCTTCGCCTCTAAGACTCTGTCTTACTCTATGGCTCTGTCAGCGCCTATCCCCCTGTAAACAGAAGGAGAAGAGGAGCCTGGGTTAGAGTCTGTCTGCCTCGCCACTGACGCTTGAAGCCCTACGTAACGTAAACCATTACCAAGCAACTAATCAATCAGTCAGTCAGCCAGCCAATCACATCATTAATCCACCCATGAGCTCATTTTTGTGTGACTGGGCTGTTTGTTTCGGGAAATAATTGAACATCCCACACATCCCAGTAAAAATAAAAATAAAAATCCATCTCTAGGGTCAAAATGGCCAATATGTGTTGTTTTTTTTCCTTATTACTGTGTGAGAGTGCAATTATCCAATCCACTAAACAACTCAAAGCAAGGGTGAATGCCAAGCACTTGACAAGCACAATTTTGGGGGATTTCGGAGGCGAGTACCCACATATTTAGCTGTGTTGCTCATTCCACGAACGCCCCATCCTTACAACTAAGCTATACTTCCTTGTAAATAGGGATGGAGCTCGATAACCGATTCCCGAAAAAATCAGATAAGAAGCTTATTGAGTACCCGTTATCAATAAGCTTTGGGCTTATCAAGCTTGTTATTGAGCATAGCGGCATAGTGGCCCGGTCATGTTTAAACAATCAAGACAAGAGGCGATGAAGAAATAAATGCCAACCAGCACTGTCTGGGTAAACACAATTAAGCTTTTAAAGTGGCGGTACATATACGTATTAACCAGTTAACAGTTTCTTTAATATTATTTTATTGGTAAAAAGGTCAATTGCCTTCTGTCTGTTAGAAAAGTACTGTATTTGAAGGCCCTATAGTAAAAGATGCATGGTTCTGTCCAGAATTTAATGTCTCCCGTCTTTCCACAAAATAATAGAAAATGCTCGATAGTGGGCTCGATAAGAACCTGGCTCGATAAGCCTGCTCGATAAGGTGATCGTTATCAATAAAAATGTACGAGCTCCATCCCTACTTGTAAAGGTGACTAATCAATTATAATGATATAAAATACAATATCAATTGGTATTATTAAAGTGGAGACATTATGGATCAAAGTTAAGTTTCAGAACTTCTGTTGCCGAGTTGTATGAAATACTTGCCATTAATACCATTAATACCATTAATTAATGCCATTAATGTTTGCAACTGTCCTACCCGAGTCCCGTGGTGGGAGTTCTGCACAGGGGGCCACGCACCCAAGTCAATTCATCCACCAAACTAGCATCATTTGTATTGTTGACCTATTTCTAAAATATTAGTGCAACTTTCGTGCAACTTTGACCCCTCTATCACATAAAACATAGTTCTGTGTGATCAAAAATTTACAAAAGTTACACTATATGGCAGAAATAGGTGAACAATATAAATTATGTTAGTTTTGTGAATTAATTTACTTTTAATGCGTGGCCCCCTGTGCCCCCCAGAAAATGGACCGGAACTACTTAATATTTCACCAAAACCAGAGCAGAACTCCCACCACGGGACTCGGGCGATCAATTAATACAGTTGCAACCACTATATTAATGACGTAGTATTTCATATCCCTTTAATGTTATGTGCGGGCTTTCCAGAGCGGGGTATAATCTGTAAAAAGGCTCTACTTACTCTTCTGGACTTCATCTGCGCCATTCTATGGAGGAACAGAACCCAGGAATGTTTCTTTAATTGATTTAGATCATCTGAATATTCAAGATACATTTGTGTTTAGCCTGCAGTTATGCATCTGTACATGATGACCTGGTGACTCACCTTTGATGCAGGTTGAGGTAATATTCGCTCAAACTCTTGGACGATCCAGCCGACCCCCCTATGAGTGAAATATAGATGTTACACAGCGTCTGTTAACGTCTCGCTCCCCATCCACTCCACATCTATGTGCTGTGTGAGCAGCAAACTCTCACTCCACTCCAGGTTTTGGAGCACCACTCCCTCCCGCCTGCTGTCGGAAGCATCCGTTTGGAAGCATCCGCCACCGTTTTAAGCATACAGCAGGAGCTCCGGGGAGGTTTCGGATCTTCAGCAGTCCCAAGCCGCTCAACAGCATAGTAAGTAGTAAGCCTTGCCGAGCCATGAGGCCCATAGGGCAGGAGCCTAGCAATCTCCTGTTTCTGTAGCGTGGGGCAGCTTGATGTACAAGTACACCCCCTGGACATGACGCTAGTATGTCGCAGGGACTTACCCCCAATCCAACCCTAAGATGTGTCAAGCAGGGGAGGCACTTGGCGGACCACAAGGCCACTGAGCTAGCGATAACAGCATGCTCAGGTTAAACAACTCATGTCATTGGTCAAGGATCTTGCTGACCAGGTCGCCGCGCTCAGCACGCATCTCACTGCCGCTCCTTTCCAGCCGGCACGAGCGCCTGACACGGTCCCTGTGCACGCTCCGTCTCCCAGCCAGGAGCCCTACCTCACCGCCCGGGGGGCGGCAACCTTTGACTCCCTCTGCCGGGAGTTTCTCATGCAATGCGAGTACACGTGTTTGATCTGCAGCCCATGCAGCATGTATTCCACTGACCCCGCCTGCATAGTTTATATTACCAACATAACCATGCACCTGAGGGGCGCGCCAGTGGATTTATGCCAGCCTTGAGGGTTCTGCTACATACATGTAAATCTACAAAGACTTCGTGTTGGAGTTTAAGGCTGTGTTTGACCATGACGTCCCGGGGCAGGACGCCGACACAGCTCTCTCTACCCTCCAGCAGGGCACTATAGCTCAGTAGCAGATTATGCCACTGAGTTCCACATCCTCGCCAGCGCGCCTGTCTGTTTCCATTGACGAGCGACGCCGTGCACGTGAGTGTGACAGGGCTTCCCAGCATCACGCCGCTATCAAGCCATCTCCCGCCTCCACCCTCACCAGTCTCACTCGGCCCGAGCAAGTGGGTCGCTTATCTCCAGCTGAGCGTGAGCACAGCCGACTACATGGACTCTGTATGTATTATGCCAGCTCAGTGCACGGTGTTCGCTCCTGTCCCATTCTGCTCCCCAAGGTGTCCACTTCCCGGGCCACCAGGGGGCGTAGTTGCAACTACTCACGTGGACCACGTGGAAAGCATTCCCCGGGCACTCCGTTCATCCTGGGCAGACCCAGGCTCCAGGCTATGGTTGGTAAAGTTAGACGGCCAGACTTAGGTCTGCAGTGCTTAGAGTTAGACAGTTAAACGTCATGCCGTTACTGTGCTTTATTCTCTCCTCTGTGAACCTGCCTTTGACTCTACCTCTCCTCTCGTCTACAGTGCAGGACTCCAGCTCTGTGGAGAACTGTGGAGATCTTGTGCCTTGGAATAATTACCAGAATTTGCTACTTTTTTATTTAAACTATCAGGTGATAAACCCACCTTAAACATGATCTGATCCTTTGTTTGAGTCACGGATGTTTGAATTTAATTTGTAACTCAATCTTTATTCCATGGACTATTTTCCAATCAATCTGCTCTTTCAACTGCATTAAAATGCAAAGACATAACTTTTGACAAATGAAAACAAAATAGCTATTGCCTAGCTCAAGCAAGTTCATTTCAATCAATCATGTTGATTTTCATATCGTAAGCCAGTGAAAAGAATGGCAACCGCTTGCATGAAAAACAACACATGACAAATACTTGCATGCTTTGGACAATGGTCTGCACTCCTCAGTAAAGTACACTGTGAATGATAATCAATTGGCTAAACATGGAAGATGACTGGTAGTTAAAGCAAATCTATACAAAAATAATACACGTAAGATAATGGTGCGCTTATAGTACAGTACAGAATACAAGACTTTCACTTACATAGGTTGGGACCCACTGAAGGACAATAGAGGGAGATAAGCAAAATGAGAACATTGGCGGTGTCTTTTTAACTTTGACGAGGACTTTTGGGGAATGAAATAAAACACATAAAAACTGACTTACTTTTCTGCTTCTGCAGGTGGTTTTGCCTCCGCTAAAGAAATATAAGACACCATTAACCGTCATATCACAATAATGAACTAAAGCTTAAGCACTGCGACACAGAGGGTGCCTTGCCTTTACTGAACAATTACAACCTTTTTGTTGCAGGAATTCAGGAAGGAAACCCTGTGATGACATTTGAATTTAAACATTGGTGTTCCGTTTCGAATCAAAATACAAAATTCAAGGAAGTATCAGGGGCCAACTGTGACTCAGAAAGAAATGGTTCAGTGTGTTAAGGCCTACCTTTTTTTCTTTTTTGCGCTTTGCCATTTGCATTGATGTAGATCTCAGGCTGAGGGATCAAGTTCTCCAAGGTTCTCTTTATCTTTTTAATCACTCTGTGATGCACACACAAACACACACACAAACACAGTAGAATGATTTCCTATCTCCTATTTCCTATTCTCTCCCTCTCCTCCTCACATTTGCTCCCGTGCTGACTAAGCACAGGAACCCATAGCGTCCCAATTCTGGGCATGTCATCATAATAGGTGAACATGCTGCTAAAAATAGACATTTTTTTTTTTCAAGTAAAGCCATTATACAGGCCCACAACGCATAATAGGCTCATCATCATCATTTTTAGACCGCGGTTGAGATCATGGATAACGCCACGCCAGACTTTCCGGTCCTTCATTGCCATCCGCAGTTCCTGCTTACTGCCTGTGTCCCTATAGCGATGACACCAGGGAACGACAGTTTTCTACCTCTGGTCTGCTTTGAGGCAGGCGTCCAGTGAAGAAGGGAAGATATAACCTCATTGTCATGCTCTGTAGCAGTGGCCGGCAAAATGTGTTCTTCTGGATCGGACCAGTGAAGAAACACGGTGGAAGGTTGCCGTATATTAGATTAGTCGATGAGTGGCTCTTCCAAGATAAGATTTTGCGTTCTCGTTAGAAGGCGTGTGTACTGTAAGTGCCATCCAACCGTTTCTCTAATTTATTTGAAAGTGTCCATGTCTCGGAGCCATAGAGTAGAATCGGCCTATAACGGTCGTCCTAAATATTTTTTACTTTTCATCTTACTAAGCTGGGATGACCAGATCGTATGCATGTCATTGCAGGCTGACCAGGCCATACCCTTTCCTAGTTTGAAAGTGTTTTTATAATGTGGTTATTGGTGGATTCGCATATATTTAAACGTATTCAGTTTTCGTCTCGTTGAGATAAAGACCAACACAGTTGGAGGCCTGCTCAAGAGACTGAAGGAGAGCCTGAGCGTATTCCAATGATTGACAGATAAGCGCGATGTCGTCAGCGAAGTCAGATCCTGTGATCTTCTGTGGCCAGATGTAATTTCTTGGGGTGTATTAGGAGTCGGACTATAGTAAATAATAAAAAAGGAAATCGCCATAATATTTTGTAAAAAAAAATACATAATTAGCCCCATGCTCGAATGACCCCGACCCCCTGTCAAAAAAAAGAATTAACACTCATCTTTTACTTTCTCTAATAACAAACTAAAACATGAACCTTGGTTGAGAGACAGACAGATACCTGGGGGGGAACGGCTTGGTGGGATCGTCGTCCTCCTCCTCCTCCTCCTCGTAGTCTGACACTTCTATCGCAGGAATATGAGGCAGATTCTCTGCGTCTATGGAGAGGAAGAGAAGACCAGAATGGATGATTTACAAAGAGCATTCCTGGATGTGGCTCTATCCATGCTGAATGAAAAGAAAAAACTAAAACAAAAATAACTAACAAACACATATTTTAAGTTAACATTTGGTTTAAAATGTCTCATCTAAAAAGACGTGTTATGTTTTGTCTAAATAAAAATATCTTACCTGGCATTTCTTCCATGTCATACACCTGATGCAAAGGAAAACCAACAACATTTAGACAGAGTAACCGTGAAGTTAATTTGAGTACTGTAAAGTGCTCTGTAAATCCTGAAAGATTTGCCTTTGAAAATGTATGATGAAGAGTTGTTAATGTAGTAAAACTGCCTTGTTACAGCAGTCCCCAGGTATAGCCTGGGGACTCCTCACTGGTCGACAAAACACCTTGAAGACCCTAACAGGAGCCCTCGTACAAGGTTTCTTCGACTCTGCATGCACCTACTGGTACCACATCACCTCAAAGGCCCTTAAAACAAGGCTCCAGACTTCCCAAAACAAACTGGTCAGGCTACTACTTGGCCTCACTCCCCGAACCCACCTCACCCCTGCCCACTTTGACAGGCTGGAATGGCTTAGGGTCGACGACAGAGTACAGCATCTTGCAATGGGCCTGGTCCACAAGATTCGCTACAACACCAAGATACCTATGTACCCGTCTAAATACTTCCTTAATGTCAACGAAGTCCACACCCACAACACCAGAGGGAGTGCAACAAACCATGTGCAACCCAGATTCGGCACAAACAAGGGACTAAATTAATTTCGCTCCTATGCCACCAAAATGTGGAAGACCCTATATACCAACAGTCATATAGACATGCAAATCCCTTGGCTCCTTCAAAACCGCTCTCAAAGGGCACCTACGGAGGGCTGCAATTTGAAACTGGCCCCCGTAAAATCGGAGTCCCCCACCCACCCCCTGTGTATAATTTGTACGTCTCTAAATGTTATGATGAATTGAACATGGTGGACCCTAGAGCGTCACAGTCCCGCCCCCTTTCAGAATTACAGTACATTTCAAGCACAACTCAATACAAAGACTGTTAACTGTCGACGACCCAATAAAGCATTACACTTGTTTACAACAGGGTCCACCTTGTTCAATTCATCAAAACATTTAGAGACGTACAAATAGACACTTCTATATAGCCAAAGAACAGAACAGGAATTCATCATAAAGAGGTAAAAAAAGGGAAAAGAAACATATACAGTTGCCATGACCCCTCAAATTCCCTCAGGGGATCAATACAGGTTATCTTGTCTTATCTTGTGTACAGTTACAGTAGCCTACTGTGCATTCAAGGGTTTTTAAATATATTACCTCTGTTTCCTCAGGTTCGTCCGGTTCTTCCTTGGCCACAGGCTGTGGAATTGGAACAACTGTCTCCAGAACGTCCATCAATACGACAATCCGACCAAGCATTCCTTGCCTATATGAAGAAGAAATTGAACCACTTGAATCTCAGCATCCCTATATTGGGAACGTCTGTTAGAAATAGCAGACCTACACCTTCACGATGTGTGTCGTTGCAACGCATTGTCAGCAAGATATTGGTGTATTCGGAAAAAAGCTGTCCAACTAAGTGCAGTCATAAGTTTGCTGACTACCAGTATATTCAAAACGTGCCTATAGGTGTACACTAGAGGGCACAAGAGAGCCAAGTAGAAATTATTTTTCTGAAGTCATTTAAGATGACTGGCTGAACTCAATGGTCAAGGGACCTGGCAGAATTGTACCCTTAATGTACTTTGCAATACTACCCGAGTAAAAGTCCAGTAAAGTAATAATACCTCAGAATTGTACATGAGTACATGTACTTAGTTACTTTACATCACTGGAATGATAGCTGTGTGTGTTATAATCAGGGGGGCAGTCAGACAGATATTTTGTGAAGCCACTAAGGAAATCAGGACTTCCTGAAAGTTCATATAATGGCCTGTTGTGGCGCTGTCATTGGGCCCAAAAAAACCCATAGCTCCATAGAGGCCCATGTATTTGGGCTTCACCTAGACTGTATTACCTTAATAAACATGGTCATGAATACTTTCTGCTTCCAGTCACTAGTTTAAAGTCTCATTTCTCATGTCATAATATTCTTTTTGGAAAATTATGGTCCCATTTATTAAAAAAATGACCATAAAGTTGCGTATGTTCTGAGGGGCGTGGCTACCGTTACAGTCTATGACCGGGAGCCACCCCCCCGTTCAGTCAAAATAAAAACCAACAGAGAAGAAGGGGGGAAGTCCCGCCTCGTTGTCTGGGCCAGCCAATGGCCAGCTGGGCCCAAACGGATCTAGAAATATGGCGACTTACAGTGCAAGGAATTACAGGCTTCATTTTACGTCCATGTTAGACCCGGGAAACACTTTGTCCATATTTTTTACAGTCTATGGTTATAATAAGAAAATAAACATGTATGATATTTTTAAGCCGTGAATGTGTAGTCAACATGTTTGTGGATGCTTTGGATCCTTGGATTAAGGAGGCAGCTTATATTAGGAAACGCTGAATAGATAGCCATGCCATTAGTTGTATACTCACTCTTTGTTTATGCTGCTCATAGAGGGACTCCTGTACAGGAGGGAAGAAATGCATCAGTGAACCTTAAAGCCTCCGCTTACAAAGTACCGTCCGGTAGTATGACGGTATAATACAGTATAGTTGTTGGCTACTGTATGATAAACAAGGTCCAAGGATATGAAAACGTACGAGTCATCCACAACCGTGCACGCACGCACGCACGCGGCACACAATACAAATGCATAGTGATTTACCTGCTTAATCCATTTTCTTCCTGAATTTCGAAGGCACAGGGGAAGAATAGAACATACAGACATGTAGTAGTGTAGTGGTAGTAATTATAATAATAATGACATGCAGTATGAACTCATAATTAAAGAGAACAGGGACACTGAGCACACACACATAGGCTACTGTACTGTACAGTATAGCATTGCTGCAGCACTCACCTTGGCAGTCACAGGCTGAGGCCGGGTAAAGCTCTCCGAGATCCATGACAACACCTTTTTCCCACTGAACACATGGAGGGAAAGAAGACGGTTATGAGGAGCAAAACAAATGTTTTAATGTTCTGCATTCCCTTTTTTGTTTTGCTTTCCATTCTTGGCAACCTTAGGACACTGGACAGTACACCCCCAAAAATATATCGTCGGAACACCGCCCCTCGGAACAGAGATCCTTTCGGAAAACAGCGGACTGTCGGACTTATGGGTGGACCCCTAGGACACCCCACTTTTGTGTAAAAACCTCAATGTTAATTTAACTCAGATAGGGTAAAAAAATGAAACAAGATTAATTTGTACACTCTCACAGGTACCGTACACGTGGATAAATGATCACTGAAGAGTTTCTGTGTACAACCAGAATCAAAGTCATACTACTGTATGTTCACAAATGGAAGTTAACTTAGTATGCAGACCGAAACACAAGCAAAGAAAATAGAAATAGAAATCCAAAATATGAAGAAATATTAATTAGGTAATACGAGATCTGGTGATGACAGTGAGTTAAAAAAAGAATGTACATGTCACAGTAAAGGTCCTTTCACAATCACAATATTATTATATCAAAATCAAATACATTACACTGAATATTGACCAGAACCTGGGCGGGAACCCCATTTGGTGTTTTAACTAAGCATTATGTTATACTTTAGCTATTAAAAATTAGCAGATCTACAAGCTCATAGCGTGCCACCGAGTAGCGTGCTACGAGCTTGTAGGTCTGCTATTTTTGAATAATCGTGAAAATGCGGCACAGATCTTTGAATATATAATACATATTCTTTCAGAAGACTTTTTTTTTTATTTCGACGTCAGGTCTAAATGGGTTTTAAACATAGAATGAATGTCAAAGTAGGTCAAAGGTTTGTAGAATTATGTACATTGTCAATTCCTGGAATTTCAGGTATATTGTCTTGATTTAACAGTGTAGTGGCCTGAGTGACTTACATTTAAAAGACCACAATGCTGTCAATACATGTCAATGTGTCCCTTTTTAGTTATTTTAGCCATGAAAGCACATAAACTCAGGACATTTTCCTACTCCATTTTTTTTTAATGAATAGGATCCAATGGCTTCCTCGAAAATGTCAAGTATGAGTTGTTGTCAATTATTCATGATACACAATTTGATTGTCCACAGTACAGTTCAGTATGTTGACAACGTCCTGGGTTTGAATTTTGCTCTGTGTAATGCCACCAACGCTCCTCCACTTAACCTGCCTTAAAGGGATTGTGACATAAAAAAAAAAGGTTTTGGAATTGTTCTTGGTTTTTTTTAGGTTTTCTAATCTCAATTGCACCCAAAAAACATGAACTTTTAACATTCAGTAGATTTTCTGTGATCTGGGGTTTTCTGGCTCAAACAGGTGCTCTGATTTGCCGGCAGTAAGTGATGTAAGACCCTGCAAATCCCATATATGTCAATGGGATTTGCCAGCAGATGTCACTGTTTCACTGTGTTGCCTGTTTTCATTGTAGCTCAAAAGGCCCAAAAAACCCCAAAGAAAACTTCAGACCACAGAAAATCCACTGAATGTTCAAAGTTCAGGTTTTTTGGATGTAATTGAGGTCATAAAACCTAAAAGAAAAAAGAAAAAGAAATGAAAATGAATGTCATAAAACCTTTAAGGACATTTGTTATATAAATACACAATCGTAGATTTTATGTCAAAGATTGTGAGTCTTCAGGCTGTGAAATGCTGGGATCCTGGGTTTGATTCCCGCTGGGGACGCTGGGGACACTGTGGGCACTGGCGGCGTGTTCCCTCCTCCGCATCATCAGTGCCCATACCCGAGGCGGGGGTTGGCGATATGGCCTTTCTGTGTGGAGTTTGCATGTTCTCCCTGTGTCCCCTAGGGTAGGTACCCTCACAAAAACATGCCGTAATCCTGGTCTCTAAAACTACCTCCCCCTGGCCAGCCGGGGCGCCTGATGGAGGGGAAAGGAACTGGTCGGAATAACGTGTCCCTTCCACGCGCTACGTCCGGCCGGGGAAATTCCCCTCTGTCGGGTGAAAAGAAGCAGCTTGGACTCCTCATGCATAGAAGGAGGCATGAGGTCAGTCCGCTGCCCCCCCCAGGTTGGCAGAGGAAGTGTAGCGCCCAGGATTACATTAGATAATTGGCACTGGGTGAAAAGAAAACTGGGTTACAAAATCGTGGGATAAAAAAAAAAAAATGCTGGGATCCACCCAGGTGCATTCATGTCCGACCAGCATTTAAAGACATACGTTTTAAGTTACCCATTTAGGCCTGACGTCGATTTTTTTTAAATGTCTTCTAAATCCTGATAGTTTTCTGAAATACCTGTTTCTATATCAGTGGTTCTCAAACTATTTCATGTCAAGGTGCCCCAAAAATATATGTAATTGGCCGCCGACCCCCATCTGAAAATAAACCCCCATCTTAAAAATGTTCGCTGTCAGGTGTAAAGGAGCAACTTGGACACTCAAGCATGAAGGAAGCATGAGTTAAGTCCG
Source organism: Protomyctophum parallelum (assembly GCF_964188405.1). Taxonomy (NCBI): domain Eukaryota; kingdom Metazoa; phylum Chordata; class Actinopteri; order Myctophiformes; family Myctophidae; genus Protomyctophum; species Protomyctophum parallelum. The sequence goes on from NC_139699.1 coordinate 57,723,599, forward strand.
TTGCTCTCCCTAGGTTGGCGGAGGGTGTGTAGAGCCCAGGATCACATCACAGGATGATTGACACAGGGGTGAAAAATGGGTTACAAAATCGTGGGACAAAAAATATAGATTAAAAAAAAAAAGAAGTTCGCTCTGAAAGTATATGCAATGATTTGCGCCACATTTTCACGATTTTTCAAAAGATCTATTATAGATATTACCGATTATCGATATGATCTCATTCTGTATTGAAAAAATATTATATTTTTTGTCCATTCTGAAAATACATGTACAGTAACAGGGTATCTGCACTGCAGGCTTAGGCAATACAAGTCAGATTTAACTTAAATACATTTATATTGTGAGCTTGTAGCTGTTACTTTGGGCTTGTTTAACCCATTCTGTGCGGGAACCCCTTTCGGCATTAGCATTACGTTATGCTTTAGCTATTTAAAAATAGCAGATCTACAAGCTCATAGCGCGCCACCGAGTGGCGCGCTACGAGCTTGTAGGTCTGCTATTTTTGAAAAATCGAAGAACGACTGACATGGAAACATAGCTTTTTCAGAAAACTGTCAGGATGTAGAAGACATTTTTTGAATATGATCTCAGGTCAGAATGGAAAACTGTCAGGATGTAGAAGACATTTTTAGAATCTGATCTCAGGTCAGAATGGGTTAACTGTAAGGACAGACCGATTAATCGGACCGATATATAATCGGTCTGATTGATTCATCAAACCGATGCCGATTAATTTAAAAACAAACTAAAATGTTTGCAGATTAAACTCCCGTCACTAGTTTAAACTATAGGGTCAGACGGCTCACCTGACACTGCTCTCCTCAGGTTGCTTTGTCTTCTTGGCGGCTTTGGGAGCTGTGAATTATGGGAGGAGGTGACATTGGATTACACAGTTGCAAAGAGTTAGTTACCGCTTGGATTATGTCGAGCTTCCAATAGATGTGTGCAAGTGATGCCTTACATTTCACTTTGGGTTTGGGTGCTTCTTTAACCTTCGTTACATGTAAAGAAATGTACAGTAGAAGCATTATTGGATAGTTTGGAAGACGAGGAACACACAACAATGGTCAGGTGATCAAAAGCTCTCCTTTTGACATCACTTTTCTTTTAATCTAAAATCTGTGTAGGTGAGTATCACGAGAGAGAGAGAGAGAGAGAGCATGACTTACAGGAGGAGGCTTGAGTTTAGTTTTAGTAGGGGGTGGCGGTTTCTCTGGTTCCTTTTTCTCTGGAGGTTGGGGCACCACTTTGCCCACCCAGCTCAACATCCTGCAGCACACGAGATGGTCAGTCTGAAGTAGGAATGAAAGAATATACATATATACCTGTATAAAAATGTCAACTTACTGTTTACTCTTTATGCTATTTGAATTGGGGAGAAGATATATATGGAGTGTGGACATGCAGATCCGGATACAATCCATACAATCGGAGGTTTGCGCGCGCACACGCACACGCACACACGCACACAGACACACACACACACACACACACACACACACACACACACACACACACACACACACACACACACACACACACACACAGTATATTGACACCTGTTTCACTGTGTAAAGTAATGAGGGGGACAATATTTGACCTGCTCAAATGTCATCTCCTGCTCCCTCAGGTCTGGTGACTCGCGACACCAACCTACTTGAGCTCCCCAAGATCAACCAGTGTTGTTTTAGTCAGCAATTTTTTTTGTTTTAGTCACAGTCTCTTCAATAGTTTTCGAGCTACAAGCTCTCGTTGTGAGCTTGTAGCTCTGCTATTTTCAGCATGCAACCAAGTGTAAAATGACTGGATCTCTTGTCCACTAGTCCCTTCCTAACATTTTAGTCCGGTTTTTATTTGTTGACAAAATTGTCAGTATATTTAGTCTTAGTTTTAGTCATCATAGCTTAGTTTTCATCTAGTTTCCATTTAGTTTTCGTCAGTGGAAAAAGGTAGTCGATGAACATTTTTCGTCATAGTTTTAGTCGACGAAATCAACACTGGGATCAACTACCATACCTGGGGCGAGAGGGCTTTTTCTGTCCCAAACCTGTGGGATTCCACCTCTTCCATATATGGCTTTCCCCAGCCAAGTCTTAGCCCTTCCTTAGAGTCTTTTAGAGGTACAGCACTAGTCCCTCCGACGTTTGGCTTTTGAACGTCATATGGCAGCCATGGCTATGGACGTTTGTTTAGGGCACATTTAACAGAGTGGTATGCAGCCAAGTCTATGGACTTGTAATGTTTGTTAACAGCAGTAAACATGTGGGTCAATATAAATATTAACAGGCGCTTCCCTCACATGCACACAAGTGTAATATTTTTTCCTAATAAAGTATATATATATATATTCTTTTCTCCTTCCTCCTCCCCCCAATGTAAAGCATCTTTGGGTACTTACAAAAGCCGCAAAGCGCTATATACATTTTAGATATTATTATTATTATTACTTTGAATTATCGATTTCTAATCAACGAATCAACTATTGAAGATATCTCACTAACTAGTTTCATCATGGCAAGCTACTACACACACAAGTTGACACAACCCAAACCTCTACCAAAGTGTAATTTTGATAAAGATCCTTAACCCATTCTGGGCGGGAACCCCTTTTGGTGTTTTAAGCATTATGTTATGCTTTAGCTGTTGAAAAGTAGCAGATCTACAAGTGCATAGTGCGGCACTGAGTGCCGTGCTATGAATATATATTCTTTCAGAGCGAACGTTTTTAACTCTAAACTTTGCTTCTGGGGGGGGGGGGGGGGGGGTCCCTGCATGGAACAACATATTTTGAGATGGGGGTCGGTGGCCAAATACATATAATTCTAGGGGAATGAAATAGTTTGAGAACCACTGACGGGTTTCTCAGAAAACTGTCAGGAAGAAGACATTTGTAGAATCGTCCTCAGGTCGAAATGGGTTCTATGATAGGCCCCGAAAATATCATTGATGATACTGTAGTGTACAGTACATCACGTGGGCTCACTTCTTATTGAAAGCATCTGAATGGGAACACAGAGACCCCCTTTTCCACCGGTTGGTTCCCAATGGGAACCGTTTCAGTTCTTTTTGGTTCTTAGTCCATGAGCCAGAGCTCCAAGATTGGTGGGGAAAAACTAGACCTATATTAAATAGTTTATAGGATCAATACAAGTAAATTAATACATGATAACCCTTCCACAGTAGTAGCTTTTTCCCTACATAATGCAGTAGTAGCTTTTTCCTACATAATGCCTCATTTGCATATTTAAAAATGTAAAATGTGTAGTACAATAAATCATTGTCTTCGTGTAAGTACTCAAATGGGGAAGTTTCATGGTGATAACAATCTAATATAGGTATTGTTTTGCCCACTCAATTAATAATTAATGTTCCTTTTTTAGAGCTCTGGCTCATGGACTGAGAACCAAAAAGAACTGAACTGAGAGAAAAAAAAGTTTTTGAATGCCATTTTGTGCCAGTATGAAGCCAAATGTGCCATCAAAAGCACTAGCTTAACTTGCTATAGCCACCAAGCCTGCATAGAAGACATGGGGGACGTTTATCGGCTCTGTGATGTCATTATCAAGATTATCTTATCAGATAGCAGTCTTATCTCCCTGAGTCACGTGCCATCATAGCCCCTTTAACCCATTTAGACTTGAGAACGATTCTACAAATGCCTTCTAAATCCTGAAAAGCTATGTTTCTAGGTCTGTGGTTCTCAAACATTTTCATGTCAAGGACCCCCGAAAATATATGTAATTGGCCGCCGACCCCCATCTGAAAATATGTTGTTCCAGGGACTGTTTGCGATTTTTTCAAAAATAGCAGTGCCGCGCTACGAGCTTGTAGATCTGCTCATTTCAACGGCTAAAGTATAACATAATGCTTAAAACATAATGCTTAAAACACTAAAAGGGGTTCCCGTCCTGAATGGCTTAATAGAAACAGTCCTTTTGTACACCTAACGTGAAACTGTGCATACTGTAGATGCTCATTTTAATTATTTCACAGCATTGAAGAAGCCTCCACAGACCTTCATAGCAGTGTTGTTTTCGTCGACTAAAACTATGACGAAAATTGTTTGTCAACTACCTTTTTTCACTGACAAAAACTACATCAAAACTAAATACAAACTAAGCCATGATCACTAAAACCATGACTAAATATACTGTCGATTTTGACAACAAATAAAAACTAAAGTAAAATGTTAGGAAGGGACTAGTGGACCAGAGATCCAGTACAAGTCATTTTACACTTGGTTGCGTGCTGAAAATAGCAGATCTACAAGCTCAAAACGCGTCACGCTGCGACGCATCGTGAGCTTGTAGATCGGCTATTTTCAGCAAGTGTAAAATCAGTCATTACGACGGCATCGGCATCGCCAAAATACATTTTAGTCGACTAAATCAACTGTAGATTTAGTCGAGTAAAATCTTATGATATTCAGTCGACTAAAACTAGAAATGAAAACCATTCAAGAGACCACGACTAAAAGTAAAATAGAAATTTGCTGGCAAAGACAACACTGCTTAGGTAACCGAATGTAAAAAAAAAAAAGAAGCTGAGGTTCAGACGGAGCTGCAATAGTATAAAGCTACTTCTCCAACACAGTTCCATTGGTGAGCTGTGATGATGGCCGACATTTAGACAACGTCGCCCTGGGCAAGACCTATAAGCTGAAAAGACTATCAGCGGAAGTTGCTGGGATTTTAGCGGAAGTGAAATCGTTGACGCCTTACAAATCACTTTACATTCTCCGCGAATGAAACAAGTGTTGTGATTGGTCGGGGAAATATCCTATATCCGGGGGAAATACATTTGACGGCTGTTCCCGGAGGATACAACCAGCCGATAGCTTCTCTGCCTTAGGTTGTGACCAGGCTTTTCTTTTTGCAGATAAGTAAGCCTGGGACCGAGGCTAAGACAACGTAATGAAAACTAATGAAACAGCATCAACATCTGGTTGGTTCCAGTGTTTCAGAGCCATGGAGGCCAGCCAGCCAATAGCATGCTGAGACAGCTTAATCCGTGTGTCCCCCCGTCCCCCCCCCCCCATCTCCTGTTTGTGACCATCCACTCACCTGTGTTGTGCACACCAGTGGTTCCCAAAGTGTGGTCCGGGGACCCCCAAAGGTCCTTGAGGGAGTTCCAGGGGGGGTCCCCCAGCTAAATGATAGTTTGGAACCAAATAGACCCTTGTGGGACTGTAAGTCTGAGAGTGTATATACAAATGGAACCAAATTGATTTTACAATATCATTTGGGGGTCCCAGAGATAGAAATTCCATTAAATGGGGGTCCGTATATAGACTAATGCGTGTCAAACTGGAGGGTCCTTCAAATTAAACGGGTTGAGCCGTAAAAACCTCCTCTTGTGGGGGGGTCCCTGGCATATCTTTTCTAATGGGGGTCTGCAGGCTAATTTGTGTCAATTTGGGGGTCCTTGACATGAAAGTGTTTGGGAGCCACTGGTTTACACGGACGTAACAGGCAGGTAGAGACGAGAGGGACGCCATAGGGACTGTTAAACACAATAGTCACACTGCATAGCTCAATTCATTTGAGCTCATTAGTAATTCAGTATTTTAGCTGTGACGTGAGCGCCCCCTCCTGAGATACTTCCGGGTCCTACTTTTGTGTCACTTTTGTGTCCCCATGGAGTTATACTGTGACGCTCCGTCGGACTAAATCTGAGACGAAAACAACCACGAAAGTCTCATTTTACCGCTTTCCTCGCAACAACAAAGCTGCGCTGCTCTCCAAAATCTGGCTGTGACAGGCCGTCTGCCCCACATGGAATACTATCGCCATTTTATTTGATTGTGTCAACTAAATCCTCATTAATGCAAACTAGATTCAACATACTCAAGCCTGCACACATTGTAAATATCCCCCGAAATATTTTACCGAGCAAATGGACTGTTGCCACCTTCAATAATAATGATAATAATAGTCTTTATTGTCTCCACATCATATATTTTTGTTGTCATGGACACATTAATGTACAAAATAATTCTACTCGAGTTGGAAGCATTAAGACCCATTTTAACCCTCTATGGCTTCCTTTCTGAAATATAACGTCAATTTAAAAAGATTCACGCGTTTAGATATTCTATTTACAATGGGATGCGGACGGGAGCTGATGCCACTTGGACCCGGACGTAACGTAGCACTACAAAATGACGTCGGACTTAAATACTGAATAGACTGAATGTTTTCAGAAGGAAAACATCCCGTGGACATGTGTCGAACATTAGCACTCGTCTTGTGCTATAACAACAACCCGGTTTGTCCAATGTAACGGTGATGTCCACGTTCAAATAAAATAAACATAAACACAGCCCATAATGCAAGATTAATATCTATGCCATGTCACGTGAAAACAAATATTATGGATTAAGCTAATACGATTCAAACAAAAGTATAGCCACAACCGAAGATGTACAGCTATAGTGCTGTAGCACTGAAAGATTGACCGCGATGAAACAAAGTATAGAGCAGCAAGAGAAAACAGCACATTCACTCTCCGACAGTGACACAGCGGGTGAATGTTACAGGGATTTGTTCAACAGAATCATCATCAACGGTGGTATATAGTTCCAGACCACCCAAAATCAATGTACTGTATACGTGTATGTAGCTTAGCTCGAGAGGTGGAACCATAGCATTGGTAGTGTGTTCTAATCTAATAGGTTGGGTGACCACTGGACCTCGGAAAGGAATATCTGTCTGGGTGTGTAATAGGGTTTTTTTTAGGGGTCGGTTGAGGCTCTGCAGGGGGTTCATATATATATAGCTTACCTGAGGGCTTCAGCAAGTGTCCAGCATCCCAGAGGCTCTGAGAGTGTGCAGGTGGAGGAGCTCCGAGCGCTGTGGGGGGGGATTAGAACGCAGTGGGCTCTGCTAACAGGATTAACTGGACTGATAAGGACAGAGCTAAAGGCTGGGAACGGGCCTTAGATTAGTGTCTCAGGTCTCCAACAGGAGGAACCCGCCGGGGACGCTTTCCACTCAGAGCCGGTCCCGGTCCCGTGCCCCCCCCCCCCCCCCCCCCCCTCAGACAGGGGGGGGGGGGGGGGGGGGGGGGCTGTGCTGGGGCTGGGCTGTAATAATAATATCAATCAAAAGAGATTTCTGACTAGGCCTAATAAATATGCTGTATGACAGTATCGGTGCCTTATCCTGGTTAAGGGAGAGGGTAAGTAAAACCCACTTTTCTGCGCGAAGGCGTGTATACGCCTTAGAGTATATATGAATAGAGACGGCACCCAGCGGAAACCCTGAGGCGAAATGGACATAGTTTGCCGAATTTGGTATTGCAGCCAAATGACACGTGAACGAATGTTTCATACGTGAACGCGCACAAAACGGCACAATGATAGTCAACGACCAACACGTTCATGTGTTTGGGGCCAATCCATCCCAGAATGCACTCTGTTCCTATACACGGAAGGAGGAGTGAAATCGCCTCATGCGCTTTTGAGCAACTTAATGCAAGTGGATGGGAGGAGAACTCGGGGGTCTTCTCTATTCATATATACTCTAAGGTGTACGCCCCCCTACTGTAAATATCTTCCCGCGGCCATGATGTGGACTCGTATAGACCGATTCCGTACCGGTTTCATGGTCGCAGCCTACGTATTTCCTGTAGGCGGACTCGACATAGCTGCGGGGGTAAAACCCTCACCAGGCGCACATCTTCCACTACAGTGAACGGCAGAGTGACTGATGTTAGTTTGCCTCAAACTTTACTCCTTTACCTGCTTTTTTACTAACACTAACATTACAAAGATGCCCAGAACATCGAGATGAACCTGTGTAGTTTATGGCTGCTCCAACAGTAGTGGCAACATAACAAATAAAATAAAACGGAATGTCTAATATCCACCGCGATGGCTGAGACCAGAGCCATTGAGTAATGGTTGAGACAAAGCAGTGAAGAATCCTGCAAGATACATAATTTCAGTCTTACCCAATACCCAATCTTTCTGTTTTATGAACACAAGGCTGCTGTATTTTATACCTCATACTAAGCATTTAAAGTATGAGGTATAAAGTACAGCAGCCTTGTGTTAATAAAACAGAAATATTTGGTATTGGGTAAGACTGGCGTTATGTATCTTTCACTGCTTTGTCTCAACCATTGCTCAATGGCTCTGGTCTCAGCCATCGCGGTGGATATAGACATTCCGTTTTATTTTATTTGTTATGTTGCCACTACTGTTGGAGCAGCCATAAACTACACAGGTTCATCTCGATGTTCTGGGCATCTTTGTAATGTTAGTGTTAGTAAAAAAGCAGGTACAGGAGTAAAGTTTGAGGCAAACTAACATCAGTCACTCTGCCGTTCACTGTAGTGGAAGATGTGCGCCTGGTGAGGGTTTTACCCCCGCAGCTACGTCGAGTCCGCCTACAGGAAATACGTAGGCTGCGACCATGAAACCGGTACGGAATCGGTCTATAGGAGCCGTTTTTTTTTTCTTTCTTCCATTTCTCCTAGTTTGCAGAGGCTCATAAGTATTTTCTCTGATGGTATGGACTCATAGCAGTAAAGAAAACCTGTGTCTACCGGCACAGCGCTATACGTGGCTCCATCATGCCAACTTTGCATTCACTCCCTCTAGCCCTCTGTGATGTGTGCGCCAACTTTGATGTCAGTTGGATCAGCGGTTCTGAACAACCGAATCCCCACCATGCCTAAAGTATAATGTATGTGTGAATACGAGACTGCTCGCCCCTTTACCAACTCGCCCCCCCGCGATCTTTTTAATGTAGTTAACAGTTAATTTAGTATTTCCCTCCCTCTCTGAAATCTGAAATTATCTTGTATACAGATTTATTTTATTTCATAGTAGTCGATCTCTATACTCTGTAAAACAACATGTCACAGAGACGGTGACTGCTCAATTAAGTTAATTTAGGACATTCTAGCAGTTAATTTTGTTTTATTAATCACATTTCTTCCATGTAGCCCATGTTTTGTAATGGCATCATCATGCTATTATGCCCGTGGAATACAGAGTAAACTTAACAATGATACATTAATATGATAATACCTTTTAAATAATCACAAACATGACTTATGTTTGTTATTTACAGCTAGGTAGAGTAGTGGGGCGAGTTGGAGCGTACCCGTTACCTATGTGGGCATATTGTTCGGAGAAGCAGTTCTGGACTTTAGACCAGGGTGGCAGTCAGTATTTTGTGAAGCCACTAAGGAAATCGGGACATCCTGAAAGTTCATATAATGGCCTGTTGTGGTGCTGTCATTGGGCCCAAAAAAACCCATAGCTCCATAGAGGCCCATGTATTTGGGCCCAACTTCACCTAGACTGTATTATCTTAATAAACATGGTCATGAATACTTTCTGCTTCCGGTCACTAGTTTAAAGTCTCATTTCTCATGTCATGTTCTGAGGGGCGTGGCTACCGTTACAGTCTATGATCGGGAGCCACCCCCCGTTCGAGTCAAAATAAAAACCAACAAAGAAGAAGGGGGGAAGTCCCGCCTCGTTGTCTGGGCCAGCCAATGGCCCCAAACGGACCCAAACGGATCTAGAAATTTACAATTCAATGACTGACTGCAGGCTTCATCTTACGTCCATATCAGACCCGGAGAACGCTTTGTCCATATTTATTTTTACAGTCTATGCTCTAGACAGGCACTACAGACAGACGTGAACTACAGGCACTACAGACAGACGTGAACTACAGGCACTACAGACAGACGTGAACTACAGACACTACAGACACAGACGTGAACTACAGGCACAGACGTGAACTACAGGCACAGACGTGAACTACAGATACTACAGACACTACAGACACAGACGTGAACTACAGACACTACAGACACAGACGTGAACTACAGACACAGACGTGAACTACAGGCACAGACGTGAACTACAGATACTACAGACACTACAGACACAGACGTGAACTACAGACACTACAGACACAGACGTGAACTACAGACACAGACGTGAACTACAGATACTACAGACACTACAGACACAGACGTGAACTACAGACACTACAGACACAGACGTGAACTACAGACACAGACGTGAACTACAGATACTACAGACACTACAGACACAGACGTGAACTACAGACACTACAGACACAGACATGAACTACAGACACTACAGACACAGACGTGAACTACAGACACTACAGACTACAGACATGAACTACAGACACTACAGACACAGACGTGAACTACAGACACAGACGTGAACTACAGATACTACAGACACTACAGACACAGACGTGAACTACAGGCACAGACGTGAACTACAGATACTACAGACACTACAGACACAGACGTGAACTACAGACACTACAGACACAGACGTGAACTACAGACACAGACGTGAACTACAGATACTACAGACACTACAGACACAGACGTGAACTACAGACACTACAGACTACAGACATGAACTACAGACACTACAGACACAGACGTGAACTACAGACACAGACGTGAACTACAGACACAGACGTGAACTACAGACACAGACGTGAACTACAGACTACAGACGTGAACTACAGACACTACAGACACAGACGTGAACTACAGACACTACAGACACAGACGTGAACTACAGACACTACACAGACGTGAACTACAGACACGCACAGACAGACTGATATACAGTAGATGTGACTGATTTCAGTATACTGTAGTCGAGCAGTGGTTCCCAAAGTGTGGTCCGGAGACCCCCAGGGGTCCTTGAGGGAGTTCCAGGGGGTCCCCATGCTAAACGATAGTTTGGAACCAAATGGACCCTTATCTGTAACTCTGACAGTGTATACAAATTTGTACACTCAGAGTTACATTAACATTGAATTGGATTGAATATAAACTGGGGGTCCCAGAGATAGAAATGACATTAAATTGGGGGGTCTGTAGACTAATATGGATGTCAAACTGGGGTCCTTGAAATCAACCCATTCTGACCTGAGATCAGATTCTAAAAATGTCTATTACATCCTGACAGTTTCATTATTAACCCATTCTGACCTGAGATCAGATTCTAAAAGTGTCTTTGATTTTTCAAAAATAGCAGACCTACAAGCTCGTATCGCACCACTCGGTGGCGCGATATGAGCTTGTAGATCTGCTATTTTTCAATAGCTAAAGCATAACATGATGCCAACACCAAAATGGGTGCCCGGTCAGAATGGGTTAAACAGGTTGAGAATCACTGCTAGAGCCGTGGGGATAATTAGTGTCAATGTGGGGGTCCTTGACATGAAAACGTTTGGTAACCACTGCTGTAGAGCATGTTTATGTGCTTCTGATCATAACTCCGTACATACAGTAGCCTACAGTAAGTAAGCAGAAGCATAGCTTTTAAGAGCCTTTCCTGACATATATATAGGCCAGTGCACCGGTTAGATTTAGAATTGCATTTTTTTTTTTTTTGAATTTTCTGAATGATATATCAAGTAAGTGTCCACAGTACATACAATGAATTAAAGTAATTACTACTGATTTGCTCTCAGATTCAGAATATGAGTGTATACGCTGCAACCACTGGGACTAAAGCTGTTAATGTGGGCCCTAGGAGGATTAGCTGCTAACGAGGTTAAGTAGCCGACAGCGTCAGCGAAATAGAAGATTGGACAGTAGTTCAGTTGAACCTGACGATACCTCCCATGAACTCTCTTCTTTATACCGATAATATGCCTGTACAACATCATAATGGATAGTTTATAACACACGCACACGCACACACACACACACACACACACACACACACACACACACACACACACACACACACACACACACACACCTCCTGTGAGCACCTGGTTGTTCTTGTTTTGTGTTTTTTGTTGTTGTTGTAAGAAATAAATATATCTAATAAACACAGACATATAGTTTCAAACACATACAAAGGTGGAAATACCGTAATAGAATATAATGTGACAGAATGTATTATGGTATAGTGTGTCCAGTAGGTGGCACTGCAGTGCAGCCGTTAAGAACCAGCTTGACCATGCAGGAATGCACTCTATCAGCCTCTGGGCTCAATCCTCATGATCTAATTAAGCGTATTACATGGCTTGGTTGAATGCTTGATTCTGATCAATCGCCAAATTCAGCGGTGTGTTATTTCGGGATAATGACCGTTCTGCCCTATAACAGACCGCTGTCTAATCAAACCCTCAGAGAACCTGTATTTGTATTTATTTATTCAGCACAGTGTAAAAACAACACAGTGAACATATAAATATAAGAAGGGTAAAGTGCTAGGCTGAGGCATATGAGCGAGGATTGGAGAACGGACGATGCAGTACGCAGAGAATGGATTCAATTTGATCAACTTATATCCTTGTTTTTTCCGACTGCTGCAGCTGGGCAGACGCCGGCCAGCGCGACACTTACTGTATGGAATACTTTCATTAACAAGCGAGGAAATATACCTCCGCTTCGTGTCGGTGGTTAAAGGGATATTTCACTTGCCAAAAAAACGTTTGGTGATTTTATCGTCTACTCTACGTCTTATGTAAACACCCCAGACAGTTTTTAAGTTGCTTGATTCAGTATTTAGAACTATTTAGATATTTGATTTTGCTTGCCCCGCCCCCTTCCTATATACAAACCCATTTAACTTCAAATTTCATTTTAACCAAGCCTTTTTTCTGGTGACTGATAGGCTACAGGGCTCCATACTTGGTCCCCTACTGTTTTCAGTTTACATGCTCTCCCTAGGTGTCATTATCCATAAACATAACCTCACTTTCCATTGCTATGCAGACGACACCCAAATATACGTCCCCATAAAGTCCCCTACCCCTGACAGTCTAGTCGCCCTTAAGGCATGTCTCCTGGACATAAATAGTTGGATGTCCCAAAACTTTCTCCAGCTCAACGCAAATAAAACCGAAATAGTTCTCTTTGGCCCTCCAAGCGACACCGTCATCCTAAAAAACAGCCTAGCAGACATGGCTATGAACATCACACCGGTAGCCAAAAACCTTGGGGTTTTCATTGACTCAGGCCTTAGCTTTGACACCCAAATAAAGAAAACCGTACAAGCATGCTTCTTCCAATTAAGAAGCATAGCTAAAATCAAGCCATTTTTAACAGTCCCCGACCTTGAAAAAGTTATTCATGCATTCATCACATCACGCTTAGATTATTGTAACGCACTATACACAGGCCTAACCCATAAATCCATTTCCCGCTTACAACTTGTCCAAAACGCTGCCGCCAGACTCCTGACAAACACCAGGAAACGGGACCACATCACTCCGGTCCTGGCTACACTTCACTGGCTCCCTGTTGTTTTTAGAATTGATTTTAAAATCCTTTTACTAACATTTAAGGTACAAATGGGCCAGGCACCCCAATATCTTGCCGATCTCCTACACCCCTATAACCCTCCCCGTATCCTTAGGTCCTCAGACGGGGCTCTTCTAAAGGTTCCCGAGAAATTTCATCGGGTAAACAAGGGAGAACGAGCCTTCTCTGTCCGTGCCCCTAAAATTTGGAACACCCTCCCCAAAACCATCCGACAAGCAGACACCATTGCATCTTTTAAAACTCTTCTCAAAACATACTTGTTCAGAAAAGCATTCCCCCCCTAGCATTCCCCCCCTAGCCCCGTTGAATGTTCACTGAACTCTGTCGGTATTTTTATTTTTATTTTTTTATCTATTACATTGTTGTTGTTTTTTTTATATTGTATCTTTGAATATGCTTTCTGTTGTGGGTTCTTGATTTGCTGTGCTGCATCCGTTTGGATGTGCTCGATTTTCCTGTGAATTTGTTGTGCAGCACTTTGTGACTTTGTCCAGAAAAGTGCTATATAAATAAAGTTATTATTATTGTCTCCACCAGCCGAAGGCATGGTGGGAGAGTATGTTTTGCACTCCGTCCGTCCGTGTGTCCGTCCGTGTGTCCGTGTGTCCGTCCGTCCGTCCGTGTGTCCGTGAGCAGCTAATCTCGGCCACCGTTAACCCGGTCGATGCCAAATTTTTCACACACACTCCCTGGATGTCAACGATGAACCTCTGCCCCAAACCTTCCAGAACGGCCTGTTATAGCGCCACCAGGAGGCTGCTTTGTGCAAAACAAGTTTTTGCACAGTACACCTACAGATTTTGTCCAAACATCACGCAAATTGGTACACAGTCTCTCTAGAGCCATTCAACGAAACGGGTCTTTCACATTTCTCAGACTCCATCCTGATTGGTTAAGATTGGCTTCCAAAATTCACAGGAGTGCTCAGTTTCAAACAAAATGCTGCTAATCATAAACACATCGCGTGATTTCCGTGAAATTGTGCACCCACATTCCCACTAGGCTGAGGACGAAATGCCACATCAACAATTTCAACTCAGCCTCAAGGTGGCGCTATAACTGGCCCAAAAATGTTTTTACCTCTAACTGCACGGATCTGTGGATAACTTTGTATGCCAACTCCCTAGAGGCCAAGGAAAAACCTTTGCCTGGAAATTTTCCCATCTGCTCTTTATAGCGCCACCAGGAGGCCGGCATATGTAAAACACATTTTCTATTATTACTCCTTCACATTTTATCCTAATTTCACGCAAATCGGTACACATGATCTCCATAGTCATGTGATCAAGACAGGTTTGTTTGATTTCTCATATTCCATCCTGATTGGCCACGATTGGCTCCTACAGTTTTCAGGAGTAGCCCGCTTTGTACAAATCGCCACAACTCCTCAACGCAGCGTCCGATTGCAATGACATTGTGCACCCACATTCCCACTAGGCCCAGGACGAAATGCCACATGAACAATTTCAACTCAGCCTCAAGGTGGCGCTATAACTAGCCGAAAAGTGTTTTTACCTCTAACTGCACGGATCTGTGGATAAGTTTGTATGCCAACTCCCTAGAGGCCAAGGAAAAACCTTTGCCTGGAATTTTTCACATCTGCTCTTTATAGCGCCACCAGGAGGCCGACATATGTAAAACACATTTTATATTATTACTCCTTCAGATTTTATCCAAATTTCACGCAAATCGGTACACATGATCTCCATAGTCATGTGATCAAGACAGGTTTGTTTGATTTATCATATTCCATCCTGATTGGCCACGATTGGCTCCTACACTTTTCAGGAGTAGCCCGCTTTGTACAAATCGCCACAACTCCTCAACGCAGCGTCCCATTGCCATGAAACTGTGCACGCATATTCCCACTAGGCTGAGGAAGAAATGCCACTTGACAGTTTTCAACAGCCTGATGGTGGCGCTACAACATGCCAAGTCGCGTCATGCACTCGCACACACACACACACACACACACACACAACCGGTCGATGACAAATTTTGCACACACTCCCTGGATGCCAACGATGAACCTCTGCCCCAAACTTTCCAGAACGGCCTGTTATAGCGCCACCAGGAGGCCGCTTTGTGCAAAACAAAAACATTGTACCTGCATCCCTCCAACACCAACCTCCGGCCCAAATCTTCCTCAACAGCCTGTTATAGCGCCACCATGAGGCCACAACCTGACCTGCCCTGGTGGAGACCTGTGCCGATTGGCACTTTATCTAGTTAATAATTATTTTCGATTTTTAAAGCGGTGCCGGAGTAGGTTATTTTCCAAAATAATTATTTCATAAAACTAAATGAAAAAATTAAATGAAAAAGCACGGCCCCCTCACATAGGACAATATCAGTCAACAGAAAAAGGGTGTTTTCGATTAATCTATCATGGTTATGAGTTTGTACAACTAGTAAGTAAAAGCACTCATTGTGCAGAATGTGCCATTGCGACGTATTGTGAGCTTGTAGATCGGCTATTTACAAATGGCCAAATGTATAGGGTTGAAGTGGTTAATGTGTGTTTTCTAATCAAAATTAAAATCTCCAAAGTAACTATAGTAACTAAAGTTTTCAAATAATTGTAGTGAAGTAAAAGTACAAATGAGATGTAGTGGAGTAGAAGTAAAAGTATTGGAAATTGGAAATACTCAAGTTAAGTACAAATACCTCAAAATTGTACTTAAGTACAGCACTTAAGTAAAAGTACTTAGTTACTTTCCACCAATGCCTATTCCCCATGTTTAGCAAAGTGGGATTGAAATCGTTGGGCTACGTCACGCTTCACTGGACGCTGAATGTATGGGACATGAAAGCTGAATGTACGGACCATGAAAGCTGAATGTATGGACCATGAAAGCTGAATGTACGGACCATGAAAGCTGAATTTATGGACCATGAAAGCTGAATGTACGGACCATGAAAGCTGAATGTATGGACCATGAAAGCTGAATGTACGGACCATGAAAGCTGAATGTACGGGACATGAAAGCTGAATGTACGGACCATGAAAGCTGAATGTACGGACCATGAAAGCTGAATGTACGGACCATGAAAGCTGAATGTACGGACCATGAAAGCTGAATGTACGGACCATGAAAGCTGAATGTACGGGACATGAAAGCTGAATGTACGGGACATGAAAGCTGAATGTACGGGACATGAAAGCTGAATGTACGGGACATGAAAGCTGAATGTACGGACCATGAAAGCTGAATGTACGGGACATGAAAGCTGAATGTACGGACCATGAAAGCTGAATGTACGGGACATGAAAGCTGAATGTACGGACCATGAAAGCTGAATGTACGGGACATGAAAGCTGAATGTACGGGACATGAAAGCTGAATGTATGGACCATGAAAGCTGAATGTACGGGACATGAAAGCTGAATGTACGGGACATGAAAGCTGAATGTATGGGACATGAAAGCTGAATGTACGGGACATGAAAGCGTGGCCATGGCAAAACTGGACCCGTTTGAGCAGGTGAGAAAATGAGAGAAAGACGACAAAAAAAAAAACGGCTTCGGAGATAGACACTGAATAGGCGAATGAAATAGGAAAGAGCTTTCTATCACTTATCGCTCCGAATGAAGTAGGCCTAAATAAATACTCAAGTAGTGAAGTACAGATACCCCAACATTGTACTTAAGTACTAAAGTACAGCACTTAAGTAAATGCACTTAGTTACTTCCTAAGTTCCTACCACTGGTTTTATCTGCACTTGGATGTGTGCGTGCCACTTTGCCTGCGCGCTCTCTCTCTTTCCACGTGTAGCCTAAGTGGATGAATGGATGCGTGGAAACAAGTACATATGCTAGAGAAGGCTGTACAAGATGGAGAATGTCACATTGTTGTAGATGGAAATGAGATGTGAAGCCAGGATGTTTTTTTTTTTTGTAATCCTTTATAGCTACTAAAACAAGTTATGGAATTAATGGGGATCAATTTAATTGTTCCTTGCAGAGAAAGTACGTGTCTTGGCTGCACAGTTGGACCAAAAGCTTTTAGAATCCGCTGTGAGTGGAGGTCATACTAGTAGAGGCTGTAGTCCTGGAGGTATGAAAGTACATTAAATAGCACATTTTTCCAAACCCAATGAAAAGACTTTGAACATTTTTTTTGCACATAATGCAATATAATACGGTTGGGAAATATAAAGTATTCATAATGTTACTTGTTCATGTTAATTATGTATTTATTTTAGACCAAAGAACACTCAGCTTAATATGTCACATGATGTGCATGATGATTGTCTCTGTAATGCCCTGTAATCAGACACTGGAAATATATTTTCACAATATAAGTGATATATTGCCATGCTTTTTGTTCTTGCTTAATGTAAGCCGCTCTGGATTAAGAGCGTCTGCTAAATGCCTAAATTGTAAATTGATTCCTAAGCCAATAATGCTGCTGCTCTGACAAAACTCAGTCTAATCACTAATCAGAACAACTGATGATATTTTCAATGTCATTAATGCATTTTTTCTTCTTTTTTGTGCGACTCCTCTGTGTACCACTAGTGGTACAAGTACCAGTTGGGGAACCTCCGTATTAAAAGATACAAGATACGTTATTTTTATGGTTTGCCTTTGACCTACATTGTCTAACGTTTTGGATTGTAATTTTCTTAATCACTACTGTAGTAAACTTCACAGCACTACGTAGTTATTTCTCAGCGTGGTCATTTATTCACAGGTAAAAAGAACACAGCCTGCTAGCTCATTAATTCAGTCATTCTGTAATTCAGGGCTCACAGAGCCATTCTGTTATCATTCGTTATGCACTTGAGCCACTATTTAAGGTAATTTATTTGCCTTTTGAGTATTAAAGAAATACTCTTTTATGAGCGGTGTTGTTCTTTCATACATAGACAAACCCCTAGACTTCAGAACAGTCCGTAACGGTTATCAACGTGGCTATGATTCGGGATGCTTATCGGCTAAATGTTATTATTCATATGAACGTCATTTAAAAGCATATAAGTATGCGTATACGTCTGTGACGTTTTTTATAATAAACCAAACCGTTTCGGTTTGAAAATTGGCCAAAGCAGGAAAAAGGGCCTAGCTGTGTATTCAAAATGCCATGCCCACCCTCGCCATGGCGATTGCCTCCCAAATGAAATCCCTACCTATGTTTGCACAAACAGCTTTCATGTCGCCTCCACAGGCCATCACTCTTCGCCCCTTTATCCACCCTCTCCATCTCTAATTACTGCACCACACCGAGGACGTCACACAAGATGAATGTGTGGGAACGAGGAGAGGAAAGATGCCACACCACCGGGGAGGTGTGTTTGTTAACCAATTCTGACCGGTCACCCATTTTGGTGTCAGCATCATGTTATGCTTTATCTATTGAAAAATAGCAGATCTACAAGCTCATATCGCGCCACCGAGTGGCGCGATACGAGCTTGTAGGTCTGCTATTTTTGAAAAATCGAAGAGCGACTGACATTTTTAGAATCTGATCTCAGGTCAGAATGGGTTCATCAGACCAGTGTGTGTCCGGCGGAAACCTCGTATGAATCTGATCTCAGGTCAGAATGGGTTAATGAGATGGATCTGATTTGGCAGGTATAGCACAGCTTGGCAGTCAAGCTCCTTCCAAGGAAGCCAGGAGGTGATATCAGTTGCATTTTCCACGGCTATAGCACCTCAGACAGATAAATCTGTTGCCCAATAACCCCTATTCCAACTCCTGTCTGTCTCTGAGATTCTACTTTAGGAACATGGATTAGCTGCGTTTTCAAGAGATGAAAGCAGGCAGGATCTAGGGTGGCTGTCGTGGGTTGAAAAGGCAACGTGCCGTAGATGGGAATGAGCGAGATGATTGATGGAGGATGAGAGAATGAGGAAAACATCAGGGCCTCAGCACAGCTAGAGGCTGGTCTAGAACAGCACGTATTTACTCATCTATCTAGTCCTTCTTGGTTTTGTCATCTCAGCTGGAATCGCACGCACGCACGCGCATCTTTTTTATTGGCCTAAAATATTGTCTATATACATATATTCATGAATCCACTTGCTGACCGGCTGTTCGTATTGGGCAATTTGTTTTATAGGGTTTTCTTGTGACCCTAACATTAACATCCTATGGCAGGCAAAAAATGTCAAAAATGTCCCATCGCCAGAAGGGATGTGACGCTCTGATTGGTTCTGAAACTTCAGAGTCAGAGTTTCAAGCTGAAACCGTCTGAAACCTCACTACGCCTTTAATGAAAAAATAAATTGCCCAATACTAACAGCCGGTCAGCAAGTGGATTCATGAATGTATGTAAATAGACAATATTTTAGGCCAATAAAAAAAAGAGTATATAGGCTACCAAATTTCCCACTTTAAACAAAAGAAGCCTGTCGGCTGCCGGACTAAGACAATCAGTGGGGTATATCCACGTGTGTCCTCAAATAGGGTTTAAATGTCACTTCCACATGCAGCAGGCCATGCCTGCTTCTGAATGAAGACTCTGTTCACCCAACCATCCGCTCCATGGACGGCAGTGACATCAAAGAAACTGAGGATTTCAAATATCTTGGATCATACGTAGTCAGTAGCAGAAAGGACTTCCTGACAAGGAAAGGACAGGCCTGGAGTGCTTGTAATAAGCTACATCTTATATGGCAGTCAGACATCTCAAGAGCTACCAAGATCAACCTGTTCAAAGCCTGTGTGGAAAGTATCCTTCTCTATGGTGCCGAAACATGGACAATGAATAAGGAGTTTCGGGATCGTCTTGACGGAACATACACAAGACTCCTCATGCGTGTCCAGAACCTCTCATGGAAGGACCATCCCACAAAAGCTCAGATTTATGGAGGCACCCCCCCCCCCCCCATCTCAGTTGTGGTGGCAGAAAGAAGACTCCGCTTTGCTGGACACTGCCACAGAGCAAAAGACCAGGTCATTTCGGATATTCTTCTGTGGAGACTACCCTGCCCATCAAGAGGAACACGACCTCTCACTTTTCCAGATGTTCTGAGTAGGGACACAGGACTGACTGTGAATGAACTTGGTGTGGCAATGAGCAACAGAGACCAGTAGAAGCAGCTTGTGTCGCAGATCTCGAGGGCACTCGAAGGATGATGATGAGGCCATGTTTACAAAGTATACAGAAAATCCAATATGGGGGAAAACAGTGTTATTTAAAATATCCTTGAGGCACTAGAAATAATATTAGTTAAAAACATCGATTACAGTAGGTTTGTTACCTCTGGCTACTGTAGGACTCAAATGCTGCTCACAAACATTTTGTTTAACATTATTTTCTTTACTTTATGGACTATATACACAGTGAATTTACTGTCGGTATGCACACACACACACACACACACACACACACACACACACACACACACACACACACACACACACACACACACACACACACACACACACACACACTCTGACTCACTTGATTGCACATATTGTTTTTTCGATGGACACTCTCCATGAAATGTTCTCTTTACCTGTCTCTATCTCTTATCTTGCTCTTACTTCTGAAATTGAAACAGTAGCCTCTCTGTGCTTTGTCACCATGTGAATCATAGCTTCAAATTGACATATTATTTGTTCAGTTTGACCCACCCGCTTTGGAGATAATGGCTTATAGAGTAATGTCGTGCAGAAAACAGCGAGTTGAGAAAACAGGCTTGAAAGGTTCACTTCTGTGAATTTTGCATTTATTTCATATTTATATGTCAATTTCAGCTCTGACACTTATTTCAGACATGTGAACAGTCTGCCTGTGCTATTAACCCATTTGGAAATAAATAAATAAAAGTTTTTCTCCTCTGGTGAAAAGCTGGAGTTTGCGCGATGGCAGGCTCTCGGTCAAATCTGGTCACATTATATCATTCAATCTCACTTTCCCCTCACGTACAGTGTTCCAATTCAGGTAGCCAGGAATACTGCTATTGGCACTGCTGAAGTCAGAAATAACCAGTGCTAACTTAATGCACCTCATGGCCATACTGAAGACTGTAATGCCTATAATGGTCTATCGACCCACAGCAATTCTCTGTCTCTCTCACTTCTGCTCCTGTTTTATTTGCCTGCTTTGGCTTTGTGGCACTCCTGCAGCTTTTCTCTTTCAAATGCTAACCCTCATATTATCTTCTCCAATCCAATCCAATCCAATCCACTTTATTTATATAGCACATTTCAAAACTCAGGGTTAACAAAGTGCTGTACAGGAGAAAATAAAATCAAATACACTATAGCTACCACACAGAATAAACTACAGCAAGAATACAAAGTACAAACAAGTACACATCACAGAAAAGTACAAGACGCAACATCGTCACAGTGAAACAAAACATTTACAAGGACAGAAGAAACTCAAGCGGAATTAAAAGCCAAGGTATAAAGGTGGGTCTTTAAAAGTCTCGATGGAAGGGGCCAATTTGACGTTCCATAATTTGGAGGCTACAACAGAAAAGGCTTCTCACGAAGGTTCTTCATAAATTGCTCAGTCTCTGCTCCATCACCCACTCAAAGCTTTCATCTGCCATCGAATCCATTAGACAACCTCTGCAATTTCATTTCCACATTATGTTCTTTGAAAAGAATTGTGAGGTATGTGTTCTCAGGTATGCGCAATATTACGAGGCAGCAAGGTCAGATAACAAGAGGACAATGTTTCCAAAGCTTGTTTATAATTTATCACATACTTATACCCATAGCCTTGTTTAAAAAAAATGTGCTGCTTGGAGCAGATATTTCTGCCAGGCTGGGTTGCCTACCCACGGCACTATCAGATGAATTGTATAGACCGATTCACAGAGGGGTGCCCTGGGCGCGGCCATTACTGAGGGGTAATCCATTGAGCAGGTGCTGCATAGGCCAGGTGTAGCTAATCAGTGCTGCTGCACTCAATGGTACACCTCAGTAATGGCCGCACCCAGGAAACCCTCTGTGAATCGGTCTATAGGGTGCAGGTGTCAGTACACAGGGAAGCTGTGTGGGGAAATAGAGCTCGTATGACAGACAGTGCGAACTTTCATGATTGTGGGGCCCCCTATAGGGCACATCACACTTTTGGACATGACGATCGTGCTCTAGAAGTCCCTTAAAAAGCAATTCCATTTTCGGGATCCCTCATCCCGAATGATTGAATTAGAATTATTCTCTATAGTTGTCATTTACTTTCACCTTTTTTAGGGCCTTGTAGCCATGAGTGAAGCGCCATCCTCCATACCAGCAGTGTTGTTTTTGGCAGCACATTTTGATTTGAGCTTTTATAGTCTCTTCAATAGTTTTCATTTAGTTTCAGTCACATTTTAGTCACCTGGAATGCTTTAGTGTTAGTCTAGTTTCAGTGGACTAAATATCATAAGATTTTAGTCGACTAAATCTACAGTTGATTTAGTCGACTAAAATGTATTTTGGTGGGCTTTGATGCCATCATAATGTTTTTACACCTGCTGAAAATAGCTGCGACGCGTTGTGAACTTAATGTAGATCGGCTATTTTCAGCATGCAACCAGGTGTAAAATGATTTATAGTAGATCTCTTGTCCACTAGTCCTTCCTAACCTTTTAGTCAAAAATGTTCGTCGACTACCTTTTTACACTGATGAAAACTAAATGGAAATTAAATAAAAACTAAGCTATGATGACTAAGACTAAATATATTGACAATTTAGTCAACAAATAAAAACTAGACTAGGAAGGGACTAGTGGACAAGAGTATAAGACATTTTTTTCTTGGTTTCATTCTGAAAATAGCCGATCTACAAGCTCACAACGTGCGTTGTGAGCGTTGTGAGAAATCAGTCATTGCGACGGCATCAAGGCCCGCCAAAATACATTTTAGTCGACTAAATCAACCGTAGATTTAGTCGACTAAAACTAGACACTAAGACACACTAAATCATTCCAAGTTTCAGTCCAAAGACTAACTAAAATAGAAATTTCCTGCCAAAAACAACACTACCTGGAGTTCACCATTTGGCTGATTCATACTGTATGTTCCAATTTGAACAAGTCTGTCTGGATCTGATAAACTATCATCATCATAACACCTGGCTGCGGAGAAACTGAATCCACTCTCTTTGGATCAAATGGAAATCTCAGCGAGGCCGTCGACTTCTCAGTCAAAGTGGGTGCCAATATTAGCACAAGAAAATATGAAATTAGCTACCTAGTTTCCATCCTGGAGGCAAATCTTTTCCTGTGAACATGAAATGTAATAAAACAAAGTCAACCAAAGAACACGATTCCTGTACAGGATCTCCTCGTACAAGGTTTCTTTGACTATGCATGCACCTCTTGGTACCACAGCACCTGAAAGGCCCTTAAAACAAGGCTCCAGACCTCCCAAAACAAACTGGTCAGGTTACTACTTGGCCTGACTCCCCGAACCCACATCACCCCTGCTCATTTTGATAGGTTGGAATGGCTTAGAGTTGACGACAGAGTACAGCAACTTGCAATGGGCCTGGTCTATAAGATTCGCTACACCACTAAGATGAGAGGTGGACTCAAAGAGCACTTACGGACGGCTGCAATTCGAAACTGGACACCCCCCCCCTCCCACCCCCCGAATAGATCGATGATCGAATCAATATACATTGATTAGTTATGGATAATTTATTTATGACATCCTAGGCCATTTTAGCATGTCATCTTGGACAGACTATCCATTTGTACGTGTATATGGTCAAAGTGTTTGCCTGGCAGACAGAGCTTCCAATTGTAATCTGTTGGGCGCCTCCTGGTATGTCAACAATATTAGATAGCAGGTTAACCTTAATTGGAGAAGCAGCAGCCTCTGCTTAAAATGTCACAACAACCCCAGGGAACTATGCACGTCGTGATGGCTGAGGTGATGACACCAGACATAAATATGTAACCCCATCATGTGTATATAACTCTGTATCGCTGTTTAACCCATTCTGAATGAACGGGAACCCCTTTTGGTGTTTTAAGCTATTGAAGAAATAGCAGATCTACAAGCTCATAGCTATTTTTGAAAAATCGTGAAAATGTGGTGGGGGGGGGGGGTCCCTGGAGCAACATATTTTCAGATGGGGGTGTGCAGCTAATTACATGTAATTCTGGGGGTCTTTGACATGAAATATTGAGCACCACTGATATAGAAAAATAGGTATTTCAGAAAACTGTCAGATTTCAGAAGACATTTTTAAAATGTTGATGTCAGGCTTAAATGGGTTAATGACATGGCACCGTGACAAACTCGAGATTTCACATTTGAGCAATAATCTACTACAAGCCTTGTGAGCTTGTAGATCGGCTATTTTCAAAAAATCGTTAAAAAAAGCGAGGGGCGCTCTGCCTCTTATCATCGTACATCATCGTGACGTAAAATATACACCGTGGCTATTTGCTCACATGTAAAATCCTCCATTCATTGTCAATGGGAATTTAATGTTTGTTTTAAAAGTCTGTGGATGGTAACCGAAAGCTGGATGTAGAAGAGTGGAATATTTTATGGTCGTCCATGTATCCAATGAATCCAGTAGTGTCCAGAATCCATGCAGTGCCCTGTAGGCCATGCAGGTGTAGCTAATCAGTGCTGCGGTGTAAAGTAGCACTTAATGGGACACTTCATTATGTTAATGACGTTTCGAAGATTTAGAACACTTTCCTGGGGGTCTTTATGTGTGTAATACCGTATGTGGTTTTAGATATTTTAGCAGTGAGCCCAGTGTCTCTGATGTCATGGACACTGGGCTCACTTCCTTCCTGGACTACAATTCCCATAATGCTTCGGTGCACTGCTCCTCCTTGTGGATCTTGTGGACACTGGGCTCACTGCTAAAATCTAAAATATCTAAAACCACATATTACACACATAAAGACCCGCAGGAAAGTGTTCTAAATCTTCTAAATGTCATTCAAATATATGTTTTTGCAAAAAGGGTGACGTGTCCCTTATGATGCAGTTTGGAGCAGGAGTCACTTCCTGGTTTTTAAACATGAATGAGAATATTGGGAGGATGAACAAGGGGCCAGCTAGGCACTCCAATGTTGAAGCGCTGGGCCCTAGTGGTAAGAGGAAGGACTGCAGGCGGACCCGTGGATTCATGACGAGGAAACCCCGTGCAGCTGGGCTTTAATATTGAGCGCTCGGTTGCACTTCCGCATTTGACCTCCACATTTTGGAGGTCAAATGCGGAAATGCGCCCAAAAAGGCGGAAATAGACGGCGGCATCAAAACGCCACTGAGCAACTTCCACTGACATGAATAGCGGAGGGGGCGGAGCTTCGCGCCAGTTCAGTCTCTATCCTTTTAATACTCTATGAGGATGAAGAGCAGGCATGGATACATTCAAGGAAGCTCTGAGAAGGAAGTGAAGTGGTCACGTGACTGGGCTGCGCCATGACACTTTCATGGACACTTTCATGGGAGCCAAACTCACACAGGAAGTGCAATGAATACATGGCAGTGAATGGAGCCGGCTGGACCACCTCATAACAAACATTATTCATGAACAATTGTGACCTTTTGAAAAGTAATCACTTCTGGAAAATAACAGAAGACATATCACAGGTTGTTTTCTAATCACTTACTTTTCGATGTGCACAGAGTGCACAGTATATAATTTTATCTGAAGATCTAAACAGCAGCAGGTATCGTTTCTGGCTCCGAAGTATCGCGAGATTTGTCTGCCAGACAGCAAACGGTGGGAAGTCTCACGATACTTGGTGCGTTCAGAAATGTACTTTGTACTTTATGGTATCTCTATTTTTATAGATACCATACCTCTATAAAACATTACACAGTGTACACATCGAATAACAACACAGCAGACAATAATGTGTTACATGTCTTCTGTTATTTTCCAGAAGTGATTACTTTACAAAAGGTCTCAATTGTTCATAAATAATGTTTGTTCATGAGCTGGTCACTGAGCTCTCATTGACTCCAGTGCATTCTGCCGAACTTCCGGGTGTAGTTTGGCTCCCGTGAAAGTGTCCATGAAAGTGTCATGGCGCAGCCCAGTCACGTGACCACTTCACTTCCTTCTCAGAGCTTCCTTGGATACATTCAGGAAGGGGTGAGGGAGCAATGCATGCTGGGAGACCAGAGAGGAGGATGTTGCACAAGTCGAACCGAGGTGACGGAGCAAAGCTTGTAAGGAGCAGGGCAGACTCCTTGGTGAATTAAGAAGGATCCATTGAGTGCTCTCTTGGCGGTTGAAACAGAAGCTATAGGTTGTTGTTTATCTATGGAAATGGAAATATCCTACAGGGGTGCATCTTTGTTCTATTGTTGTGTAATTTGCATAGACTGTAAACAAATATGTATATATAGCGTACTTCTGTGTGCGGTGCTTGCATGGGACAAGACAGCCTTTGCTAATATGCGGTCACCAAAATCAATAATCACCACATTCAGAAGCTCTGGAGATGGGAGGTTTTAAGCCTGGAAGGCATGTCACAACAACAGATGCATTTAGTCCCATTCAATGAACTCCATTGGCAATCCAATTAGGCTTTTCCCCAGTGATAATCCGTGCCTGGCTATTGGCATTTCCTGATAGCGCTGTTTGCAAGGGACTTATTGTGCACCTACCCCCTGCACCATAGTCGCAATCAAGGCTTGGATGCTGAACTCTCATTGATGCCCACACACATTAACGAGACCATCAGCACCAATTAAATTACACAAACAGATTCTTACTAGAATATGAAGCCAGAGGCATATAGGGGGAGATTGAAGGCAGCAGTTTTGATTTTGTTTATTTTTTAACACATTTCAAACACCATGTTAAGAAGTGGAAAGTGAATTAAGTATACGTTTACTAAAATACTGTCACTGGGAGCATAAGAGGACATGAACCAGCGGTGACAGGCTCTGTAGCCACGCCCTGAAGAAGACACGGTGTGTCAAAGCAGGTCGCCGTTTGTTGGCTTTTTATTTGTTTTAAAAGTCTATAGCCCCGTCTAGTGAATAAAGGATTTTAAATGTATCCTTGATCAAGAGAGTGCTTGAAGCCTGCTGTCCCGATGGGACCCCTCTTCTCTATAAACTATAGTTTTTAACTGTGAGCATCTCATCACTTCAAGGACTGGACCTTTTTGTATCTCAGCAGCACTCAGCTCGCCTCTATTCTCTACTCAATTACTGTATTAAGTCAAAGTTTGAGGTACTTTTTCTTTGCATATTTCCATTTTTCGATACTTTACACTTAGGTCCATAGTGTTAGAAGGAGAACGCTATGTTACTGTATATAGAAACAATACCCTAGGTGGGGTTGGCGAGTGGCGAGTTCTCCCCGTGTCCCCTAGGGTAGGTACCCTCACATGTTCTCCCCGTGTCCCCTAGGGTAGGTACCCTCACATGTTCTCCCCGTGTCCCCTAGGGTAGGTACCCTCACATGTTCTCCCCGTTTCCCCTAGGGTAGGTACCCTCACATGTTCTCCCCGTGTCCCCTAGGGTAGGTAGTAGGTACCCTCACATGTTCTCCCCGTGTCCCCTAGGGTAGGTACCCTCACATGTTCTCCCCGTGTCCCCTAGGGTAGGTACCCTCACATGTTCTCCCCGTGTCCCCTATGGTAGGTACCCTCACATGTTCTCCCCGTGTCCCCTAGGGTAGGTACCCTCACATGTTCTCCCCGTGGCCCCTAGGGTAGGTACCCTCACATGTTCTCCCCGTGTCCCCTAGGGTAGGTACCCTCACATGTTCTCCCCGTGTCCCCTAGGGTAGGTACCCTCACATGTTCTCCCCGTGTCCCCTAGGGTAGGTACCCTCACATGTTCTCCCCGTGTCCCCTAGGGTAGGTACCCTCACATGTTCTCCCCGTGTCCCCTAGGGTAGGTACCCTCATATGTTCTCCCCGTGTCCCCTAGGGTAGGTACCCTCACATGTTCTCCCCGTTTCCCCTAGGGTAGGTACCCTCACATGTTCTCCCCGTGTCCCCTAGGGTAGGTACCCTCACATGTTCTCCCCGTTTCCCCTAGGGTAGGTACCCTCACATGTTCTCCCCGTGTCCCCTAGGGTAGGTAGTAGGTACCCTCACATGTTCTCCCAGTGTCCCCTAGGGTAGGTACCCTCACATGTTCTCCCCGTGTCCCCTAGGGTAGGTACCCTTACATGTTCTCCCCGTGTCCCCTAGGGTAGGTACCCTCACATGTTCTCCCCGTTTCCCCTAGGGTAGGTACCCTCACATGTTCTCCCCGTGTCCCCTAGGGTAGGTACCCTCACATGTTCTCCCCGTGTCCCCTAGGGTAGGTACCCTCACATGTTCTCCCCGTGTCCCCTAGGGTAGGTACCCTCACATGTTCTCCCCGTGTCCCCTAGGGTAGGTACCCTCACATGTTCTCCCCGTGTCCCCTAGGGTAGGTAGTAGGTACCCTCACATGTTCTCCCCGTGTCCCCTAGGGTAGGTACCCTCACATGTTCTCCCCGTGTCCCCTAGGGTAGGTACCCTCACATGTTCTCCCCGTGTCCCCTAGGGTAGGTACCCTCACATGTTCTCCCCGTGTCCCCTAGGGTAGGTACCCTCACATGTTCTCCCCGTGTCCCCTAGAGTGGACCATGAGCTACATTACACTTACACTCCACTACATCTCAGAGGAAAATATTATACTTTTTACTTCACTACAATTATTTGAGAGCTTTAGTTACTAGTAACAGATGTAGATAATTATTATTACAAAACCAATGAACTACTTAATTAAACTTAAAGATTAAAAATTAAACTCTGAACTTTGAGAGATTTTTCTCAAATCTCTGAGAGAAAAGTCAGAAATGTTCAACAGAGATTAATGTCAGAATGTCACGGCTTCCCCCGTGACAGACATGCACGTGCAAGAGCTAAATGCCTAAATGTTAAATTGTGAGTCACATTATACTGCAGGCACGCACGCACGTATTCCTGCTGTATCCATTCTAGACACAAACTGGATCAACAATCTGCCAAACCAAATTCATCCCATTATTGTTGACACAAAACAGTGCAAAGGATTCTGGGTTTGTTCGTGTAAACTGTAACTGACAGGGCTTAGTATGGACCAACGGTCACCACCATCACAACCGCTTCAACCCCAGCTCCTTTCTTTACACATGCACGCAACGTGCACGCGCACACGGGCACAATGCAAACTCTTCACGATGAATGGAAATAGGAAATATATATATTTCGCAGACACGCACGCACTCACAAGCACACATTGGCATGCCCACAAAGGTGTCATGTGCAAAAAACAGATTCACGCTCTATTTCACCCTGTGTACATGTTCACACTGTACATCACGCTGTCTGTGTACAGTATGTACAGTATACAGTAAGGCCAGAGACGTGCACACATAGACATCAAAGGGGGCTTCAGCCCCTGCCCTTTTACTTAAACAACTGCCCACTCCAGACCACGAATGCAGCGTTTACTACACGGTGAAAGAAATGCAAAATGCCACTACTTTCCATGCCATGGCGGAAGGCAGCATTCGGGAGAATAGCCTTTTTTCCTCGAAGTCTCCTGAACTTGAATGCAGTATTTTTGCGCTGAACAAATTAGTTTAGAAATCCAATGTCGTTGCACACCGCATCTCCACTATTCAGTATTTTAGCTGTGACGTGAGCGCCCCCTCCTGAGATACTTCCGGGTCCTACTTTTGTGTCGCTTTTGTGTCCCCATGGAGTTATACTGTGACGCTCCGTCAGACTAAATCTGAGACGAAAACAACCACGAAAGTCTAATTTTACCGCAACAACAAAGCTGCGCTGCTCTCCCAAATCTGACAGTGACAGGCCGTCTGTCCCACATGGAATACTATCGCCATTTTATTTGATTGTGTCAAATAAATCCTCATAATGCAAACTAGATTCAACATACTCAAGCCTGCACACATTCTAAATATACCCCAGAAAAATTTTACCGATCAAATGGACTGTTGTCTCCACATCATATATTTTTGTTGTCATGGACACTTGTACAAAACATAATTCCACTCGAGTTGGAAGCATTAAGACCCATTTTAACCCTCAATGGCTTCCTTTCTGAAAAATAACGTCACTGTAAAAAGATTCACGTGTTTAGATATTCAATTTACAATGAGATGCGGACGGGAGCTGGTGCCACTTGGACCCGGACGTAACATAGCACTACAAAATGACGTCGGACTTAAATACTGAATAGCTAAAGAGTGCTGGGTTGCGCCTCGAAAATAGCTGATCTACAAACTCTCAACGCGTCGCAGCGCGACGCGTTGTGAGCTTGTAGATCTGCAATTTTCCCTATTTCTTTTGTCCAAAAGTGCCCTCTCACGGGATTTCAGCCCCTGCCCCTCTAAAACGCTCTGCACGTCCCTGAGTGAGGCGCGTGGTGGGCCGTGCACTAACGTGATTTGAGTCATTACAGCTGTGAGCATGTTGAATTGTATTTAACCTTCAGCTCGATACGCCACGACTCTGACATTTGTGGATCTGCCGCTGGTAAGAGATCACTCGCCTCGAGTCAGGACTTTCCATATAGATGTATGTCATTATGTTCTCCTTTTTTATCATGCAAGAAATACAGTGGAATCATACTCTGATGAAGGCTGCATAGCCGAAACACGTACAGTAAGCGTTCCTTTTTGGTGTGTGCAAGAGAAATGGAAATGTGAGTACTTTGTCCGCCGTTTTTATGTATACTGGATTTGGGTTTGGCACACTATTGCTGATGCGCAACCTCTTTTCCTCATACAGTGGAATCTATATTTCAATATAAATAATGGGCCTCTCAAAATATAATATATACTTTGAGATTATCCAAAATATTTCCTTTCTTTTCTTGTCTTTTTTTTTTTTTTAATATTTAGAAACATGCAAAATGTGTGGTCTTGCACTGGCATCTTCCAAGACCTGGTTGTATTTTATTTAGTTATTTATGATGTGATTATGATGTGTGAGGCTGGTGGGTGTATCCAAAAAGCTGGCAGATGAAAAACAAGCTGTCAAACAACTATGGACATCTCTGCTGCATTATGCTCCCAACAGCCCACTGAAGTTCCAAATGTGTGTACACACTGTCATTATTGTTGACGAACAGTGCACCCGGGTGAGCAGCATGGGTTAGCGCTCCAGCCTGTGTCCTCTGTGAGGAGGAAGCCCTAAAAGCCCTCGTGAGGCCTTTAGGAGGGCCATATAATCAACCATTCCTGAATGAAGTGCCTGGTGCTGGGAGTCTGGTGCAACGCACAGGTCCTGGGTCTGGTGAGAGCAGGAGTGGACCTGGTGAGACGTAGGAGGGGCCCGGACAGGAGTCAACCCACAGAGCCTAGTCCTAGTTCCACGCGCCAGAATCTGGTTCTCCCAGTCTTGGCAGGGTATAGTTCCGGAGCAACGGATTGTGTGGCCTTGGTCTTGCCCTAATGGGACTGATCGAGGGTATAGCTACTGGGACGTAAGTCGGGACTTGATCACCCCGACTTGGTCGCCTGAGTGAGGGGTATGATGTTCGAGAGACCCGAAACCCTGATGACCTCGGGATACATCACTGAGGATACGTCCCAGGTGCATCCATGTGATGTTTTTTTTTTTGTTATTTCAAAGAATGAAATAGAACACTATTGCAACTCTGTACGAACTACAATAAAAAAAGGGTGCATCTAGTATTCAATCCGGTGAGCGGCCTGCTTTTAATATCTTTATTGACATTGTCCCCGAAAGCAGGGTAGACATCTGTCACTTTTAGAGTATAGACAAATGGGCGGAGCGCTGCCCTGGGCAGGTGTCAATGGGTGTACGGTGTCAATGGGCTCTCATTATCACTGCTTGATACGCATTATGATTGCCGCTCGGTGGATCCGTCTATATTATAAGGAGACCACCTCCAACCACCGTATAGATGTGCAAATTAAACTGTATTCATATTCTCTATCATACAGATTGGTTGAAATAACATTTTATTCTCTAGTCTAAAGTCTTGTGATTTGTGTGTGTGTGTGTGTGTGCGTGCCTGTCTGTCTCTCAAAAGGGCACCTACGGACGGCTGCAATTCGAAAAGGCAGGCAGGCAGGCAGGCGCGCACGCACGCACGCACGCACGCACGCACACGCACGCACGCACGCACGCACGCACGCACGCACGCACGCACGCACGCACGCACGCACGCACGCACACACACACACACACACACACACACACACACACACACACACACACACACAAAGCACACACACAAAGTGGGCCATTTGTAACATCTTACAAATGGCCCACTTTCCATTCAATACCATTATATGTAATATTTACATATTTGACATATTGGCCAATATTATATGTTCAGTCAGGTGTCTTTCATTACAGAGTGTATTCTAAATTAGTTTAGGGTTGTATAACATTGTACAACTCAATCAATCAAACATTTGTTTAATCAATGTATTTTCCCATTGAACTGACTCAAACGCCCAAACTGGTACACCCGGTACTATTTAATATTTCCCTTATGTTTGATACATTTTCTTATCACATCCATGGTATGAAAACAATGTTAAGGAGTTGCTTCAATGAAATATAATTGCTTTAAGCTGAAAATGATATGTTTAATGGTGTTTTTTAGCGTTGTTACATTTATCACGCATGCCGTTACAATTAATCCGATATGCGCAGCAAATGTAACACTGGAACAGCGTCCGCGTTCGGTTTAATAACTCCAGACCTGTTTTATCAATTTAAAAACTTGAAGTGGTTTATGGTAGCAGACATGTGTAGGTCCGTTGCCTGAAAATATTACATGTGTAGATAAACGGATCTCTGAGTAAAGAAATGAAACGTGCAAAGTGTTACAACCTTGGCGGCTCTCCCCTATAGTATAGTATAGTATAGTATAGTATAGTATAGTATAGTATAGTATAGTATAGTATAGTATAGTATAGTATAGTATAGTATAGTATAGTACCACTGAATGGAGGTAAATTCAAATCCACTACTGCGCTCGGCTGTCTGAACAAAGGTTGGTACAGTTTCCATACCAGGCAGTGATGCAACCACAGTAGTCAAGAGGCTCTCGTGGCGTCTCTGTAGAAAGCCCTTATGATATTGGGCCCCATGCCAAACTTCTTCAGTTGCCTGAGATGAAAGGGGTGTTGACTCCCTCACCACACGGCTGGTGTGTATGACCTGCGAGCAGGGTGAGTTTCTCAGTGATGTGAACGCCAAGGACTGACAAGTCGCTGACAGTTTCCACTGCTGCGCTGTCTGTGTAGATCAGTGGTTCTCAATTATTTTTCGGCTCGGGTCACCCCTGTATATGTAACTCTTTCATCTACGGCACCCCTGAATTACATTAAACTTCATAGAACCTTTTGACATATTAACAGTACGTACATATGTCTTTCTCCCAAAGATACAGTATAATGGAGATAATATTTGTTTCCATTAGGACAGACTGAAAATAACGTTTATACTCAATCCTAGTGTGACCTCCGATTGAGACTACTAGACGGTGCATACTTGGGAACAGGGTAGGACCCATCCATCCATCTTCAACCGCTTATCCATAGTCGGGTCGCTGGGGCAACAGCTCCACCAGAGAGCTACAGACTTCCCTCTCCAGAGCAACATTAGTGACTTCCTGCTGGGGGATCCCGAGACGTTCCAGGCCAGTGAGTCGATGTGTTTCCTCCAACTGCGCCTTCTTGGTCTGCCCCAGGGTCTCCTCCCAGTGGGACGTGCCTCAAGGACCTCCCTATAGGGAGACGCCCGAGAGGCATCCTAACCAGATGCCCGAACCACCTAAGCTGGCTCCTTTCCGGGCGAAGAAGCAGCGACTCTACTCCGAGTCTCTCCCGCGCGACCAAACTTCCCACCCCATCTCTAAGCGAGACGCCAGCCACCCGTCGAAGAAAAACCCATTTCAGTCACTGGTAATCGCGACCCTATTCTTTCGGTCATGACCCACACTTCATGACCATAGGTGAGAGTAGGAACGAAGATGCCTTCTGGCTCAACTCTCTTTTCGTCACAACAGTGCGGTACAGCGACTGCAATACCGCCCTAGCTGCCTCTCAGATTCTCCAGCTGATCTCCTTCTCCGTCCTCCCCTCACTCGTGAACAAGACTCCCAAGATACTTAAACTCCTTCACGTCGGGTAATGCCTCATTCCCGACCAGCACTGCACAATCCACCGGTTTCCTGCTGAGAACCATGGCCTCAGATTTGGAGACCCCCGGGTGTCAATCGGTAAATCTGCTAATCGCAGTGGCCAACGGTGACCTATAGGCTAATGCAATTTGCGGATTTACAGATATTTTTGGGACATATGTGGTTTCCGAACCGACATCCCACTTGGCACATCACTCCCTATACACATGCTGTATGCACACGCACGCACGCAGCTAACCTTGTGTAGCTTCAGGTTAGACATTGCCTGTCAGGGTTTTCAGTAAAACAAATGAAGAACTCCGCCAGAAAAGGCCTTATCTGCCCTCCTACCATGGACACACATTAGTAAGTCAGAATATATTTATGTCTGTCATCAGGTCAAACATTCACAGTGGCCGATTATTATTTTATTTGCTCTTATCTACAGTCAAACACATGCACACTCGCAGGCCCTGGCGTGAAGCCTCCGGTCCCAATCAGCGTGATCTTAATGATTTCTGTTAATTCAACAAGTGCAGACACCTCTCAGCTCGGCATGTAATGATGTAATTATTATCACAACTCCAACAGAGTCGTGACGAACTTAAACAATACTGAACTTGTTTCTCTCTCTCTCTCTCTCTCTCTCTCTCTTTTTTCTACCGGCTGGTTAAACTTTGTCATCTTGTCATTATGTTTTTCCTCAAATACAAAGATACCACACAAAGACTCTTAATAATATATTAATCTGTGAGTCAATAGGCAACAGCAATTTCTTCTCTCTCATACTTTCCTCCCCTCCTGTCAAAAAGAAGAAAAGAAGACTGTCTCCTCAGAGATGAACTGCTAGACTTGAAGGCCTGTCATGTCGGTTCTTATCATTTCTTTGGCCTCAAGAGGAGGAACCTCTCCATGTTGATTTGTGCCCCCATTAGGTACGTGTGTGCGTGCGTGTCTATGTGTCACTGCTTTTAGTCATAATATCCCTAAGGAGCAAAAAAATCCATTGCATACAATATATTACGCAAACTCACAGAATGTTCACCCTGAGACCTTTCGCGTCCAATGTCACAATGTGCAGCTGGTTTCACCCAAATTAGCACCCCCCCCCCCCCCCCCCCACAAAAAAAAACTCCTTGCCGAAGTAATGGACTGCAGCGAGTCACATTTATTTATACAGCCCTGAATCACTGTCAGTCTCAAAGGCTTTACAGACCATTAAACAAAGGAAACTAAATAAATGACAGCCCGGGCCTGTTCTTATACCCACACATAGACAAGGAAATACTTAAGGGAAGCCCTGGAAGGATCACAGAAGAGGGGACCCCCGTTCCAGCTGGGATGCAAATGCAAAATAAACCAAAATAAACCAAACAAATGTACATTTGAACTGGAAACACATATTATGAATGATGGTGTCATCATGTGTTTCTAGATCAAATCTGCTGCTGAGACAATGGAATTAAGCTATGGGAAACTGACCCGGAACAGGCCATTATTATGCCCCCTTCTAGGAAAAGAGAACTATTGACTTTCCCTTGACTTTCCCTTAACAGTGAAAGGGATACTGCTCTACAGTATAGCCAGTATGGACTTTGGAAAGTCTGCTTGATATCCAAAGCCACGTATCCGATTGTAGCCTCGCCAAACACTTGGGAGATCTCTCTGCCTACTAACCGCCTGGGGACTTATAAATGCAAGGTAGTTGCTAGAACGGTGGCGAGAACAGCTGCCATATAGTCTACTGGAACGTTCATGAACCCAGAAATGGTGATTAGTATAAACTTTTATGATAGAAATGTTATCTATAGGCCTAATGGATTAAATTCAGCTTGGTTGCTAAAAGTTGCACGTTGAGCAATTTGAGTAATTAGCATAATATGTGACCATACCATTAGCATCCTGTATATGGCAAAAACATCAAAATTACTTAAATTGCTCAACGTGCAACTTTTAGCAACCAAGCTTAATCTCAATGTCTAAGCCTACTGTAGATCACATTTGAATGTGATCTAGATAATTAGATATAATTCGATATCCGATATAATTAATTGCTGTTATGGCCGATAACCGATATTATACCGATGTCGATATGATCTCATTCTGTATTCAAAAATGATGGGGGCTTCCAGTAGACTACTAACAAACCTATACTGCTTTGGAAACCAAAATCATGTGAATGGACTTACCGTAGAGGGACCAAAAAATGACCAAGAGTGGTTTTTGTTACCACACAAAAATGTAATCTAGCTTGCATTTGCTGCAAGCCTACAACAAGTGGGAGGAAAGTTTCTGAGCTTAAGTACGTACGTACCTCAAGGGTGCCTTTCTGATTAACTTTCGGCACAGCTGGTATGATGGTCGAATTGCATCGTGTTGGAACAGGAATAAATTAACTCGCATTCAACACTGAATGGTGTGTCCTCGAGGGGCAGCGGCATGGAGGCTGAGGAGATTCAAACAGCACCGATTCAGAGAGAAGCATGAGTGCTAGTGTTATCTATAGTGCAACCATCTCCTGGGCCTTGCGCCCTAACAGCAGTGCTATTCACCTTGTCACTCCTTTATAAGAGGAAATCGACTCTAGACAGAAGATACACAAGCAAGCGTACGTGAGTGTTTTTCTGACAGCGTCAGAAGCCGGCAGGAGGGACATCCTACTTTACATTACAAAGAAGCTCGATTGCTCTCGGCGTGTGCTGAGATTTTGAGAGACCAGTAACAGCATCAGAGTTTACAGAAAGAAACTGAACTAGTATTCAGACACGCACGCACGCACACAATAACACATTGTGAAAGAAATTGAAGACGGAATTGAGGAAGATTTTGTATCACCTTCCTCCACGTCTGCTTGAGGGAGAAGTTTGAGGAAGGTCACCCACCGCCAGACGTTTGTTATTCAGGGCGAAGAGTGCGGCAGATCTGCCGCTGATGGAGACTGACGGCACACCATCAGCACAACCATCAATCACCTCAGGACCCGCAACCTTCAGCGCTCTCTTCTGAAGCATGTGGATCTCCCAGGACCGCTGCAGAACCAGAGTTCATTCAACTGTGTGTTTGAAAAGTGAAAGTGTAAAAAAGGTCAACTGTTTGCCTTTTTTTTTTTCCAAAGTGAGATCGACACTGGATTTTTAAGTGGTGCCAGCCACTTCCACAAGTGACTTTGTGTGTTTGTCTGTATGTAACATAGCTGCATTTGTGCACACAATTTAACAGGCAGGCACAGTGCACCTCTCACACACACCTAAAGAAGCGTGCACGTGTGTGTGCGCGCGACACACACACACACACACACACACACACACACACACACACACACACACACACACACACACACACACACACACACACACACACACACACACAGGCTTATGTGATGGTTTTTTTTACATTGAGATTACTCAATGTAATACCAGCACACACTCAAATAGTAGTAGTACCATCATAGAAGTGTATATTTGTACGTCTTTAAATGTCATGATGAATTGAAAATGGATGATCCTGATGTACACAAGTCTTAGTGGGTTTTCTGGTTTCATCCTCGCAGTTTTCGTTTGGAATGTACAGTATAGGCCTATAACTATCTAACTAACTAACTATACTGTACCGTTCTACAGACGAAACTGTGAAAACACATTTAAATCAATCGAACTGTCTGAATGCCATACTTTAACCGTACTGTAATTCTGCAAACTGTTAATAAATACTTCAATCAATCAATACCAGCACACAGTCAAATAGAGCAGTACCGTTGCTCATCAGAGCCACTGGGTGTGATTGTATTGTGTGGGAGGTGCAGAACTGAACATTGTAACTCTAAGATATATCCAACATACTTATACAGATCTTTACAATCAGAATTGTGTTTGGTTCAGGCATGGCTTAGTTCTAAACAAACAGAAGTCTTGTAGTATGCATTTCGGCACTGGATACCATCTTAACCTGATTTGGCCATTCACTTTGCTGATGGGCCCACTCTTAACTCTGACTTTTAAATACCTGGGTCTTTGGTTGGATTCTGAGCTCTCCTTTGGACCTCATATTGAGTTTATTAAAACTACGTATAGGATTCATATTAGTCTCAAGATTATGTACAGGTCTGTAAATTGCTTTACTTGTTTAGCCGCGCTATGAGCTTGTAGATCTGCTATTTTTCAATAGCTAAAGTATAACATAATGCTTAAAACACCAAAAGGGGTTCCTGCCCAAAATGGAACTACTCGGGTGCACCTGTTGTGGGAACCAATATAAAACAACACACATGGATTACCTGTTGTGGGAACCAGTATACAACTAGAAAAAGTGCCCTTCTGGGCACAGGTCTCCACCAGGATAGGAATGTTGCAGCTTGCCTTCATCTGGTGGTTGGATAAAAGGGCAACAAAAGTAAATTAGAGGTAAAACACTTTTCGGCCAGTTATAGCGCCACCTTGAGGCTGAGTTGAAATTGTTCATGTGGCATTTCTTCCTCGGCCTAGTGGGAATGTGGGTGCACAATTTCACGGAAATCACGCGATGTGTTCATGATTTGCAGCATTTTGTTTGAAACTCCTGTGAACTTTGGAAGCCAATCTTAACCAATCAGGATGGAGTCTGAGAAATCTGAAAGACCTGTTTCGTTGAATGGCTCTAGAGAGACTGTGTACTGTACCAATTTGCGCGATGTTTGGACAAAATCTGTAGGTGTACTGTGCAAAAACTTGTTTTGTACAAAGCAGCCTCCTGGTGGCGCTATAACAGGCCGTTCTGGAAAGTTTGGGGCAGAGGTTCATCTTTGGCATCCAGGGAGTGTGTGTGCAAAATTTGGCATCGACCGGGTTAACGGTGGCCGAGATTAGCTGCTCACGGACACACGGACGGACGGACGGACGGACGGACACACGGACGGACGGAGTGCAAAACATACTCTCCCCCCATGCCTTCGGCCTGGTGGAGACAACAACACACATGGATTACCTGTTGTGGGAACCAGTATAAAACAACACACATGTATTCCATTGTACTGAAAATCTAAAATGCCCTAGTTTGGGGTGTTATTTCTTTCTCTCCATATAAAAAACAAATATCTGTTAAATATGTTTTTTATTTTTTTTATGTGTTTTAATGTTGCATATATACAAACACCAATGCCCTCACATGAAAGCAGCTCTCTGGGTATACAGCACTGAGACAATACAGTAGCCGTCATAAACCAAATGGACTAAATTATCCTTCCTGATGGAAATATCTCGCTAATTATTTCCACCATCAAATGTAATCCCCTGCAGGCCCATTTACCTACAGACCTCAAAGAGCTCGTCAGATGACTAACCCATGACCCAGAAAAGGCAGGTGAGTTAACACATTTACCTACAGACCTTAAATACCTACAAAGGTTTGAGGCACATTTTCAATCTACAAGCTCATAGCACGGCACTCGGTGCCGCGCTATGAGCTTGTATATCTGCTATTTTTCAATAGCTAAAGTATAACATAATGCTTAAAACACGGGGTTCCCGTACAGAATGGGTTAATGGAAAGGTTGGTAATCAACAGCTCCTGACATAATAATAAGGAAATCAATTATTTGTCAGTGTACAATACTGTACATATGCATTTACATTTAATGGCTCGTGGCTGAATACTACATTGCCGTGAACAATAATTCATCTTCCCAGCTATGAAACATCGTGACGAGATTTCAAGCTTGAAAGGAACAGCGGAAGACCCTTCGCTTCTCATCATCTTTCATGAAAGGCAAATGACTTTCACAGTCTCTCCATCTCGCTGCCTTGTCAGAGACGCCAGGAGCCAGAAGTTACGTTGTGCGTTAGTGCTCTGTGTTTGTGTCGCGTGTGTGTACTATAGTTAGGTGTAACATGTGCATACTGTGTCACTGTGTGTGTGTGTGTGTGTGTGTGTGTGTGTGTGTGTGTGTGTGTGTGTGTGTGTGTCACTGTGTTAAATGGTACATTTATATAGCGCCTTTAATCCAAGGTGCTTTTACTAGATTGTGCATTACATTCACACACCTTTACATATAGATTGTGCATTACATTCACACACCTTTACATATAGATTGTGCATTACATTCACCCATTCACAATTTCACACACACATTCACACATACATATACACATTCATACACCGCTGGCGGCGGAAACCATGCAAGGCACCAACATGCACATCAGGAGCAATTAGGGGTCCAGTGTCTTGCTCAAGGACACTTCGACACTGACTCTGGGGGAGCGAGCCCGGGTTCAAACTGGCAACCCATGCGGTTACCATTCATCCACTCTACCCCTGAGCCCCCGCCACCCCTGTGTGTGACTGTGTGCGTGCGTGCCATAGTTCATGGGGTACACTGTGTCTGTGTCGCCCCCAGTCAAGACCCAGCCCGCAACAGCCCTGCCAATCGGGTTGGTCTGGCGAGTGGGAGGCACCGGTTCAATCCCCGCTTCCACGTAACGCTACATCTGCAGTCCAGTGCATGTATCTGTGTGTGTGTCGGGGGGGAGGGAGGGGGGGGGTGCTGCCTGTCTATCTGTCTAACCATATGGTCTAAACTAGCACGTAAGCGCCGCTATGTGATGATCATTACAGGTGATAAACATTAAAATCATCCTGCTTTGGATGGTGGCGGTGCTGGGGAAACATTTACCGCGGATAAGCACTGCCACTGTTTGCTTTACGAGCCTCAGTGCCGATCAGGCGCCGCCAGGAGAGGCAGGGGAGTGGGACGGACGGGGGGGATGAAGGAACCCAGGCAAACAGAGAGGGGATAATCAGCGTGGAGGAATGGCAACAAGGTGGGCAGAGACAGATGGGGAGGAGAATTGAGGGGGGGGGGGGGGGGGGGGGGAGACTCACCGAGGAACCCGGTGGAAGAGATTAAATAGATTTAATTATTCTCCGATACGGAGGGAAAAAAAAGAGATGCATAACCCGTCGCTTGGAAGCGCCCCCGTTTACGCATCTTTAACCCATTCTGACCTGAGATCAGATTC
Source organism: Protomyctophum parallelum (assembly GCF_964188405.1). Taxonomy (NCBI): domain Eukaryota; kingdom Metazoa; phylum Chordata; class Actinopteri; order Myctophiformes; family Myctophidae; genus Protomyctophum; species Protomyctophum parallelum. The sequence goes on from NC_139699.1 coordinate 57,764,925, forward strand.
ATACGAGGTTTCCGCCGGACACACACTGGTCTGATGAACCCATTCTGACCTGAGATCAGATTCTAAAAATGTCAGTCGTTCTTTGATTTTTCTAAAAATAGCAGACCTACAAGCTCGTATCGCGCCACTCGGTGGCACGATATGAGCTTGTAGATCTGCTATTTTTAAATAGCTAAAGCATAACATGATGCTGACACCAAAATGGGTCAGAATGGGTTAAATTTGATCTCCAAAATGTGATTTTGCGGGCGGGCGGGCGAGCAAAAAAAAAAAGAAAAACTTGTTGACCTTGGATGCATGTGAGTGAGAGTGAGAGAAAGCCATGCATGTTTAATTTAGTAAAGAAGGGTGTGTGTGGGGGGGGGGGGGGGGCATGGTGGATGAGAGAAGAGAGAGAGAGAGGTGCGTGCGTGGGTGGGTGCATTTCTCTGCCTGTAGGCCTACTATACTTTTTAATTTCACTGACACAGAGGCTGTGGAAGTGTCAAATAAATGTAAATATATACAGCAGCTGTATGGCGACAAGGACACTGCCCACAACAACAACAACAACCACAATAACAAACCGCCGGTGTCTGCACATTTATAATACAAATGTCATGAACGGTGCTCATTAATAACCCGATTGAATATTTATATTTAAGTTTCCTGCTCTGTCACACTTTGTCCTAGTGTGAAAGTAGTGTGGGCCCCAAAAATGGCACTGAACCAGCTCAAAAATAGTGAAAAGTCCTGAAAAACCAAGTATTTTGATGCACAATCAATACGTTTTTTTATTCACCTTGCAGAGTTCACATGAAAGGGTCGTTCCAACAATCAGCATACAAAAATAAGTACTATATTATACAGCCCACTGGCCAGGTTGGCTCTATCGAGGTCAGCTCTGCACCCTGTGCAATCCTACATTGATTGCCCGGGCAGTGGCAGGTGCTCCTTATAAAGGCTAGGCCCCTCCCATGGACCAAACCAACCCTGGATTGATTCCACAATCATACCAGTGCATTCCCAATGTCCAGAGACATCACAATTCATAACATATTTTAGTGTCACATAATACTATAAATTATCCACATAATATGATTAAAGAGTTCTCTAAACAAACCCTCCCACTGTTGGCATGTTCCGCGAGCCCCACAGTAGTTGCTCCCTTCAATGAAGTCAGCAATCAATTATCAATCAACCAAATACACAATAAATAATGTCAAACTAAACTCATTTTCTGCAAATTCAAACTCTGTTGGTTAACTTCAGTCTCAGTGGCAGGGTGAACAGCCACATGCTCCATATGTTTTGGTTGTTCACTAAACTCTGAAGTACAATACATGATTTATCAGGGAAAGTAAACAGCTTGATGATATGAAATCAGTATTACAAGAGAATTGCTATGTCGAGGAACCTTTGTCAGGCACCCAGAACTTGAGGTGCCTGGGTATGGTATGAGTAAAGTGAATTGACCCATATGGGAGCCAACCCAGGGCAAAGCCAGGAGGGGAAAGAAGCGTACCACCTAGTATGTAGACGTGCTGCGGCGCTACAGCTTGGCTGACAACACTGAAGAGCTCAAGAACCTGATGTTGGATAGGAAATTGTGGAGGGCAGCGATCCAGGAATCCCGAGTTGGTGTTGGCTAGACCTCACTCTCGCAGCAACTATACTAACTAACTAGTAGGTCATCTATGTCCTCCGAAGAACAGCGTTCAAGCTTGCCAAGCTTACGTGTGTCACAGAAGGGGAAGTTCAGTTGGCCAATCAGCGACAATGTAAACGTTTGTTTCCTCATGCCAATAAAGCTCCCTTGGATTGAATTGATAAGTCACGGAAAAGACACGCTGTGATTGGCCAGTATAGTCACTTGAGTGGCAGACAGTGATGCAGTGTGACTCATAGATATATTTAAAAAAAAAAATAGATGCCTCATTGGCAGTTCGTTGGAGCGACCTCATTGGCCGCTGCAGTTCGTTGGAGCGACCTCATTGGCCGATGCAGTTCGTTGAAGCGACCTCATTGGCCGCTGCACTTCGTTGGAGCGACCTCATTTGCCGATGTGTGTCGAAGAAGGGGCGGAACAATTCAGACTGGGGGACGGAAGTACACCGGAAGTGTGGAAGGTGCACATTACGTCATGCTGCCACTCAAGTGACTACTGGCCAATCACAGCACATATTTTCCGGAACTTATCAGACCCGAACATGCGCTCTGTGACGCACGCTCATGCTTCCGCGAGGCTTCGCAAGGAACCTCTGGAGATTTTTGCCTCCTCTCGAGAACATACCGCTGGAAGAGGCGTCTACCTTTATATGTCTACCGTGTGTGCCTTCCGCACTTCCTCCTCATGCTGGAGACACATCGCTCCAACGAACTGCAGCGGCCAATGAGGTCGCTCCAATGAACTGCAGCGGCCAATGAGGTCGCTCCAATGAACTGCAGCGGCCAATGAGGTCGCTCCAACGAACTGCAGCGGCCAATGAAGACATCTATTGTTTTAATATCTTTGGTGTATAGTGTATACCCATGTTTGGCAAAAAATGTATTGTTGATTTAATTCTAATTAAGAGAAAGGAGAAAAGCAACAACGTTAAACACAATATTGCAAGGTCTTGGTAACATTGAAATGTTGCACCCAACTATGCTCACGAATCCAACGCTTTTATTTCAATATTTCAGTATTTCAATCCTATACCCATTCAATATAATCCTATGAATGAAAGTCTATGAATGTCTGATGTCTGTTCCTCTCCCTTCCTTTCTCGCGTCCCTCTGCCGTTCCCCTTGGCATCACAAACAGTGGGAGACAGAGAGATGTGATAACCCATTCTGACCTGAGATCAGATTCATACAAGGTTTCCACTGGACACACACTGGTCTGATTAAACCCATTCTGACCTGAGATCAGATTCTAAAAATGTCAGTCGTTCTTCGATTTTTTTCAAAAATAGCAGACCTACAAGCTCGTATCGCGCCACTCGGTGGCGCGATACGAGCTTGTAGGTCTGCTATTTTTCAATAGCTAAAGCATAACATGATGCCAACACCAAAATGGGTGCCCGGTCAGAATGGGATAAGAGAGAGCATATCGAAAATCAATGTGTCTGCCTTGGAATCACAAAGTTTAATCCACGATTTAGATCACACGGAGGCGGAAAATACAGTTACAACAGAGCCGCCCCGCTTGAACGTAGCTCCTAATCAAATGAGCAGGGAGGGAACGTACAGTAATTCCATAACCGCAACATAAAATCTCATTCCATTTGTGCTTCAGCAACAGTGAATATCGGTTCAGCGTGAATTTGAAAATGAAGTTACCGATTTCCAAAAGAGTTGTCAATATTAGTTGTCAATATTGTATAGAAATGAGGGTTGGATATTGCTAGACCCATGGGTGTCTGAGGCTTTGTGTAGGCTATATTAATAACTGGAGAACTATTCTCTGTAGCACATGCTTGGATTCCACGTCAAGTTCGTCAACAAAGCATCCCATAAGGATGAAGGCAGTTCTTATAGAAGACTAGCTATAAGAACTCTATTGTTCAAATATAGTATACGCTAAAATACGTTTCTCCCATCATGCCACCTGCTGCATCCTTCAGTCTCTTGCTTCAATAGCAGGGTTTTTGGCAGCAAATTTTGATTTTAGTTTTAGGTCATAATCTCTTCAATAGTTTTTCATTTGGTTTTAGTCACATTGTAGTCACCCGGAATGTTTTAGTGTTAGTTTAGTTTTAGTCGACTAAATATCATAAGATTTTAGTCGACTAAATCTACAGTTGATTTAGAATGTATTTTGTCGGCCTTGATGCCGTCGTAATGACGTGTTTTTACATTGCATGCAAGAAAGTGTAAAATGACTCCTACTGGATCTCTTGTCCACTAGTCCCTTCCTAACATTTTATTCTAGTTTTTATTTGTTGACAAAATCGTCAGTATATTAAGTCTTATAGTTTTAGTCATCATAGCTTATGGCGGGGCTACACCGGGCGCGTTGCGTCTCCGTCGCGTGCGTCAAAAAACGAACCGGGGCAATTTTAATGCAGTCACGCAACGCAAGGTTAATCAACCTTCATTGATTAAAAAGCCAGGGAACATTCCCTGACGGTGACGGAGACGCGACGCTGACGTGCCCGGTGGAGCCATAGAGTATATCTATAGAGAAGACACCCGAGTTCTCCTCCCATCCACTTGCATTAAGTTGCTCAAAAGCGCATGAGGCGGATTCACTCCTCCTTCCTGGTAGGAACAGAGTGCATTCTGGGACGGATTGCAATGGTGAGTGGCCCCAAACACATGAACGCGCTGCCGTTGAACGCGCACGAGCGTCGTCCGTCGTGAACGTGTACAATGTTAGTCAACGGACAGCGAGTTCATGTGTTTGGGGCCAGGCTGCAATACCTTCATTCGGCCACTATGTCCATTTCGCCTCAAGATTTCCTCTCCTTCTCTATTCATATATATACTCTAAGGGTGGAGCCCCCCGGTGTTAGTTTTTATTTTAGTTTCCATTTAGTTTTCCTCAGTGGAAAAAGGTAGTCGAAGGTAGTCGTTTTATAGTTTTGGGGGTTGGCTCAGCCTTTGGTAGTCAGCGGAGTTTCCTGACCCCAGGAAACGGGGTCAGAGGGCGACGGAGTGACATGCAGAAAATGGTCTGGCTGGAAGCGGGGACCCGCTGCCAGGCAACACAGCCCACGTGGTACAACGAGTATTTTGTCAAATATACTAGTTTATAACTTTATAAAACAAAACCATCCAATCGTCATATTGAACTCCTGTCACATAAATCTATCCTTCCATTACTTAAAGGTGTAGTGAAACGGAAGCGTTGCATCCCTCCCAGCTATGGGTCCTATACGTCCGTCTCATGCAGTGGTTTGTTTACAAAGTGACAGAGAGACGGCAGAAAAGCCAGGGTTTTTTTTTCTAACCTGTACACAACCTATATACATATTTTAGCGTGATGATTAGGTCCTCATTAGGCATCAAGGCCTGACTAAATACATTTTAGAGTCGACTAAACCAACTGTAGATTTAGTCGACAAAAGTCATATGATATTTAGTCGACTAAAACTAGACTAACACAATGCCATTCCTGGTGACTGAAATGTGACTAAAAACTAAAAGGAAAACTATTCAAAAGACTATATGCCTAAAACTAAAACCAAAGATTGCTGCCAAAAACAACACTGCAGCTCTGGGGCCTCAACTCCCATAAATCCGGCAAGTGTTTGTACTGCCAAGTTGACAAGAAAGATTCCTGTAGCAGATTAATTTTGTACTTAAATAATAAATAAATAAATAAAGTTTTTCTTTTTAATTTATATTTTTTGTCCCACGATTTTGTAACCCATTTTTCACCCCTGTGTCAATCATCCTGTGATGTGATCCTGGGCTCTACACACCCTCCGCCAACCTAGGGAGAGCAACGGACTTAACTCATGCTTCCTTCATGCTTGAGTGTCCAAGTTGCTCTTTTACACCTGACAGGGGGGAGTTTCCCTGGTTGGACGTAGCGCGTGGAAGGAGCACGTTATTCCAACCAGTTCCTTTCCCCTCCATCAGGCGTCCCGGCTGGCCAGGGGGAGGCAGTTTAGAGACCTGGATTACTGCATGTTTTTGTGAGGGTACCTACCCTAGGGGACACGGGGAGAACATGCAAACTCCACACAGAAAGGCCCTTTCGCCAACCCCGCCTTCGGGTATGGGCACTGATGACGCGGAGGAGGAAACACGCCGCCAGCACCCACAGCGCCCCGAGCGGGAATCGAACCCAGGGCCTTCTAGCTGTGAGGCGACAGCACTACCAACTGTGCCACCGTGCCCCTAGTAATTCTGATTCTGATGCTGTAATGAAACTAACCGCCCCTAGTTGAGTCTATTATACTTGATGTTATATATACCTCTGTTATACGCTCCATTACTTAACAAAAAAGGAATCATAGCCGTGAAGAAAACTACTGCAGGTGTACAGCAAGTAATGCTGTGATCTGAACCTCAGCGGTGCAGTTCTGTGTTGCTTCATAAGCAATTACTTTGTCCATTTGTAAAGGTGTTTGCTGTTTACTGGTGCAGAGCAACATCTGAGCCAAAGTATATCACGTGTAACTATGAAGGGTAAATACAGGCTTGTGTGTATTGTGTTGTATACTGTACATTTCTCTCTCTCTGAGTGTGTGTGTGTGCGTGCGTGCGTGTGCGGGCGTGCGTGCGTTGTGTATATTTAGTGCAGAGCGGCAATTGTTTTGCATGATGTTATTAGGGATTTATTGCAGAAGCTGTAGCCTTGTGTACTGCAGGGGAACTCGTAAGCCTGCAGTGAATTAAACAAAAACAAAAAAGATCTGAATGTTCTTCTGAAAATGTTTTCAAAAAAGTATCTTGGTTTAACCATGCTGGTTTGTTTAGGGGTGTAAAGCTTTGTATATAGGCCACCATACATGCTGGGCAACTGGTGGCCATATGCAGCCCCCATCATCATTTAGTGCGGCCCATCGGTTAATATCTGAATATTGATAAATTATTACTTGCACAAGCATAGCGCACAAATACTGCGATCGGCTGGGTATGTATGTACGCCTGTGCGGTAAGTCGGGGGATGCGTGTCTGTGTTTTTTTATTTCAAATGTATTTGCATTTAAGTTCATAAAGTTATCATAAGTAACCTATAACTAAATGCATTTGAAATAAAAATTACTTTTCAGGTTCCAATTCAAAAATAGCAACAAAAAAAAAGAATATAGGGATTTCAATTCAAATACTGTATAGCAAAAATAGCAGATCTACAAGCTCACAACGCATCACATTGCTGCGTGTTGAGAGCAGCAAAAAAGAAAAGAAAAAAATATTGACTCAAATTGTATTGGATAATTACTGTGCCTGTCATCATGCCATGGATTCAACGGTGGGTGACAGTTGAGCAAACAGGCTTTATATCATATGAATGAATGAAACGCTATGTCTGACACCCAGTACATTTGTATGCAAGCCAGTGTATTTTTGACGACTAAAGCTAGGACGAAAAATGTCCGTTGCCTACCTTTTTCCAATGACGAAAACTAAATTAAAACTAAGCTACAATGACCAAAACTAAGACTAAATATACTGACAATTGTCAACAGATAGAAACTAGACACAAATGTTAGGAAGGGACTAGTGGACAAGAGATCCACTACAAGTCATTTTACAATTAGTTGCATGCTGAAAATAGCCGATCTACAAGCTCACAACGCGTCGCGCTGCGATGCGTTGTGAGCTTGTAGATCGGCTATTTCTGGAAGTGAAAAGATTTGTCATTACCCCGGCGTCAAGGCCCACCAAAATACATTTTGTTCGACTAAATCAACTAGATTTAGAAATCTTATGATATGATATCTCATGATAAAACTAGACTAATGTCGTATCTAGGAATCAATAATTCTAGGCAATAACCCATGTTCTTGTGCAAATGTACAGTTTACAAAAGTACTGTTGTAGGGCCTATTCTGTCTGTCTTAATTGTCTGCAGTCACTCTGTCTATACAAGGCCTGCCTTTGTCATTCAAAAGCAGGGTGTCGAGATGGTTTGTTTACGGTTTACTGTATGTTCCTGCTGCAATTTGTGTAACAATAGAATTGGTGTTGGCACATGGTTGATCAATGGGTCTTCAGAGGAACAGTGAACACGCCTACATTCTCACCTTAGTTTGAGAATCTGTACTTAATACCTGTACTCTGAGTGTAACTGGGTTAGTCAGTCGAGGCTGGTCAGTGGTCACGACTTGTGGCCAGCTGGCTCTGGCTCCTGTGTGAGCTTATGCTATGTTTTGCTGCTGCGCTGTGGACTCTGAATAAACAACATCTTGGAACATCATCTCGTCTGTTTGCCGTGCACATTTCTCTCCTGTATAGTATTTTAATATACGACACTAACACTAACTATTCAAGAGACTGAATAGAAATCTAAATTTGCAGCCAAAAACACTGACGCAAGCTCACAAATCAGAGAGTCATTTTGGATGCTGTTTATTCTATTGCAGTGCCTGCACTACTACAGTGACAGTTGTGTTAGTTTAGTTCTTCTCCTGAAGCTCATGTTTTGCTCAGAGAATATCTTAGAAAGTGAGTTTGGCTATAGGCGCCCTGTAAAGGATTCCTGCCGGCAGGTTGCCAGATGGTCACGCAGGGCAGATGTGTTTAAATGGCAGAATTGTTTATTCTAATAGATTCATCTCAGACTCACAGGCAGGGGGACAAATAACTCGATATAATAACTCGACGATAATGCTCTGGGTAGATGTAGATTTAGCTGCAGGTCCTCTCTCTCTCTCTCTCTCGGTTTTAGAAGACAGCCTGGAGTGATTGCTAATTAGTTTCTCTACCAGAGATAATGGTCACAATAGGCTTACAGACTTCAGGCACATCTGTTTTCTGGCTAACTATTATTATTTAAATGCTTTTATAAAACGGAGAACATTTCAACATTTCAAGTAACTAGAGCGGTGCCCATTGGGCACTGGCCTACTTGGAACGATGCAAGTTGGAAATGCATGCATGCCCCACCCAGTTTTTTATGTCTCTGTCCCTTTTATGCCCATATATGGAGTTCTTTGTCAGGCATGGCCAAATATGGGGTCTATGCAGATGTCAGAACATCATTGTGATGTCAGAACAGGCCGGCTCCATATTATGGGGATCTAGGGGTGATCAGGTGTGATCAATTTGCTAATTTGGGCCCTGTCCAGAACCTGGGGTGGAGGCTTTTGTGTTGGTTCTGGACAACGGTGTGTCCCACCGACTCAAGGCCACTAGGCACTGCACTCCCTGTGGGGGGCGTGGAACACGTGTGTCAAATTTGAAGTCGGTGGGGCGAAAGGTTTTCGAGTTACGTACATTACACACATTTGATAGATAGATATTGTATGCTGGCAAACATGCATTGTTTCAAGCATTTATGCGAATGCTTGCTTGACAAAGTCATATTTGATTTGACATGCCCACGCAGTGCACGGCGCACTTCACATTTAATTGTTTTCCCTTTCTCTCTAGTACTGTCCTGAAATCTCCTGACCTCACTCTCTTGCTGTTGGTGTTTTAAGCATTATGTTATACTTCCTTGACATGAAAAATAGTTTGACAATCACTGATATAGAAAACTGTCAAGATTTAGAATCTTTGCTTCTGAGAGGTCCCTGGAACTACATATTTTCAGATGGGGGTCGGGGGCCAATTACATATATTTTTGGGGGTCCTTGACATGAAATAGCTTGAGAACAACTGACATACAAACATAGGGTTTTGCTGAAAACGTATGATTTAGAAGGCATTTTGTAGAATCGTCCTCAGGTCTAAATGGGTTAACCACTCTCTCTTACCGCCCTAGCCCCGCGAGTCAGAACCCAATGGTACGTAAAGTTTCTGACATTTGGATAACTTTACCCCATAGGGTCCTGTCCCAGCACTAACCTGCTACATGGTACACAGACATAAATAACGATTTTTTATTTAGGAACAAAAAATTAACACCTGGACCTCTTTGGTGGGGACGTAACAACTACAAATAAAGGTAAGAGAGCCTTCTAGCATGGAATTCTCCTTTAAAGGGATTGTGACATTAAAAAAAAGGTTTTGGAATTGTTCTTGTTTTTTTTAGGTTTTCTAATCTCAATTGCACCCAAAAAACATGAACTTTTAACATTCAGTAGATTTTCTGTGATCTGGGGTTTTCTGGCTCAAACAGGTGCTCTGATTTGCCGGCAGTAAGTGACATCACTTACTGCAAATCCCATATATGTCAATGGGATTTGCCAGCAGATGTCACTGTTTCACTGTGTTGCCTGTTTTCATTGTAGCTCAAAAGGCCCAAAAAACCCCAAAGAAAACTTCAGACCACAGAAAATCCACTGAATGTTCAAAGTTCAGGTTTTTTGGGTGTAATTGACGTCATAAAACCTAAAAGAAAAAAGAAAAAGAAATTAAAATGAATCTCATAAAACCTTTAATGCCTTTCTTTTACCATCAGGTGAGATGGGTCAGGTAATAATTGGCAAAGAGCTTTTAGCCCCTGGAACTGATATTTCTTGGAATGGCACAATAAAGGCTAATAGTGAGGCTAAGAGGTATCCCCGTAGAAAGCCTAATTGTGATGTCGTGGATGCATTCTGTCTCACGGAGCCAAATTGGTGTGATGGAGGGAAGGCGCTTTGCTATTGATTGAAGACAGAGAAGGTTAGCACAATCAATCTGATTCTGAACTATCACAGCATGCAGGGGAACGTGGGGGAAACAAAGTGGGAGGGGGACAGGCGCGCACGCACGCACACGTGCGCACGCACACACGCACATAATAGAACATATGCTCCTCATTGACTGACATTGTACACTGAAAAAGTTCTCAAAATTACTCCTTTTGTAGGTAAACAAACAGAAAGTTGATTCAGACAACATAGAACATCACCAAAACCCGTACCTGTTCTTTTATTTATTTATTTTTTATATAAAAATGTTACTTCCCGTTGATCTTTGCCATTTTTATAAGCAAGAAAACCTGGCCAGACTGGATCGGATCTGTGGATCCGAATCCACATTTTCAAATCAACAGGAAGTTAACATTTTTTATAAATATATATTTAAATAAAACAGTACAAGGTTCGGTGATGCTCTATATTGTCTGAATCAAACACGACAGTTTTTTACAAAATCTCATTGCTTATAAATACATCTTTCTTTGAGATTTACATTAGACAATTAACCCATTCTGAACGGGAACCCATTTTGGTGTTAGCATCATGTTATGCTTTAGCTATTGAAAAATAGCAGATCTACAAGCTCATATCGCGCCACCGAGTGGCGCGATACGAGCTTGTAGGTCTGCTATTTTTGAATAATCGAAGAACGACTGACATTTTTAGAATCTGATCTCAGGTCAGAATGGGTTAAAAATCTGATCTTTTCTCCCCGATTCCGATCTTTTGAAAGTCATGTGATCGGAGCCAATTTCCGATTACCCGATCCGATGGGGACAACCCTATACACAAGCCAAACCTCTACCAAACTGGTGTTGCACACACCACTGTAACCTAGGAGCACTTATAGTACCTTCCCCAATTGTTTGATTTTGGTTGAGCACTGTTGGAGACAAGAGTAGTAGAAGCCATCATATGAAACAGAGCTGGAACTATAAAGACAGGATAAGGATTAACCCATTCTGACCTGAGATCAGATTCATACGAGGTTTCCGCCGGACACACACTGGTCTGATGAACCCATTCTGACCTGAGATCAGATTCTAAAAATGTCAGTCGCTCTTCGATTTTTCAAAAATAGCAGACCTACAAGCTCGTATCGCGCCACTCGGTGGCGCGATATGAGCTTGTAGATCTGCTATTTTTAAATAGCTAAAGCATAACATGATGCTGACACCAAAATGGGTGCCCAGTCAGAATGGGTTAATTAACCAGTGCTAATTCCTGTTCCTCGTCCAAAGTTCCAGAGTATGCTGTTGGGTTTCATGTCCAAGCATTTTGTCATGTGGAATTTATTGAACAGATTATGTGAATGCAGTGGAAACAGCGAACGCATGTTTGTGATAGTGTGCGTGTAGTGTACGTGCATGGGTGTGGATTTCTTCTAGGCTAGTGCTCCTATACTGTAATTTAGGAAGTGATAAAGCCCTTTGGCGAGGGGAGTCATGGGAGCTTCTGAGGCTGAGGAGAGTATGGCAGTGCAGGCCCGTCATTATTCTCCTTCCCTGGTCCGTCGAACCCCAATCTGTTGAAACTGCTCTACCGCAGCAGGATGACGAGGTTGGCTGGAGCTGGAGGAGCCTTTGAGTTTAAACATCCATTTTCTTGAATGTGAGACGGCTTATACAAACACCACTGTTTTTGTCTCTGTTTTACGGGTCTTTGATAACCAACAGAGTGTGCAGAATGACAGGCAGAGAATGATAGGCAGAGTCACACAACACACAGACTGCGTCCCATGCACGCACGTCTCATAGATTACCGTCTCACAGATTACTGGTCATAGATTACATTAAATGTTTGTGCCACGGTCAGAAACGTGCACTCAGAAGTAAAATGCCTGTTGTATGAAGAATGTAAACTAATGTTTTCCAAAGACATGGGGAACTTCTGCAATTTTAAGGAGTCTCCAGCGAGCCTAAGATGTTTTCCTCCAACGACTTCACAGATATACGTCATCCCGAAACTGGGTGTCATGGGTGACTGACAACATCGCACAACTCGGATTTGGCAAACAGTACAACACGCTTACTTCCCGTTCTGAAAGTGTCCTCATTTAAAATCCACTGCTCACCTCAAACTTGCTGTGAAATAGGATTACATTATTTCCCTCTGAGGGGGAACGGTGATGATGGGAGAGTCTATAGGGGAGGGAGAAATAGTCTTCCTCACAGGGGGATGAGTTGAACCGTACAGGCGTGAATAAGAACAGACGGGCTTCTACCCAACAAACGGTTTCTCATGAGAAAGGTTCCCCCGTTCCTCCATCATACTCGCCCACCACAGGTGGGCTTTTTCTACCGTGATCGCTGCTCATATGAGACGCTCACAGCTTGTGCAACGGCTCATTACGCTTAGATTTCTGTTAATCTATCAATTATCACCATCATTGGCCATATTGCACGCAAACAGCGTTTCCTTTTTTCTGTGTATACGCCCGCATGATGATTTGTCATGAGGCCGATGCGTGGCTCTTGTGTGAATTGTTATGCATTGTTCTTATATCTTTGCGTGTGTGAGTATGTGAGAGAGACAGAGAGGCACACACACACACACACACACACACACACACACACACACACACACACACACACACACACACACACAGAGGGATGTTTGCTCTGCTGGCTGTGGGGAGTCGACGTTGTTTGATTATTGAGTGACAGGGAGCTCAGGAGAGTTGCAACACTCTCGCTGCGCTGGCACCTTCGCGGGGCTTCAAGGTCGATTGCATTAGCGTTTTCTAAACTTCTAAAAAATCTTTAGATTTCTGGAGTCGCTGGGATATGCCTACGAAATGAGTTCCCTGTTTCCTTTGCCTCCCACTTTTCTTCTCTGAACATTGCAGCAGATACAGTGAGGGGGAGGTTCACCTGCATGTCAAGACATATTCATAAAGTCTGTGTATATGAAGACGGGCTTGCTATAAAGCAGCATAAAAACATGATGTCCTCCATGTAAAAGGATCACCTCTCTTCCACCTCTCAGAGTCAAAATCTGATAAATACTTTATTGCAAAGTATTGGTTAGGTTATACGACGTACAGTAGTGTACACAGAATTGACTATCCTCATGACCATCATCACAAAAATAACAATTCACCCCATGGATTACTATTATCCACTGACATGTGTTTGTTCTGACGTTGGCAGGGGGGTCAGATCAACATACAGTATGGAATGAATTCTGTACTGGCCATATATGGAGCGTGTCTTGAGTATACAGGGTTTGATGAGGTCAGATCAACATATGGAATGTCAGAACATGTCAGCTCCGTATATGGAGATCTAAGGGTGGCAGTGGGGGCAGTGTCTTGAGTGTACAGGGTTTGATGAGGGCCCATTTAGGGCGGGCCTTAATTTTCGGGCCTGTTGAGAACTCAACAGGCGGCTGCACTAATAACTTTGGGGCAGGCCCGAGTGTTTGAATGGACAGGTATAAGCGTAGACAACCGTTGAATCCGTATGAACACGCCGTCCGTCTGTTTACGTTTTAGCATTGCCCCGGGTAGCACAGCCCTCCTCCGTCACCACCAGTGATGCGATTTCTAAATCCAGCTCCATTGAGCCTCCATTATAACCAGATTTTCAAAGCGCTGTATCTCCAAAGGTTAGAGGGCTGTCCATGGTGAGCCGGTGCGCACCCAACGATCGTAAATCATTTGTGATTTTGTATCGCATCGCTGAGAAAATGTAGCTGGTTTGTTCTGCTAGCTAAAGGCTGGGGGCTGTGTTGTGTGGTGTCGTTCCACTTCCGGAGGCCCCCACCTTCCTGTTTAACCCGGAAGGACAACAAGCTCCATTAGAGTGGGCCTGGACGGGTGGCCCCTGGGGCAGTGCCAGCATGCTAACACTAGGGGCAGCAAAGGAGTTAACAACTAGAACTGCACAATATTGAATTATTAAGTTTAGCTATTTGCTACGTACCTAATTTTTGGGTGACGGCTTTCGATGGTGACGTATATGTTGATCAGTGTCGGGTGGATTAACCCATTTTGACCGGGCACCCATTTTGGTGTCAGCATCATGTTATGCTTTAGCTATTTAAAAATAGCAGATCTACAAGCTCATATCGCGCCACCGAGTGGCGCGATACGAGCTTGTAGGTCTGCTATTTTTGAATAATCGAAGAGCGACTGACATTTTTTGAATCTGATCTCAGGTCAGAATGGGTTAAAGGTTAATGCCTCTATGTATATGTATATGTAATGTGTACGTTGATTAGCGGTATACTGTGGTTACTTTGCGCCCCGTTAGATGAGTATGTATCGTCCCAGCATATGACGTCAGGGTATAACTGGTATAACTAGATCTCAATGATGACGTGATAAAGATGTGGATTAAAGGACCCAATGCCAGGGTCTAATTGGTTTTCGATGGTGATGTAATGACGATATGTTTTAGTGTCGTGAGGATTAAAGGTAATGCCCCTATGTATACATGTATGTAATCTGACACCACTGCCATATCAAGCACGAGTAGTCATTACGTCATACGCTGGCACGGCGCATAGGCCTACACATCAAACGGCGACATACGCATCGAAGCACTGGACGAAAACTATTACTTGGGCGCTCTGCTTGCGCAAGTAATAAATTGACAATATGACGTACAGTGACGTACAGTGTGGTGATGTAATAAAGGTAGGTTTCAGATTACATAATTATATGTACTAGTCCTTACCCGTTCTGAATATATGAACAGCAAATGATGTTCAGTGTGGGTAATGCGATAGGGGGGGGGGGGATTGTTTACAGGTGGTGTTGTGAAGTTGGGTTGGGCACAAAATTAGGCTAATTAAACGTAAGTTTAATAAGGAAATGCTGTAGTACAATCATAAATACACCATTGATGTGTGGTGTAAATTTGGTGGTGATATTCTGTCTATAAATGGAAGTTATTGAATATTTTCGTTCACGTTAACATGCCCCGTCAGAACTGTCAGAGCTGGCTTTCAGGTGCCTGTGCCACGCAACCCGCGCGTTGGCCGCGATGCTTCCCAACAAAGAAGTTATGTCGACTGACGCAAGAGTAGCTAGTAGTACCGGGGTCCGAGTTGTTTTCCCCGTGTGGGTCTGTTGCGCAGAAAAATGTGTCCCAGTATTAATCTGTGTCCGTCCCAACATGCATTTCACTGGTGACACTGGTGGTGACACGTGATTAGCGGGGAGATGTTTTTTATTTTAACGCAAATTAATTTAATTAAGATGAATGTTGTTTGTTGTATGTAATATCTGACCATATGCAACGGTCAGATATCGCTATCACTGCTACGAATTATTTAAATCACGGGTTGTGAATGATCTCCTCTTAGGATACGATTGATAAAGGGAATGTAATGAAAATAGCCTAAATAAGCAAGCAGAAAACAGTCAGAAACAAAACTCACGTTAACCTTTTATCTCAAGTCAAATGAAGGAATCAACAGTTATACACACAGAGTTGAATGAATGAGTGAATGATCCGAAACAAATGTCCGTGTCTCGCGCACACACGCGCGAGCTCCCTTATTGTTTTGTATTGTTCCGTGTTTCCAAACAAAGTCTTTTGCCCCCAGAGTTCCTTCCCAACGTAACACTCCCTCCAAAGTAAAGGTGATAAAATAAACGTAATCCATCCCCGTAGCGAACGTAATCCAGTGAAGGTATAGGCTACTCCAAACAAAGAGGAAGAAGAAAACCCTCGGATCCTACTAAGGTATAACCTGACGCTGCCAGATGAGGGCGGTATTGGGTAACCATGTTCCCCAACACAGCACTCATCTGGGATCTCTCAGGCAGTTGAGCTGACAAAAATCCGTTCCGTACCGGACCAATCAGCGTGAGCTAAGGGCGGGATATGTGCGAAACCGGATGTGAAGCTATATAGACACGTCAATATGATTGGTTGTGTTTGCATGCCCACACGGTGATAGACAGACGGTCCCATCCAATCATCTACCAAGTATCTTGAAAAAAAGGAACAGCCCCGTCATCGAATTTGCTTCCGCGATCCCAGATCCCAATAAACTGTGAAACATTTGAAACAATTTGTGTAGCAAGCTTCTTGGATCTGGCAGCGTCAGGTTAACTAAGGTAGAGTGTTCGCCTCAATCGCCTGTCCGTGAAAAGGACAACAGCCAGAGCGAGGGGGGAGGGGCCTGAGGTGGTGTGGAGCAGATCAGCGAGTTTGGCCAATAGGGGGTTGGAAATATCCTGGTCACTGTGAAGGCCGTAGTACTGTAAATATGACATGAATATGAATGCAAAGTAGTGGTTGATCTGTGGACAGGCTAGCTTTTGGTGTTGTGCATGGTGAGATGTGTGCAAACGGTGTGGTCTAGTAGGAGAAGACGGCCAAAGATGCAACACACACACACACACGGCGCCAAATTGTATAGGGCACTCTTTGTTGTGTTGCGCCGGTAGCTAGAGGAAGCATGCCAGTAGGGTAACAGTGAGAACGGTGGCCTGTGATACAGGTGTCGCTAAGGGGCGGAGGTGTGTAAGGAATTCACTAATAAATTCATTATTAATTATTAATGTGTCAAATCGAAATCGTTATGTATTTAACTTTTTCAGACAGCAAATGAACAATTCTTATGGTTTTGTAAGTTTGATTTCCCTCAGTTGCTAGTGCAACATATCTGTATACACATCATTTCTATGTGGGGGATAATCATGTGATTTGTAGCTCTGCTGAAACTCCTCAAAGAACATTAAAATGGTCTCAGTCAGTTCAGTCGTGCATAATGTGGTCATTAGCAGGTGATCTATTCTATTTGATGATCAGCATCATCTTCTTCTATTCTATCCAAAGCCAGACAACCAAATGTGATCAACACCTTTAATCTCCTAATTTTAATGAATAATCTATGATGAAAAGCATCAGCCATCATCATTTAGCCAATTCACATTTGAACCAGGTGAAATAATGCAGGTTTTCGTCATTATTTTGCATTCAAATTACTTTGAATGATCACAACCCATTGAGACTAATTTCACACTCCTGAGACACAGACACACACATTCCTTCAGATTAACTCTGCTGTTTCACTGTGGACACATTACCATTCTGCACAGAATACTGTTTCACTGTGGACACATTACCATTCTGCACAGAATACTGTTTCACTGTGTACACATTACCATTCTGCACAGAATACTGTTTCACTGTGGACACATTACCATTCTGCACAGAATACTGTTTCACTGTGGACACATTACCATTCTGCACAGAATACTGTTTCACTGTGGACACATTACCATTCTGCACAGAATACTGTTTCACTGTGGACACATTACCATTCTGCACAGAATACTGTTTCACTGTGGACATGTTACCATTCTGCACAGAATACTGTTTCACTGTGGACACGTTACCATTCTGCACAGAATACTGTTTCACTGTGGACACGTTACCATTCTGCACAGAATACTGTTTCACTGTGGACACGTTACCATTCTGCACAGAATACTGTTTCACTGTGGACACATTACCATTCTGCACAGAATACTGTTTCACTGTGGACACGTTACCATTCTGCACAGAATACTGTTTCACTGTGGACACGTTACCATTCTGCACAGAATACTGTTTCACTGTGGACACATTACCATTCTGCACAGAATACTGTTTCACTGTGGACACATTACCATTCTGCACAGAATACTGTTTCACTGTGGACACATTACCATTATGCACAGAATACTGTTTCACTGTGGACACATTACCATTCTGCACAGAATATTGTTTCACTGTGGACACATTACCATTCTGCACAGAATACTGTTTCACTGTGGACACATTACCATTCTGCACAGAATACTGTTTCACTGTGGACACGTTACCATTCTGCACAGAATACTGTTTCAATGTACACTTTAGGCAGATGCTCTTAACCCAGAGCGATGATAAGCATGGATTACATAAAACTGTTACATACACAAATACAAATTGTGTACGTTTTATATATTATGGCTACAGCCCATCACATCACTGTTGGGGGTCATTTTAACATACATCGATATATATATACGCTTCCAATTGTAATTTCAAACTCAATTTAGATTAATTGAAAGCACCAATTACTTCAGTCACCAGAAACCAAGAACATGTGTTTTATCAAACAAAAGTTATTTAAAGTTACAATGGGTTTGTAGAGGAAGGTAGCGTACGTGGCAGCTAAAATGAATATAAATTATCGAAATAGTGAAACAAGCAACTTAAAAACAGTGTACCCATCTCACTATCTCTTTGGTAAACAGAAATACATGTAGGCTGCATGTGGGCCACATATTCCATCCAAAAAGGAGAGAGAACCCTGCAAAGATTTATCAGCTTATGTTTTAGTTCAATGCATTTTTATTCAATCCCTTCCAGTTTCACTATGACTGGATATGGAGACAGTAACCTCTGTTACTGAACAAACAATATAGCAGTGATTACTAGAGATATTTTAACAAAAATATCCCTTACATTTCACAAAGGTTTCAGTAGTTCTGTTGAAACTCATCAGAGTAAAAGAGGTGTAAACTGGTCTCAGTTCATCCATAATGTGATCATTAACAGGTGATCTGTCCAATGCCAGACAACCAGTGACCATTAACACGTTTAATCTCTGCATTTGAATGGATTGTCTACAGTGAATGAAGCATCAGCCATCATCATTTAGCCTGTTTACATTTTAACCTGGGGAAAGAATGTGGGGTTGGTTCACTATTTAGCATTAGAAAAAAGTGCAGTCATCACAAGTTAACTGGAGGTTTGAAAAACTGGTTAACATTAACAATGTTAATGTGAAGTACCATTGACTATGTTTGCACACCGATGTATACTGCCCACTCGTGGCGGCACTACAAAAAGAGAAGTATGCAGAGACTCAATGTGGCTTATAATGATGCCATGAGACAAGTGCAAAGGTGCAGCAGTGACACATGAGACTGCTGCTTAAAGTGCGAAGTTATTTGTCAGTATCGGCGTACCCACCTACTCCGCTGTGCTGCGAAACCTCATGTACAGATGTATGTGTAAGCCTGTCTGATTCTGCCAACAGCATTGTTTTAATTCTGACTAACCCTTTTATAGAGTTCAAACTTCAGTCAGGTTTGTTTCTAAACTGTGGAACCTGTAGGCCTATATTGTGTATAATATGCATTTATGATTTTACGTAGACAATGTCTGCCTTTGTTTGTCTTTGTCACTATGGACCATGTGTCTTTAAAAGTTTGATTGGTGGATTTAATATTGTTAGACTTAAATATATCTAAGCAATCTCCCAGTTACCAGTTACTTTCTAGAATGTTGCATAGAGCATGACCTGGGGGAGGAGCTAGATAGGGGTGGAGCACATGCAGCAGTTTGTTAGGTTATGATTGGCTTAGACAGGGTTCTGTTGTTCTCCACTTTGGCCAATCAATCCCAAGCAGTTAGTGGTTCCACCTCAGGCTCTCTAGTATAAGAAGAGTTTGTAGTTGTCAGTTCTCCACAACTCCTCCAGGATATGGACTCCAGGCTTGAAGTGAAGATGGACTCTCTCAATGCCACCTCAAACGATTCTGCTCAACAGGGAGGACCCAATGATCACCAAGACCTCTGTAAGTTACTTACTGTGTCTATATAGATATACATCACGTCATAAGGACTTTCTTTTAAAATAAATGGCTGGTAAAGTTGTTAATTGTGGTAATTAACGTTAAACACATATTTGTCTTTGTTTCCAATTCAGTGTTGCATGATCCGCCAGAGGTGAAAGGAAAAAGAAGCTTGGCTAAACAAAAATGCCACTGTTGTGATCAGTGTGGTAAACGCTTTCCTGCAATGTCCAGCCTTAAAATACACCAGAGGATTCACACTGGAGAGAAACCATATGGATGTGATCAGTGTGGAAAATGCTTCCCTGCAATGTACGGCCTTAAAAGCCACCAGAGAATTCACACTGGCGAGAAAGCCTATGGATGTGATCAGTGTGGACAACACTTCTCCGAAAAGTCCAGCCTTATAACACACCAGAGGATTCACACTGGAGAGAAACCCTATGGATGTGATCAGTGTGGACAACACTTCTCTCGAATGGACAGCCTTAAAACACACCAGATAATTCACACTGGAGAGAAACCCTATGGATGTGATCAGTGTGGACAACACTTCTCTACAATGACACACCTTAAAATACACCAGAGAATTCATACTGGAGAGAAACCATATGGATGTGAACAGTGTGGACAACACTTCTCTACAATGACACACCTTAAAATACACCAGAGAATTCACACTGGAGAGAAACCCTATGGATGTTATGTGTGTGGACAACACTTCTCTCAAATGAACAGCCTTAAAAGACACCAGATAATTCACACTGGAGAGAAACCCTATGGATGTGATCAGTGTGGACAACACTTCTCTACAATGACACACCTTAAAATACACCAGAGAATTCACACTGGAGAGAAACCCTATGGATGTGATCAGTGTGAACAACACTTCTCTCGAATGGACAGCCTTAAAACACACCAGAGAATTCATACTGGAGAGAAACCATATGGATGTGAACGGTGTGGGAAACACTTCTCAGACAAGTCCAACCTTATGAAACACCAGAGGATTCACACTGGAGAGAAACCAATGTGTGGAAAATAATTTAGTAATTCAAATAATTTACAATTTCACTTCATTTATTCTCAATCGTATCCTTATTGTCTCACTGCATGGCATGGTTTGTGTTGAGATATATCTATATTGTGTATACTGTATATGAAACCCTTATTCTGAAGGACTGAGAGGCTACCCGGAAATGCCTGTTACTGTGTGTATAAATTGGCTCAATAAACGCCTCTTCAGTTCTGTTGTTTGTCAACATGAAGCTTCAATGAAATATAATTGCTTTAAGCTGAAAACGATATGTTTAATGGTGTTTTTTTAGCATTGTTACATTTATCGTGCATGCCGTTACAATGTGTGCAAATGTAACACTGGAACAGCGCCCACGTTCGGTTTAATAACTCCCGACCTGTTTTATCATTATTGAAAAAATGACACTTGGTGGTCTTTATGGTAAAAAAATATTACATAAGTAGATAAACTGAGTAAAAGAGTGAAACGTTCACAGTGTTACAACCATGGCAGATCTCCCCTATTATTTTAGCGTTATAGGATCTACTGTGCATGTGTAAAATGACCAGTAATGTCATGATTATAGATAATGTAATGTAGGACTATTGTGTTTTTATTATTTTTATTCCTGTTGGAAAGCCAGTTTGTTATTTTCAAGAGGTTCATATGAAAGAAGCTCAGGAGGAATGTTCTATTTTGATTGACTTTTCAATAAATCCCCCTAAAATCACGAAAATCTCCACCATTCCTTGGATGTTGTTTATCTCCAATAAGAAATATCTAATTATTATAATTATTTCATTGTTACTTGCAAGTCAATACTATGGTTCTGCTTTAAGATCCTATTGTGACTATTGGATAAGTTTACCATTATTGAATCAGCATATTTGTATAGCTGATTATAACTATATAAACCTGAATTATATTGCATTGTGTTCAGCCTCTATTTTTCAGTACATGCCCCTTTACTGAATCCATTCATATTTTGATGCACAACCATATTACGAGGTGAAAATTGTCGATCTATTGTTGTGAAAGAATGTGTCGCACTCACTCCCACTCTATAGGTGAAATTACTTTCAATAGGGTTTTTGTTATTGTCCATCCACAATGTGACCATTAACCAGTGATCATCATCGTTTAAGCTATGTGCATTTTAACCTGGTGAAAGAATGTGTTTATTCTCAATTTACATTCAAAAGGCCTTGAAATGAAAGACAATCGCAACACTATTGGAGGGAATTCCACACCTGAGTGCTGCTCATTCCTTCAGAACAATAGAAGCTGGTGTTCTATGGAGGAACAACAGCTTGCTACACAATGTGAGGAGACTCTTCAATGAGCTGTTATTTTACCACAATAGTAAAATGTTCAGAGGTCAACATGTGTCCATAAAATACACTGAACCCTGACCTGTGTGTATTATTCTTACACAAATCAACACAATTATACTGTAGGCCTATGTTTAAAATCAATGTACATTTACTCTTTGTCAATATATTGCAAACATAATATATGTTTACACAATAATACAGTTTTAACATTGTCCATGACAAACATCCTATATTTAACTGAAACCAACTTTAAATAAACTAAAATATAGATATTATGGTTGGATTAAGCAGACAAAGAAATGTAATAAACATTTTGACAACTTTTTATCATTTACTCATTTTTCCAATAAAAATACACTGATTAGCTGTAACAAAAAATTGCATTGCATGGATGCACCTGGAACGTATCCTCAGTTATGTATCCCAAGGTCATCAGTGTTTCAGGTCTTCCAACATCATACCCCTCACTCAGGTGATCCAGCCGGGGTGATCAAGTCCCGACTTAGGGCCGATTCATACTCCTATTTTAGAGCCGAATAAAAGTCGGTTCGGCTCTGTAGAGCCTACAATTTGACGTCATTTGAGGTTCGGGGGGGCGGGTACCGTCCTAAAGTCGGCTCTTCGGTGCTACTGAAAATTTCTGACGAGCCGAAATAATTTCGGCACTACAACGCCGAAACAGCGGTAAAATAGGAGTATGAATCGGCCCTTACGTCCCAGTAGCTACCCTCAATCAGTCCATAGAGCAAGAAAGGCACTCAATCCGTTGCTCCCGGACTACCAGGCCTGAGAGGATCAGCAATCTGGCGCATGGAGAGACTAGGCTCTGTGGGTTGACTCCTGTCCAGGCACCTCCTACAGTACGTCTCACCAGGTCCACTCTTGCTCTCACCAGGCCCAGGACTTGTGCGTTGCACCAGACCCCCAGCAGATTAGAAGTATTAGAAGTATAATTCCGGGGGGTGCATGATAACCCCTTCCTCTCACTCTACAGGCAGTTTGTTTTAGTCATTGAGTAACACAACACATAATAGTATTCTATATGTTTTATAAAGCACAAATAAACGATTGAGTCAACATTTTATTCACAGTTTGTAGAATGGGTACCAAAGTACAGGTCAATACAAAAAACCTGATACAAGGGGAAAAATCACACCCATGTGAAGTGAGGGGTGCTCTTGTCGTCGTACATCATCCAATACAAAAATGAATATACTTCATGAATTAATTTGTCAACGTATGTTATTATCTTTTAACTCATTTATTGCTGCTAAATCCTAGTTGCCGCCATACGCATTCACTTTAAAAGTCAGAGTTTGCCCCCCCCCCCGACCATGCACCATACACACTAGCTACACACACACGAGTATCATTGGAAGAAGCACAAACTGTTTACCTTTCGTCATAAGCTTTTACATGGCGGGAGCGTCGCGGTACAAAGGTACAAATTAATATTGAAACCAATATTTCACAGAGAGGCTGAGATTTGAAAGTTCGTAGTGGTCGACAGTACTTGCACACTCTGCTTGCGCACTAGTAGGCCATTTATGTAGGCCATTTATGTAAGTAGGCCATTTATGGCCTACTTGTGTGCAACCCGCTAGTTGTCAATGCTTTTACTAAAGAAACTTTGAACTAAAGACAAACATTAAACCTGTGTATAGGAGTGGCTGGCGTCCCTGAAAAATGCACCAATTACCATTTGCCATTGCGCTGTTGATACTTTTATTGCAAACTATCCCAAGCCAATTCATTGACTCCGTTTCCCCATTTCCCCCACATGATTATATTGACTTTTTTTTGTCTTGAAAGGTCCAAATACTTGTCAGACAATCAGCTATGATGAACACAAAAATAATTGCTACAGCCTCAGCCATCAACCTTTGAAAATACGACATTTTACAATGCGTCTCATATAGGGGTTGCATTGACAGCTACAGTATACCGTTCTACCCTTACCCCGAGTGTTGACGCTGTCTCAATTGTAATATCCGGGAGTCTGCTGGTACCATGCCTTGTGCACACTACTACCAAATTAGTATTTATTTCCCATAACGTTCCATATATATTTTAATATTTAACTTTAATGGAATTCAATGGGTCTCACGGAAGCCTTGCACTAATTTGGAGTCATTGACAACACCATAGACAATTGACATGAAGTCCGAAATCCACATGAAGCCAGGCTGTTCCATGAATTAGATTAGTTTTAAATTGTTGCAAAAGCAAGATTCTTGGTGCGTGACACGGCCGTTCGACAAAAAATATAACAGGAACATTATTTGTCGAAGCAAGGGCCAGGGAGGGAGCCCAGTGATGCTAATGGCCTGCAAGACCGTGGGCAGGTGAGTGTTGATATTGTGAAGGTAATGGCATGTTAATGTATGTTAATGTATGTATATGTAAACAGTTCCTGGAAGGAGAGGGACATTGCAGACTGACCACATTACAGCACTAATATTTCTATTCTATTTCAGTAGGTCCACATTAAGTGACCACAAGCTACACTGATGAAGTAGCACACTAGTAGCACACGTTCTGTTTAACCACATGAACCCTAGCATCCTTATTCTGGGGCAAACATTTGTCGAAAAATATAGCTGATTTACAAGCTCACAACGATCTGCAAGACCACATGTGCAGTAGATCGGCTATTCTCGCATTGTACGAGAAGTATATACCCCCAGGGGTCCTTGGTGGAGATCCAGGGGGTCCCCAGCTAAATGATAATGGACCCTTATGGATCTGTAAATCTGAGAGTGTATAAATGTGTACACTCTCAGAGTTAAGTTAACATTGATTTTATTGGGTCCCAGAGATAGAAATGCCATGAAATGGGGGTCCGTATAGGCTACTATTGCATGACAAACTGGGGGTCCTTGAAATTAAACGGGTTGAGAATCACTGCTAGAGCCGTACAAATCTCTCATCGGGTTCCTTGGCATTATCTTTTCAAAAGGGGGGTCAGCAGGGCTAATTAGTGTCAATTTGGGGGTCCTTGACATGAAAGAGTTTGGGAATCCCATATGACTTAAGTACGATGAAAAACACAAGTGCGTGTGCGTGCCATGTGTGTGCACGTGTGTGCATGTGTGTGCATGTGCGTGCATGTGTGTGCACGTGCGTGCATGTGTGTGCACGTGCGTGCATGTGTGTGCATGTGTGTGCAAGTGCACGTGCGTGCATGTGTGTGCACGTGCGTGCATGTGTGTGCACAACTGCACATGCGTGCAGGGATCTCCTCTCATCTCTTATGAGTTGTAAGAAGGGGGTGTCCCCGTCCACTGCCATACAGCACATCAACCATTGGAAAGGACCATTGAAGAACCACTGAAGAATCAACTTTAGTTTTTTGGGTGTGACTATACCATTTTACTTATTGCTGATTAGATCAACACCTTTAATCTCCTCATTTTAATGCATTATCTATGATGAAAAGCATCAGCCATCATCATTTAGCCAATTCACATTTGAACCAGGTGAAATAATGCAGGTTTTCGTCATTATTTTGCATTCAAATTACTTTGAAAATACTGTTTCACTGTGGACACATTACCATTCTGCACAGAATACTGTTTCACTGTGGACACATTACCATTCTGCACAGAATACTGTTTCACTGTGGACACATTACCATTCTGCACAGAATACTGTTTCAATGTACAATTTAGGCAGATGCTCTTAACCCAGAGCGATGATAAGCATGGGTGAAATAAAACTGTTACATACACAAATACAAATTGTGTACGTTTTATATATTATGGCTACAGCCCATCACATCACTGTTGGGGGTCATTTTAACATACATCGATATATATACGCTTCCAATTGTAATTTCAAACTCAATTTAGATTAATTGAAAGCACCAATTACTTCAGTCACCAGAAACCAAGAACATGTGTTTTATCAAAGAATCAAACAAAAGTTGTTTAAAGTTACAATGGGTTTGTAGAGGAAGGTGGCGTACGTGGCAGCTAAAATGAATATAAATTATCTAAATAGTGAAACAAGCAACTTAAAAACAGTGTACCCATCTCACTATCTCTTTGGTAAACAGAAATACATGTAGGCTACATGTGGGCCACATATTCCATCCAAAAAGGAGAGAGAACCCTGCAAAGATTTATCAGCTTATGTTTTAGTTCAATGTATTTTTATTCAATCCCTTCCAGACTTATATGACTGGATATGGAGACAGTAACCTCTGTTACTGAACAAACAATATAGCAGTGATTACTAGAGCTATTTTAACAAAAATATCCCTTACATTTCACAAAGGTTTCAGTAGTTCTGTTGAAACTCATCAGAGTAAAAGAGGTGTAAACTGGTCTCAGTTCATCCATAATGTGATCATTAACAGGTGATCTGTCCAATGCCAGACAACCAGTGACCATTAACACGTTTAATCTCTGCATTTGAATGCACTGTCTACAGTGAATGAAGCATCAGCCATCATCATTTAGCCCGTTTACATTTTAACCTGGGGAGAGAATGTGGGGTTTGTTCACTATTTAGCATTAGCAAAGCATTAGACAAAGTGTTGTTTTTTTGTTTTTTTCTCTTGGTAACATGTTTCATGTGGACCCCAAAAGACTAGCTGAC
This sequence comes from Protomyctophum parallelum, assembly GCF_964188405.1. Classification (NCBI taxonomy): domain Eukaryota; kingdom Metazoa; phylum Chordata; class Actinopteri; order Myctophiformes; family Myctophidae; genus Protomyctophum; species Protomyctophum parallelum. The sequence goes on from NC_139699.1 coordinate 57,791,658, forward strand.
TGCCATGGCATCAGCTAATGGGGATCTTTCCAAATAGAAAAATAACTAAACAACAGCCAGCTGAGTTCTATAGTCTCTCTCTCTCTCTCTCTCTCTGGAGGAGGTTGCACCTGAATTTCCTAGCTGCACTGAGACACAGAGTGTTTGAGTTGGAGACAAACACTCTGCTCCAAACGTTTTGCATTATATAGTGTATATACAATTGCCAATTTCCACTGTTTGGTCCACTAGAACAGGGATTTATGAGAGTCTCCGCTCGACATTCTGACGAGCCGAAATAATTTCGGCACTACAACGCCGAAACAGCGGTAAAATAGGAGTATGAATCGGCCCTTACGTCCCAGTAGCTACCCTCAATCAGTCCATAGAGCAAGAAAGGCACTCAATCCGTTGCTCCCGGACTACCAGGCCTGAGAGGATCAGCAATCTGGCGCATGGAGAGACTAGGCTCTGTGGGTTGACTCCTGTCCAGGCACCTCCTACAGTACGTCTCACCAGGTCCACTCTTGCCCTCACCAGGCCCAGGACTTGTGCGTTGCACCAGACCCCCAGCAGATTAGAAGTATTAGAAGTATAATTCCGGGGGGTGCATGATAACCCCTTCCTCTCACTCTACAGGCAGTTTGTTTTAGTCATTGAGTAACACAACACATAATAGTATTCTATATGTTTTATAAAGCACAAATAAACGATTGAGTCAACATTTTATTCACAGTTTGTAGAATGGGTACCAAAGTACAGGTCAATACAAAAAACCTGATACAAGGGGAAAAATCACACCCATGTGAAGTGAGGGGTGCTCTTGTCGTCGTACATCATCCAATACAAAAATGAATATACTTCATGAATTAATTTGTCAACGTATGTTATTATCTTTTAACTCATTTATTGCTGCTAAATCCTAGTTGCCGCCATACGCATTCACTTTAAAAGTCAGAGTTTGCCCCCCCCCGACCATGCACCATACACACTAGCTACACACACACGAGTATCATTGGAAGAAGCACAAACTGTTTACCTTTCGTCATAAGCTTTTACATGGCGGGAGCGTCGCGGTACAAAGGTACAAATTAATATTGAAACCAATATTTCACAGAGAGGCTGAGATTTGAAAGTTCGTAGTGGTCGACAGTACTTGCACACTCTGCTTGCGCACTAGTAGGCCATTTATGTAGGCCATTTATGTAAGTAGGCCATTTATGGCCTACTTGTGTGCAACCCGCTAGTTGTCAATGCTTTTACTAAAGAAACTTTGAACTAAAGACAAACATTAAACCTGTGTATAGGAGTGGCTGGCGTCCCTGAAAAATGCACCAATTACCATTTGCCATTGCGCTGTTGATACTTTTATTGCAAACTATCCCAAGCCAATTCATTGACTCCGTTTCCCCATTTCCCCCACATGATTATATTGACTTTTTTTTGTCTTGAAAGGTCCAAATACTTGTCAGACAATCAGCTATGATGAACACAAAAATAATTGCTACAGCCTCAGCCATCAACCTTTGAAAATACGACATTTTACAATGCGTCTCATATAGGGGTTGCATTGACAGCTACAGTATACCGTTCTACCCTTACCCCGAGTGTTGACGCTGTCTCAATTGTAATATCCGGGAGTCTGCTGGTACCATGCCTTGTGCACACTACTACCAAATTAGTATTTATTTCCCATAACGTTCCATATATATTTTAATATTTAACTTTAATGGAATTCAATGGGTCTCACGGAAGCCTTGCACTAATTTGGAGTCATTGACAACACCATAGACAATTGACATGAAGTCCGAAATCCACATGAAGCCAGGCTGTTCCATGAATTAGATTAGTTTTAAATTGTTGCAAAAGCAAGATTCTTGGTGCGTGACACGGCCGTTCGACAAAAAATATAACAGGAACATTATTTGTCGAAGCAAGGGCCAGGGAGGGAGCCCAGTGATGCTAATGGCCTGCAAGACCGTGGGCAGGTGAGTGTTGATATTGTGAAGGTAATGGCATGTTAATGTATGTTAATGTATGTATATGTAAACAGTTCCTGGAAGGAGAGGGACATTGCAGACTGACCACATTACAGCACTAATATTTCTATTCTATTTCAGTAGGTCCACATTAAGTGACCACAAGCTACACTGATGAAGTAGCACACTAGTAGCACACGTTCTGTTTAACCACATGAACCCTAGCATCCTTATTCTGGGGCAAACATTTGTCGAAAAATATAGCTGATTTACAAGCTCACAACGATCTGCAAGACCACATGTGCAGTAGATCGGCTATTCTCGCATTGTACGAGAAGTATATACCCCCAGGGGTCCTTGGTGGAGATCCAGGGGGTCCCCAGCTAAATGATAGTTTGGAACCAAATGGACCCTTATGGATCTGTAAATCTGAGAGTGTATAAATGTGTACACTCTCAGAGTTAAGTTAACATTGATTTTATTGGGTCCCAGAGATAGAAATGCCATGAAATGGGGGTCCGTATAGGCTACTATTGCATGACAAACTGGGGGTCCTTGAAATTAAACGGGTTGAGAATCACTGCTAGAGCCGTACAAATCTCTCATCGGGTTCCTTGGCATTATCTTTTCAAAAGGGGGGTCAGCAGGGCTAATTAGTGTCAATTTGGGGGTCCTTGACATGAAAGAGTTTGGGAATCCCATATGACTTAAGTACGATGAAAAACACAAGTGCGTGTGCGTGCCATGTGTGTGCACGTGTGTGCATGTGCGTGCATGTGTGTGCACGTGCGTGCATGTGTGTGCACGTGCGTGCATGTGTGTGCATGTGTGTGCAAGTGCACGTGCGTGCATGTGTGTGCACGTGCGTGCATGTGTGTGCACAACTGCACATGCGTGCAGGGATCTCCTCTCATCTCTTATGAGTTGTAAGAAGGGGGTGTCCCCGTCCACTGCCATACAGCACATCAACCATTGGAAAGGACCATTGAAGAACCACTGAAGAATCAACTTTAGTTTTTTGGGTGTGACTATACCATTTTACTTATTGCTGATTAGATCAACACCTTTAATCTCCTCATTTTAATGCATTATCTATGATGAAAAGCATCAGCCATCATCATTTAGCCAATTCACATTTGAACCAGGTGAAATAATGCAGGTTTTCGTCATTATTTTGCATTCAAATTACTTTGAAAATACTGTTTCACTGTGGACACATTACCATTCTGCACAGAATACTGTTTCACTGTGGACACATTACCATTCTGCACAGAATACTGTTTCACTGTGGACACATTACCATTCTGCACAGAATACTGTTTCAATGTACAATTTAGGCAGATGCTCTTAACCCAGAGCGATGATAAGCATGGGTGAAATAAAACTGTTACATACACAAATACAAATTGTGTACGTTTTATATATTATGGCTACAGCCCATCACATCACTGTTGGGGGTCATTTTAACATACATCGATATATATACGCTTCCAATTGTAATTTCAAACTCAATTTAGATTAATTGAAAGCACCAATTACTTCAGTCACCAGAAACCAAGAACATGTGTTTTATCAAAGAATCAAACAAAAGTTGTTTAAAGTTACAATGGGTTTGTAGAGGAAGGTGGCGTACGTGGCAGCTAAAATGAATATAAATTATCTAAATAGTGAAACAAGCAACTTAAAAACAGTGTACCCATCTCACTATCTCTTTGGTAAACAGAAATACATGTAGGCTACATGTGGGCCACATATTCCATCCAAAAAGGAGAGAGAACCCTGCAAAGATTTATCAGCTTATGTTTTAGTTCAATGTATTTTTATTCAATCCCTTCCAGACTTATATGACTGGATATGGAGACAGTAACCTCTGTTACTGAACAAACAATATAGCAGTGATTACTAGAGCTATTTTAACAAAAATATCCCTTACATTTCACAAAGGTTTCAGTAGTTCTGTTGAAACTCATCAGAGTAAAAGAGGTGTAAACTGGTCTCAGTTCATCCATAATGTGATCATTAACAGGTGATCTGTCCAATGCCAGACAACCAGTGACCATTAACACGTTTAATCTCTGCATTTGAATGCACTGTCTACAGTGAATGAAGCATCAGCCATCATCATTTAGCCCGTTTACATTTTAACCTGGGGAGAGAATGTGGGGTTTGTTCACTATTTAGCATTAGCAAAGCATTAGACAAAGTGTTGTTTTTTTGTTTTTTTCTCTTGGTAACATGTTTCATGTGGACCCCAAAAGACTAGCTGACTGCCATGGCATCAGCTAATGGGGATCTTTCCAAATAGAAAAATAACTAAACAACAGCCAGCTGAGTTCTATAGTCTCTCTCTCTCTCTCTCTCTCTGGAGGAGGTTGCACCTGAATTTCCTAGCTGCACTGAGACACAGAGTGTTTGAGTTGGAGACAAACACTCTGCTCCAAACGTTTTGCATTATATAGTGTATATACAATTGCCAATTTCCACTGTTTGGTCCACTAGAACAGGGATTTATGAGAGTCTCCGCTCGACATTCCAGGCAACAATTTACCCTACGATATATCACCGTGCTCTGGAGACCAAACTTTGTTTGTTGTAGAATTAGCTCGTCCTGTCTATGACTGACAGGACCCACGGTTCAGAGGATAAGCTTGCTCCGTGGCTTCCCCCGTCCGTACGGGTTCTACCACGCAGTCTACACCAGGGTGTGTGAACGGCTTTAGCCGCAATACACCCCAGGGAGCTCTCTCTCTCTCACGAGGCGAAGCAAAAAAACACAGCACCAAAGACGCGGAAGCCGCCCCAGCGACAATACGCCTGTATACTATACAGTGTATAGTGTGCTGTGTTAAATGTTAAGCCTATAGCGGGGCTGATGTTTCGCTGCGCCAAACGCAGGTCCACTCCAGCCCACGGAATATGCATCACGGATGCGTTAACTGACACCAAGCCAGTGATACAAACGTATAGTGCGATTATTCCGCTGCTTTACAGGATTACGGAGCCAATGGTCCTGTCTGTGTCCCTGCCCACAGGTCGACAGACAGGCTACACCACAGTAGGGCTGACCTTCGATTACGTTTTTGATGATCGACGCTTCGATATAAATTTGTTTCGATCTTCGACGCTTCGAAACCCAAGGGGGGGGGTGCGATACGAGGTGCGAGGTGCGCGATGCGAGGCGCGCACCTTAAACAATAGCGGAGAGAAAGGCATGCTTGGATTGGTCTCATTTATTTAAAACGATAAGCATTGAAGCAACAACTGTTGCAGCCTTCATGAAAGCAGTGACGCACAAATAATTAGGCTTAATAAAACATTTGACCGTAACAAGTCAACTGCCTGACGCACGCATTACCTCTAAAAAAGAAATATATATAGCCTATAATCAAAGCTTCTCTTCCGATTGAAACTCAGATGTGAAAACACCAAAAAAACCACCAGTCCTGGAGCTCCAGGCGCGCTAATTTGTGCCGCGGTCTACGCCGCTCTCAGACCCTTCCGACGAGGCTCTTTCTTGGGGTAGAAAAGTGTGGATGACCGCGGCTCAAATTAGCGCGCCTGGAGCCCAGGAGGTCTAGGGTTTTTCCCCTGTCCCATGCGTGAAATCTCGCCGATTTTTCTCCCCATTTGCGCCATCCCGTATGTGATACGCCAATTTCTTGTCACATAGTTGACACTGTACACCACTTGTTCTTTGTTCTCCTTGCATATTCTAAAATGCAACCACACTTTAGATTTCTTTTGTGGCGGCATGAGTGCAGGGCAGGCTGCTGTGTGTGTGTGTTGACTTCCTTGTTGTTACCACGAGTAGTGAGGGGGAGAGGGGAGGAGGCGTTGCGGTGCTGCGAGGCGCGATCATGGCTCGCGGACTAAATGGGGCCGTCTCGCGGACCAAAAGCGGCCGCTTTTTTTTTAATGACTATTCGATTCAAAATTTAAAAATCGATTCCCGTGCGTATCGATTGAACATCGATTAATCGATTTTTTTGGGTCAGCCCTACACCACAGGACGCGTAAACTAACACTATGTCAGCAATACGCCTGTAACTGTGTTTTGGCTGGCCTGGTTACCCTGTTTTTGTTTGCTATACCTACAAACGAGCTGTGTGACAGCAATCCAGAGAGGAGCGATCCACGCCAGCTCTCTAACCTGCCTCCAGCAGTGGATTAATCCGGCTGCCAGAACTCGTGAGTAGTTGCTTTTCAAAAAGTCTAAAAAATGCAGTTATTGTTGATAACTTGCTCTGCACTTCCGTTGAGGAGACCACGTCTTGGACTGCTCGGTGGAGATCAAAAAAGCAGTGTAATCACGCACACCTGGGCCTTATATACCCGTGCGTGCCAGTACAACTGGTGTGTCTTAAAGAGATATCCACGTCACAAGTGAGGTGGGGACATTCCCCATACATATGAAATATGTTGGGTGGAGAGATAGTCTCTGATACGATAGAGAACAACACTTCTCTCGAATGGACAGCCTTAAAACACACCAGATAATTCACACTGGAGAGAAACCCTATGGATGTGATCAGTGTGGACAACACTTCTCTAAAATGACAAACCTTAAAATACACCAGATAATTCATACTGGAGAGAAACCATATGGATGTGGTCAGTGTGGACAACACTTCTCTCGAATGAACAACCTTAAAACACACCAGAGAATTCACACTGGAGAGAAACCCTATGGATGTGATCAGTGTGGACAACATTTCTCTCAATTGGCACACCTTAAAACACACCAGAGAATTCATACTGGAGAGAAACCATATGGATGTAAACAGTGTGGACAACACTTCTCTACAATGACAAACCTTAAAATACACCAGAGAATTCATACTGGAGAGAAACCCTATGGATGTGATCAGTGTGAACAACACTTCTCTCGAATGAACAGCCTTAAAACACACCAGAGAATTCACACTGGAGAGAAACCCTATGGATGTGATCAGTGTGGACAACACTTCTCTACAATGACAAACCTTAAAATACACCAGAGAATTCATACTGGAGAGAAACCATATGGATGTGATCAGTGTGGACAACATTTCTCTCTATTGGCACACCTTAAAACCCACCAGAGAATTCATACTGGAGAGAAACCCTATGGATGTGAACAGTGTGGGAAACACTTCTCAGACAAGTCCAACCTTATAAAACACCAGAGGATTCACACTGGATAGAAACCAATGTGTGGAAAATAATTCAGTAATTCAAATAATTTACAATTTCACTTAATTTATTCTCAATCGTATCCTTATTGTCTCACTGCATGGCATGGTTTGTGTTGAGATATATATATATTGTGTATACTGTATATGAAAGCCTTATTCTGAAGGACTGAGATGCTACCCGGAAATGCCTGTTACTGTGTGTATAAATTGGCTCAATAAACGCCTCTTCAGTTCTGTTGTTTGTCAACATGAAGCTTCAATGAAATATAATTGCTTTAAGCTGAAAACGATATGTTTAATGGTGTTTTTTTAGCATTGTTACATTTATCGTGCATGCCGTTACAATGTGTGCAAATGTAACACTGGAACAGCGCCCACGTTCGGTTTAATAACTCCCGACCTGTTTTATCATTATTGAAAAACTTGACACTTCCGTGGTCTTTATGGTAAAAAAATATTACATATGTAGATAAACGGAGTAAAAGAGTGAAACGTTCAAAGTGTTACAACCATGGCAGCTCTCCCCTATTATTTTAGCGTTATAGGAGCTACTGTGCATGTGTAAAATGACCAGTAATGTCATGATTATAGATAATGTAATGTAGGACTATTGTGTTTTTATTATTTTTATTCTTGTTGGAAAGCCAGTTTGTTATTTTCAAGAGGTTCATATGAAAGAAGCTCAGGAGGAATGTTCTATTTTGATTGACTTTTCAATAAATCCCCCTAAAATCACGACAATCTCCACCATTCCTTGGATGTTGTATATTTCCAATAAGAAATATCAAATTATTAGAATTATTTCATTGTTACTTGCAAGTCAATACTATGGTTCTGCTTTAAGATCCTATTGTGACTATTGGATAAGTTCACCATTATTAAATCAGCATATTTGTATAGCTGATTATAACTAAACCTGAATTATATTGCATTGTGTTCAGCCTCTATTTTTCAGTACATGCCCCTTTACTGAATCCATTCATATTTTGATGCACAACCGTATTACGAGGTGAAAATTGTCGATCTATTGTTGTGAAAGAATGTGTAGCACTCACTCCCACTCTATAGGTGAAATTACTTTCAATAGGGTTTTTGTTATTGTCCATCCACAATGTGACCATTAACCAGTGATCATCATCGTTTAAGCTATGTGCATTTTAACCTGGTGAAAGAATGTGTTTATTCTCAATTTACATTCAAAAGGCCTTGAAATGAAAGACAATCACAACCCTATTAGAGGGAATTCCACACCTGAGTGCTGCTCATTCCTTCAGAACAATAGAAGCTGGTGTTCTATGGAGGAACAACAGCTTGCTACACTATGTGAGGAGACTCTTCAATGAGCTCTGTTATTTTACCACAATAGTGAAATGTTCAGAGGTCAACATGTGTCCATAAAATACACTGAACCCTGACCTGTGTGTATTATTCTTACACAAATCAACACAATTATACTGTAGGCCTATGTTTAAAATCAATGTACTTACTCTTTGTCAATATATTGCAAACATAATATATGTTTACACAATAATACAGTTTTAACATTGTCCATGACAAACATCCTATATTTAACTGAAACCAACTTTAAATAAACTAAAATATAGATATTATGGTTGGATTAAGCAGACAAAGAAATTTAATAAACATTTTGACAACTTGACATGATTATATTTACTTATTTTTGTCTTGAAAGGTCCAAATACTTGTCAGACAATCAGCTATGATGAACACAAAAATAATTGCTACAGCCTCAGCCATCAACCTTTGAAAATACGACATTTTACAATGCGTCTCATATAGGGGTTGCATTGACAGCTACAGTATACCGTTCTACCCTTACCCCGAGTGTTGACGCTGTCTCAATTGTAATATCCGGAAGTCTGCTGGTACCATGCCGTGTGCACACTACTACCAAATTAGTATTTATTTCCCATAACATTCCATATATATTTTAATATTAAACTTTAATGGAATTCAATGGGTCTCACGGAAGCCTTGCACTAATTTGGAGTCATTGACAACACAATTGACATGAAGTCCGAAATCCACATGAAGCCAGGCTGTTCCATGAATTAGATTCGTTTTAAATTGTTGCAAAAGCAAGATTCTTGGCGCGTGACACGGCCGTTCGACAAAAAATATAACAGGAACATTATTTGTCGAAGCAAGGGCCAGGGAGGGAGCCCAGTGATGCTAATGGCCTGCAAGACCGTGTGCAGGTGAGTGTTGATATTGTGAAGGTAATGGCATGTTAATGTATGTTAATGTATGTATGTAAACAGTTCCTGGAAGGAGAGGGACATTGCAGACTGACCACATTACAGCACTAATATTTCTATTCTATTTCAGTAGGTCCACATTAAGTGACCACAAGCTACACTGATGAAGTAGCACACTAGTAGCACACGTTCTGTTTAACCACATGAACCCTAGCATCCTTATTCTGGGGCAAACATTTGTCGAAAAATATAGCTGATTTACAAGCTCACAACGATCTGCAAGACCACATGTGCAGTAGATCGGCTATTCTCACTATATGCATTGTACGAGAAGTATATACCCCCAGGGGTCCTTGGTGGAGATCCAGGGGGTCCCCAGCTAAATGATAGTTTGGAACCAAATGGACCCTTATGGATCTGTAAATCTGAGAGTGTATAAATGTGTACACTCTCAGAGTTAAGTTAACATTGATTTTATTGGGTCCCAGAGATAGAAATGCCATGAAATGGGGGTCCGTATAGGCTACTATTGCATGACAAACTGGGGGTCCTTGAAATTAAACGGGTTGAGAATCACTGCTAGAGCCGTACAAATCTCTCATCGGGTTCCTTGGCATTATCTTTTCAAAAGGGGGGTCAGCAGGGCTAATTAGTGTCAATTTGGGGGTCCTTGACATGAAAGAGTTTGGGAATCCCATATGACTTAAGTACGATGAAAAACACAAGTGCGTGTGCGTGCCATGTGTGTGCACGTGTGTGCATGTGTGTGCATGTGCGTGCATGTGTGTGCACGTGCGTGCATGTGTGTGCACGTGCGTGCATGTGTGTGCATGTGTGTGCAAGTGCACGTGCGTGCATGTGTGTGCACGTGCGTGCATGTGTGTGCACAACTGCACATGCGTGCAGGGATCTCCTCTCATCTCTTATGAGTTGTAAGAAGGGGGTGTCCCCGTCCACTGCCATACAGCACATCAACCATTGGAAAGGACCATTGAAGAACCACTGAAGAATCAACTTTAGTTTTTTGGGTGTGACTATACCATTTTACTTATTGCTGATTAGATCAACACCTTTAATCTCCTCATTTTAATGCATTATCTATGATGAAAAGCATCAGCCATCATCATTTAGCCAATTCACATTTGAACCAGGTGAAATAATGCAGGTTTTCGTCATTATTTTGCATTCAAATTACTTTGAAAATACTGTTTCACTGTGGACACATTACCATTCTGCACAGAATACTGTTTCACTGTGGACACATTACCATTCTGCACAGAATACTGTTTCACTGTGGACACATTACCATTCTGCACAGAATACTGTTTCAATGTACAATTTAGGCAGATGCTCTTAACCCAGAGCGATGATAAGCATGGGTGAAATAAAACTGTTACATACACAAATACAAATTGTGTACGTTTTATATATTATGGCTACAGCCCATCACATCACTGTTGGGGGTCATTTTAACATACATCGATATATATACGCTTCCAATTGTAATTTCAAACTCAATTTAGATTAATTGAAAGCACCAATTACTTCAGTCACCAGAAACCAAGAACATGTGTTTTATCAAAGAATCAAACAAAAGTTGTTTAAAGTTACAATGGGTTTGTAGAGGAAGGTGGCGTACGTGGCAGCTAAAATGAATATAAATTATCTAAATAGTGAAACAAGCAACTTAAAAACAGTGTACCCATCTCACTATCTCTTTGGTAAACAGAAATACATGTAGGCTACATGTGGGCCACATATTCCATCCAAAAAGGAGAGAGAACCCTGCAAAGATTTATCAGCTTATGTTTTAGTTCAATGTATTTTTATTCAATCCCTTCCAGACTTATATGACTGGATATGGAGACAGTAACCTCTGTTACTGAACAAACAATATAGCAGTGATTACTAGAGCTATTTTAACAAAAATATCCCTTACATTTCACAAAGGTTTCAGTAGTTCTGTTGAAACTCATCAGAGTAAAAGAGGTGTAAACTGGTCTCAGTTCATCCATAATGTGATCATTAACAGGTGATCTGTCCAATGCCAGACAACCAGTGACCATTAACACGTTTAATCTCTGCATTTGAATGCACTGTCTACAGTGAATGAAGCATCAGCCATCATCATTTAGCCCGTTTACATTTTAACCTGGGGAGAGAATGTGGGGTTTGTTCACTATTTAGCATTAGCAAAGCATTAGACAAAGTGTTGTTTTTTTGTTTTTTTCTCTTGGTAACATGTTTCATGTGGACCCCAAAAGACTAGCTGACTGCCATGGCATCAGCTAATGGGGATCTTTCCAAATAGAAAAATAACTAAACAACAGCCAGCTGAGTTCTATAGTCTCTCTCTCTCTCTCTCTCTCTGGAGGAGGTTGCACCTGAATTTCCTAGCTGCACTGAGACACAGAGTGTTTGAGTTGGAGACAAACACTCTGCTCCAAACGTTTTGCATTATATAGTGTATATACAATTGCCAATTTCCACTGTTTGGTCCACTAGAACAGGGATTTATGAGAGTCTCCGCTCGACATTCCAGGCAACAATTTACCCTACGATATATCACCGTGCTCTGGAGACCAAACTTTGTTTGTTGTAGAATTAGCTCGTCCTGTCTATGACTGACAGGACCCACGGTTCAGAGGATAAGCTTGCTCCGTGGCTTCCCCCGTCCGTACGGGTTCTACCACGCAGTCTACACCAGGGTGTGTGAACGGCTTTAGCCGCAATACACCCCAGGGAGCTCTCTCTCTCTCACGAGGCGAAGCAAAAAAACACAGCACCAAAGACGCGGAAGCCGCCCCAGCGACAATACGCCTGTATACTATACAGTGTATAGTGTGCTGTGTTAAATGTTAAGCCTATAGCGGGGCTGATGTTTCGCTGCGCCAAACGCAGGTCCACTCCAGCCCACGGAATATGCATCACGGATGCGTTAACTGACACCAAGCCAGTGATACAAACGTATAGTGCGATTATTCCGCTGCTTTACAGGATTACGGAGCCAATGGTCCTGTCTGTGTCCCTGCCCACAGGTCGACAGACAGGCTACACCACAGGACGCGTAAACTAACACTATGTCAGCAATACGCCTGTAACTGTGTTTTGGCTGGCCTGGTTACCCTGTTTTTGTTTGCTATACCTACAAACGAGCTGTGTGACAGCAATCCAGAGAGGAGCGATCCACGCCAGCTCTCTAACCTGCCTCCAGCAGTGGATTAATCCGGCTGCCAGAACTCGTGAGTAGTTGCTTTTCAAAAAGTCTAAAAAATGCAGTTATTGTTGATAACTTGCTCTGCACTTCCGTTGAGGAGACCACGTCTTGGACTGCTCGGTGGAGATCAAAAAAGCAGTGTAATCACGCACACCTGGGCCTTATATACCCGTGCGTGCCAGTACAACTGGTGTGTCTTAAAGAGATATCCACGTCACAAGTGAGGTGGGGACATTCCCCATACATATGAAATATGTTGGGTGGAGAGATAGTCTCTGATACGATAGAGAACAACACTTCTCTCGAATGGACAGCCTTAAAACACACCAGATAATTCACACTGGAGAGAAACCCTATGGATGTGATCAGTGTGGACAACACTTCTCTAAAATGACAAACCTTAAAATACACCAGATAATTCATACTGGAGAGAAACCATATGGATGTGGTCAGTGTGGACAACACTTCTCTCGAATGAACAACCTTAAAACACACCAGAGAATTCACACTGGAGAGAAACCCTATGGATGTGATCAGTGTGGACAACATTTCTCTCAATTGGCACACCTTAAAACACACCAGAGAATTCATACTGGAGAGAAACCATATGGATGTAAACAGTGTGGACAACACTTCTCTACAATGACAAACCTTAAAATACACCAGAGAATTCATACTGGAGAGAAACCCTATGGATGTGATCAGTGTGAACAACACTTCTCTCGAATGAACAGCCTTAAAACACACCAGAGAATTCACACTGGAGAGAAACCCTATGGATGTGATCAGTGTGGACAACACTTCTCTACAATGACAAACCTTAAAATACACCAGAGAATTCATACTGGAGAGAAACCATATGGATGTGATCAGTGTGGACAACATTTCTCTCTATTGGCACACCTTAAAACCCACCAGAGAATTCATACTGGAGAGAAACCCTATGGATGTGAACAGTGTGGGAAACACTTCTCAGACAAGTCCAACCTTATAAAACACCAGAGGATTCACACTGGATAGAAACCAATGTGTGGAAAATAATTCAGTAATTCAAATAATTTACAATTTCACTTAATTTATTCTCAATCGTATCCTTATTGTCTCACTGCATGGCATGGTTTGTGTTGAGATATATATATATTGTGTATACTGTATATGAAAGCCTTATTCTGAAGGACTGAGATGCTACCCGGAAATGCCTGTTACTGTGTGTATAAATTGGCTCAATAAACGCCTCTTCAGTTCTGTTGTTTGTCAACATGAAGCTTCAATGAAATATAATTGCTTTAAGCTGAAAACGATATGTTTAATGGTGTTTTTTTAGCATTGTTACATTTATCGTGCATGCCGTTACAATGTGTGCAAATGTAACACTGGAACAGCGCCCACGTTCGGTTTAATAACTCCCGACCTGTTTTATCATTATTGAAAAACTTGACACTTCCGTGGTCTTTATGGTAAAAAAATATTACATATGTAGATAAACGGAGTAAAAGAGTGAAACGTTCAAAGTGTTACAACCATGGCAGCTCTCCCCTATTATTTTAGCGTTATAGGAGCTACTGTGCATGTGTAAAATGACCAGTAATGTCATGATTATAGATAATGTAATGTAGGACTATTGTGTTTTTATTATTTTTATTCTTGTTGGAAAGCCAGTTTGTTATTTTCAAGAGGTTCATATGAAAGAAGCTCAGGAGGAATGTTCTATTTTGATTGACTTTTCAATAAATCCCCCTAAAATCACGACAATCTCCACCATTCCTTGGATGTTGTATATTTCCAATAAGAAATATCAAATTATTAGAATTATTTCATTGTTACTTGCAAGTCAATACTATGGTTCTGCTTTAAGATCCTATTGTGACTATTGGATAAGTTCACCATTATTAAATCAGCATATTTGTATAGCTGATTATAACTAAACCTGAATTATATTGCATTGTGTTCAGCCTCTATTTTTCAGTACATGCCCCTTTACTGAATCCATTCATATTTTGATGCACAACCGTATTACGAGGTGAAAATTGTCGATCTATTGTTGTGAAAGAATGTGTAGCACTCACTCCCACTCTATAGGTGAAATTACTTTCAATAGGGTTTTTGTTATTGTCCATCCACAATGTGACCATTAACCAGTGATCATCATCGTTTAAGCTATGTGCATTTTAACCTGGTGAAAGAATGTGTTTATTCTCAATTTACATTCAAAAGGCCTTGAAATGAAAGACAATGGCTACGTTTACATGAAGGGTGATCATTCCGAATAAATACTTCTGAATAAAATGCATCCGATGTAATGTTTTTTGCCGCGAGTTTACATGGGAAATGGTCATTCCGAATGAGTGTTTATATGGAGAAGTGATAGAAGACATGATACATGTTAATTCACGTGAAACTACGCCATCTGTTGGACACATAAAATATAGGCAGTTCATTCATTGTGACTTTCAGACGAAAGACGACACTTTGAAATCCCATCATTTCATTCCGCAGTAGTTTTGAGGCTGCTGCTTGGATAGGGACGGACATATTATGTTTACCGTCTTTTTTTTACCCCACCTGCTGCGGCTCCCCTTCTCCGCTGGGAAGGTGATCATCTCGTTTTTATGTGTAGCCTACTTTATTATCTACAGCACGGCCAGGGCACGCAACACACTGATTATTATTGTATCGGGTCGCTCGTTATTTTTGAGAGAGAGAGAGAGAGAGAGTGTGAGAGAGAGACCGTTGAACACACACACACACACACACACACACACACACACACACACACACACACACACACACAAAATGCGCTCTATGTGCAAACTCCTCGGCGCGCCTTGGATATGAGGCTTATGAGCGCCTTGGAGTTGGAGCGCAATGGAAATGAGCATGCTCAGAAAGACCAGAATGAATTTACATCCGAAGCAGTGTATACATGAGTCCAATTTTCTTTCAATCGCATTGAACATCGGAGTAATCCGGCCAGTGACATCGGAATGGTTTTTAGATCGCATCGAGCGTTTTCATTCGGATGTAAGTTTTTGTAGGTGTTTACATAACAACGTTTAATAGGATTGAACTTCTATTCGGAATGAAAAGGGGATTTAACTGCTCATGTAAACGTAGCCATTCACAACCCTATTAGAGGGAATTCCACACCTGAGTGCTGCTCATTCCTTCAGAACAATAGAAGCTGGTGTTCTATGGAGGAACAACAGCTTGCTACACTATGTGAGGAGACTCTTCAATGAGCTCTGTTATTTTACCACAATAGTGAAATGTTCAGAGGTCAACATGTGTCCATAAAATACACTGAACCCTGACCTGTGTGTATTATTCTTACACAAATCAACACAATTATACTGTAGGCCTATGTTTAAAATCAATGTACTTACTCTTTGTCAATATATTGCAAACATAATATATGTTTACACAATAATACAGTTTTAACATTGTCCATGACAAACATCCTATATTTAACTGAAACCAACTTTAAATAAACTAAAATATAGATATTATGGTTGGATTAAGCAGACAAAGAAATGTAATAAACATTTTGACAACTTGACATGATTATATTTACTTATTTTTGTCTTGAAAGGTCCAAATACTTGTCAGACAATCAGCTATGATGAACACAAAAATAATTGCTACAGCCTCAGCCATCAACCTTTGAAAATACGACATTTTACAATGCGTCTCATATAGGGGTTGCATTGACAGCTACAGTATACCGTTCTACCCTTACCCCGAGTGTTGACGCTGTCTCAATTGTAATATCCGGAAGTCTGCTGGTACCATGCCGTGTGCACACTACTACCAAATTAGTATTTATTTCCCATAACATTCCATATATATTTTAATATTAAACTTTAATGGAATTCAATGGGTCTCACGGAAGCCTTGCACTAATTTGGAGTCATTGACAACACAATTGACATGAAGTCCGAAATCCACATGAAGCCAGGCTGTTCCATGAATTAGATTCGTTTTAAATTGTTGCAAAAGCAAGATTCTTGGCGCGTGACACGGCCGTTCGACAAAAAATATAACAGGAACATTATTTGTCGAAGCAAGGGCCAGGGAGGGAGCCCAGTGATGCTAATGGCCTGCAAGACCGTGTGCAGGTGAGTGTTGATATTGTGAAGGTAATGGCATGTTAATGTATGTTAATGTATGTATGTAAACAGTTCCTGGAAGGAGAGGGACATTGCAGACTGACCACATTACAGCACTAATATTTCTATTCTATTTCAGTAGGTCCACATTAAGTGACCACAAGCTACACTGATGAAGTAGCACACTAGTAGCACACGTTCTGTTTAACCACATGAACCCTAGCATCCTTATTCTGGGGCAAACATTTGTCGAAAAATATAGCTGATTTACAAGCTCACAACGATCTGCAAGACCACATGTGCAGTAGATCGGCTATTCTCACTATATGCATTGTACGAGAAGTATATACCCCCAGGGGTCCTTGGTGGAGATCCAGGGGGTCCCCAGCTAAATGACAGTTTGAAACCAAATGGACCCTTATGGATCTGTAACTCTGAGAGTGTATAAATGTGTACACTCTCAGAGTTAAGTTAACATTGATTTGATTGGGTCCCAGAGATAGAAATGCCATGAAATGGGGGTCCGTATAGGCTACTATTGCATGACAAACGGGTTGAGAATCACTGCTAGAGCCGTAAAAATCTCTCATCGGGTTCCTTGGCATTATCTTTTCAAAAGGGGGGTCAGCGGGGCTAATTAGTGTCAATTTGGGGGTCCTTGACATGAAAGAGTTTGGGAATCCCATATGACTTAAGTACGATGAAAAACACAAGTGCGTGTGCGTGCCATGTGTGTGCACGTGCGTGCATGTGTGTGCACGTGCGTGCATGTGTGTGCATGTGTGTGCATGTGTGTGCACGTGCGTGCATGTGTGTGCACGTGCGTGCATGTGTGTGCACAACTGCACATGCGTGCAGGGATCTCCTCTCATCTCTTATGAGTTGTAAGAAGGGGGTGTCCCCGTCCACTGCCATACAGCACATCAACCATTGGAAAGGACCATTGAAGAACCACTGAAGAATCAACTTTAGTTTTTTGGGTGTGACTATACCATTTTACTTATTGCTGATTAGATCAACACCTTTAATCTCCTCATTTTAATGCATTATCTATGATGAAAAGCATCAGCCATCATCATTTAGCCAATTCACATTTGAACCAGGTGAAATAATGCAGGTTTTCGTCATTATTTTGCATTCAAATTACTTTGAATGATCACAACCCATTGAGACTAATTTCACACTCCTGAGACACAGACACACACATTCCTTCAGATTAACTCTGCTGTTTCACTGTGGACACATTACCATTCTGCACAGAATACTGTTTCACTGTGGACACATTACCATTCTGCACAGAATACTGTTTCACTGTGGACACATTACCATTCTGCACAGAATACTGTTTCACTGTGGACACATTACCATTCTGCACAGAATACTGTTTCACTGTGGACACATTTACCATTCTGCACAGAATACTGTTTCACTGTGGACACATTACCATTCTGCACAGAATACTGTTTCACTGTGGACACATTACCATTCTGCACAGAATACTGTTTCACTGTGGACACATTACCATTATGCACAGAATACTGTTTCACTGTGGACACATTACCATTCTGCACAGAATACTGTTTCACTGTGGACACATTACCATTCTGCACAGAATACTGTTTCACTGTGGACACATTACCATTCTGCACAGAATACTGTTTCAATGTGGACACATTTACCATTCTGCACAGAATACTGTTTCACTGTGGACACATTACCATTCTGCACAGAATACTGTTTCAATGTGGACACATTTACCATTCTGCACAGAATACTGTTTCACTGTGGACACATTACCATTCTGCACAGAATACTGTTTCACTGTGGACACATTACCATTCTGCACAGAATACTGTTTCAATGTGGACACATTTACCATTCTGCACAGAATACTGTTTCACTGTGGACACATTACCATTCTGCACAGAATACTGTTTCACTGTGGACACATTTACCATTCTGCACAGAATACTGTTTCACTGTGGACACATTACCATTCTGCACATAATACTGTTTCACTGTGGACACATTACCATTCTGCACATAATACTGTTTCACTGTGGACACATTACCATTCTGCACAGAATACTGTTTCAATGTACAATTTAGGCAGATGCTCTTAACCCAGAGCGATGATAAGCATGGATGAAATAAAACTGTTACATACACAAATACAAATTGTGTATGTTTTATATATTATGGCTACAGCCCATCACATCACTGTTGGGGGTCATTTTAACATACATCGATATATATATACGCTTCCAATTGTAATTTCAAACTCAATTTAGATTAATTGAAAGCACCAATTACTTCAGTCACCAGAAACCAAGAACATGTGTTTTATCAAATAATCAAACAAAAGTTGTTTAAAGTTACAATGGGTTTGTAGAGGAAGGTGGCGTACGTGGCAGCTAAAATGAATATAAATTATCTAAATAGTGAAACAAGCATTTGAATGCACTGTCTACAGTGAATGAAGCATCAGCCATCATCATTCAGCCCGTTTACATTTTAACCTGGGGAGAGAATGTGGGGTTTGTTCACTATTTAGCATTAGAAAAAAGTGCAGTCATCACAAGTTAACTGGAGGTTTGAAAAAATTGTTAACATTAACAATGTTAATGTGAAGTACCATTGACTATGTTTGCACACCGATGTAACTACAAACACTACAAAAAGAGAAGTATGCAGAGACTCAATGTGGCTTATAATGATGCCATGAGACAAGTGCAGCAGTGACACATGAGACTGCTGCTTAAAGTGCAAAGTTGTTTGTCAGTATCGGCATACCCACCTACTCCGCTGTGCTGCAAAACCTCATGTACAGATGTATGTGTAAGCCTGTCTGATTCTGCCAACAGCATTGTTTTAATTCTGACTAACCCTTTTATAGAGTTCAAACTTCAGTCAGGTTTGTTTCTAAACTGTGGAACCATTGGCGTGTAACCTGTAGGCCTATATTGTGTATAATATGCATTTATGATTTATGTAGACAATGTCTGCCTTTGTTTGTCTTTGTATGTTTTTGTCACTATGGACCATGTGTCTTTAAAAGTTTGATTGGTGGATTTAATATTGTTAGACTTAAATATATCTAAGCAATCTCCCAGTTACCAGTTTCTTTCTAGAATGTTGCATAGAGCATGACCTGGGGGAGGAGCTAGATAGGGGTGGAGCACATGCAGCAGTTTGTTAGGTTATGATTGGCTTAGACAGGGTTCTGTTGTTCTCCACTTTGGCCAATCAATCCCAAGCAGTTAGTGGTTCCACCTCAGGCTCTCTAGTATAAGAAGAGTTTGTAGTTGTCAGTTCTCCACAACTCCTCCAGGATATGGACTCCAGGCTTGAAGTAAAGATGGACTCTCTCAATGCCACCTCAAACGATTCTGCTCAACAGGGAGGACCCAATGATCAACAAGACCTCTGTAAGTTACTTACTGTGTCTATATAGATATACAAGACGTCATAAGGACTTTATTTTAAAATAAATGGCTGGTAAAGTTGTTAATTGTGGTAATTAACGTTAAACACATATTTGTCTTTGTTTCCAATTCAGTGTTGCATGATCCGCCTGGCTTCCCTGTTCTACCAGAGGTGAAAGTACAAAGAAGCTTGGCTAAACAAAAATGCCACTGTTGTGATCAGTGTGGTAAACGCTTCCCTGCAATGTCCAGCCTTAAACGCCATCAGAGGATTCACACTGGCGAGAAAGCCTATGGATGTGATCAGTGTGGACAACACTTCTCCGACAAGTCCAACCTTATAACACACCAGATGATTCACACTGGAGAGAAACCCTATGGATGTGATCAGTGTGAACAACACTTCTCTCGAATGGACAGCCTTAAAACACACCAGAGAATTCACACTGGAGAGAAACCCTATGGATGTGATCAGTGTGGACAACACTTCTCTAAAATGACAAACCTTAAAATACACCAGAGAATTCATACTGGAGAGAAACCATATGGATGTGGTCAGTGTGGACAACACTTCTCTCGAATGAACAACCTTAAAACACACCAGAGAATTCACACTGGAGAGAAACCCTATGGATGTGATCAGTGTGGACAACATTTCTCTCAATTGGCACACCTTAAAACACACCAGAGAATTCATACTGGAGAGAAACCATATGGATGTAAACAGTGTGGACAACACTTCTCTACAATGACAAACCTTAAAATACACCAGAGAATTCATACTGGAGAGAAACCCTATGGATGTGATCAGTGTGAACAACACTTCTCTCGAATGAACAGCCTTAAAACACACGAGAGAATTCACACTGGAGAGAAACCCTATGGATGTGATCAGTGTGGACAACACTTCTCTACAATGACAAACCTTAAAATACACCAGAGAATTCATACTGGAGAGAAACCATATGGATGTGATCAGTGTGGACAACATTTCTCTCACTTGGCACACCTTAAAACACACCATAGAATTCATACTGGAGAGAAACCATATGGATGTGAACAGTGTGGGAAACACTTCTCAGACAAGTCCAACCTTATAAAACACCAGAGGATTCACACTGGAGAGAAACCAATGTGTGGAAAATAATTTAGTAATTCAAATAATTTACAATTTCACTTCATTTATTCTCAATCGTATCCTTATTGTCTCACTGCATGGCATGGTTTGTGTTGAGATATATCTATATTTTGTATACTGTATATGAAACCCTTATTCTGAAGGACTGAGAGGCTACCCGGAAATGCCTGTTACTGTGTGTATAAATTGGCTCAATAAACGCCTCTTCAGTTCTGTTGTTTGTCAACATGAAGCTTCAATGAAATATAATTGCTTTAAGCTGAAAACGATATGTTTAATGGTGTTTTTTTAGCATTGTTACATTTATCGTGCATGCCGTTACAATGTGTGCAAATGTAACACTGGAACAGCGCCCACGTTCGGTTTAATAACTCCCGACCTGTTTTATCATTATTGAAAAAATGACACTTGGTGGTCTTTATGGTAAAAAAATATTACATATGTAGATAAACGGAGTAAAAGAGTGAAACGTTCAAAGTGTTACAACCATGGCAGCTCTCCCCTATTATTTTAGCGTTATAGGAGCTACTGTGCATGTGTAAAATGACCAGTAATGTCATGATTATAGATAATGTAATGTAGGACTATTGTGTTTTTATTATTTTTATTCTTGTTGGAAAGCCAGTTTGTTATTTTCAAGAGGTTCATATGAAAGAAGCTCAGGAGGAATGTTCTATTTTGATTGACTTTTCAATAAATCCCCCTAAAATCACGACAATCTCCACCATTCCTTGGATGTTGTATATTTCCAATAAGAAATATCAAATTATTAGAATTATTTCATTGTTACTTGCAAGTCAATACTATGGTTCTGCTTTAAGATCCTATTGTGACTATTGGATAAGTTCACCATTATTAAATCAGCATATTTGTATAGCTGATTATAACTAAACCTGAATTATATTGCATTGTGTTCAGCCTCTATTTTTCAGTACATGCCCCTTTACTGAATCCATTCATATTTTGATGCACAACCGTATTACGAGGTGAAAATTGTCGATCTATTGTTGTGAAAGAATGTGTAGCACTCACTCCCACTCTATAGGTGAAATTACTTTCAATAGGGTTTTTGTTATTGTCCATCCACAATGTGACCATTAACCAGTGATCATCATCGTTTAAGCTATGTGCATTTTAACCTGGTGAAAGAATGTGTTTATTCTCAATTTACATTCAAAAGGCCTTGAAATGAAAGACAATCACAACCCTATTAGAGGGAATTCCACACCTGAGTGCTGCTCATTCCTTCAGAACAATAGAAGCTGGTGTTCTATGGAGGAACAACAGCTTGCTACACTATGTGAGGAGACTCTTCAATGAGCTCTGTTATTTTACCACAATAGTGAAATGTTCAGAGGTCAACATGTGTCCATAAAATACACTGAACCCTGACCTGTGTGTATTATTCTTACACAAATCAACACAATTATACTGTAGGCCTATGTTTAAAATCAATGTACTTACTCTTTGTCAATATATTGCAAACATAATATATGTTTACACAATAATACAGTTTTAACATTGTCCATGACAAACATCCTATATTTAACTGAAACCAACTTTAAATAAACTAAAATATAGATATTATGGTTGGATTAAGCAGACAAAGAAATGTAATAAACATTTTGACAACTTGACATGATTATATTTACTTATTTTTGTCTTGAAAGGTCCAAATACTTGTCAGACAATCAGCTATGATGAACACAAAAATAATTGCTACAGCCTCAGCCATCAACCTTTGAAAATACGACATTTTACAATGCGTCTCATATAGGGGTTGCATTGACAGCTACAGTATACCGTTCTACCCTTACCCCGAGTGTTGACGCTGTCTCAATTGTAATATCCGGAAGTCTGCTGGTACCATGCCGTGTGCACACTACTACCAAATTAGTATTTATTTCCCATAACATTCCATATATATTTTAATATTAAACTTTAATGGAATTCAATGGGTCTCACGGAAGCCTTGCACTAATTTGGAGTCATTGACAACACAATTGACATGAAGTCCGAAATCCACATGAAGCCAGGCTGTTCCATGAATTAGATTCGTTTTAAATTGTTGCAAAAGCAAGATTCTTGGCGCGTGACACGGCCGTTCGACAAAAAATATAACAGGAACATTATTTGTCGAAGCAAGGGCCAGGGAGGGAGCCCAGTGATGCTAATGGCCTGCAAGACCGTGTGCAGGTGAGTGTTGATATTGTGAAGGTAATGGCATGTTAATGTATGTTAATGTATGTATGTAAACAGTTCCTGGAAGGAGAGGGACATTGCAGACTGACCACATTACAGCACTAATATTTCTATTCTATTTCAGTAGGTCCACATTAAGTGACCACAAGCTACACTGATGAAGTAGCACACTAGTAGCACACGTTCTGTTTAACCACATGAACCCTAGCATCCTTATTCTGGGGCAAACATTTGTCGAAAAATATAGCTGATTTACAAGCTCACAACGATCTGCAAGACCACATGTGCAGTAGATCGGCTATTCTCACTATATGCATTGTACGAGAAGTATATACCCCCAGGGGTCCTTGGTGGAGATCCAGGGGGTCCCCAGCTAAATGACAGTTTGGAACCAAATGGACCCTTATGGATCTGTAACTCTGAGAGTGTATAAATGTGTACACTCTCAGAGTTAAGTTAACATTGATTTGATTGGGTCCCAGAGATAGAAATGCCATGAAATGGGGGTCCGTATAGGCTACTATTGCATGACAAACGGGTTGAGAATCACTGCTAGAGCCGTAAAAATCTCTCATCGGGTTCCTTGGCATTATCTTTTCAAAAGGGGGGTCAGCGGGGCTAATTAGTGTCAATTTGGGGGTCCTTGACATGAAAGAGTTTGGGAATCCCATATGACTTAAGTACGATGAAAAACACAAGTGCGTGTGCGTGCCATGTGTGTGCACGTGCGTGCATGTGTGTGCACGTGCGTGCATGTGTGTGCATGTGTGTGCATGTGTGTGCACGTGCGTGCATGTGTGTGCACGTGCGTGCATGTGTGTGCACAACTGCACATGCGTGCAGGGATCTCCTCTCATCTCTTATGAGTTGTAAGAAGGGGGTGTCCCCGTCCACTGCCATACAGCACATCAACCATTGGAAAGGACCATTGAAGAACCACTGAAGAATCAACTTTAGTTTTTTGGGTGTGACTATACCATTTTACTTATTGCTGATTAGATCAACACCTTTAATCTCCTCATTTTAATGCATTATCTATGATGAAAAGCATCAGCCATCATCATTTAGCCAATTCACATTTGAACCAGGTGAAATAATGCAGGTTTTCGTCATTATTTTGCATTCAAATTACTTTGAATGATCACAACCCATTGAGACTAATTTCACACTCCTGAGACACAGACACACACATTCCTTCAGATTAACTCTGCTGTTTCACTGTGGACACATTACCATTCTGCACAGAATACTGTTTCACTGTGGACACATTACCATTCTGCACAGAATACTGTTTCACTGTGGACACATTACCATTCTGCACAGAATACTGTTTCACTGTGGACACATTACCATTCTGCACAGAATACTGTTTCACTGTGGACACATTACCATTCTGCACAGAATACTGTTTCACTGTGTACACATTACCATTCTGCACAGAATACTGTTTCACTGTGGACACATTACCATTCTGCACAGAATACTGTTTCACTGTGGACACATTACCATTCTGCACAGAATACTGTTTCAATGTACAATTTAGGCAGATGCTCTTAACCCAGAGCGATGATAAGCATGGATGAAATAAAACTGTTACATACACAAATACAAATTGTGTACGTTTTATATATTATGGCTACAGCCCATCACATCACTGTTGGGGGTCATTTTAACATACATCGATATATATACGCTTCCAATTTTAATTTCAAACTCAATTTAGATTAATTGAAAGCACCAATTACTTCAGTCACCAGAAACCAAGAACATGTGTTTTATCAAATAATCAAACAAAAGTTGTTTAAAGTTACAATGGGTTTGTAGAGGAAGGTGGCGTACGTGGCAGCTAAAATGAATATAAATTATCTAAATAGTGAAACAAGCAACTTAAAAACAGTGTACCCATCTCACTATCTCTTTGGTAAACAGAAATACATGTAGGCTACATATTCCATCCAAAAAGGAGAGAGAACCCTGCAAAGATTTATCAGCTTATGTTTTAGTTTTTTCATTCAATCCCTTCCAGTTTCACTATGACTTATATGACTGGATATGGAGACAGTAACCTCTGTTACTGAACAAACAATATAGCAGTGATTACTAGAGCTATTTTAACAAAAATATCCCTTACATTTCAAAAAGGTTTCAGTAGTTCTGTTGAAACTCATCAGAGTCAAAGAGGTGTAAACTGGTCTCAGTTCATCCATAATGTGATCATTAACAGGTGATCTGTCCAATGCCAGACAACCAGTGACCATTAACACGTTTAATCTCTGCATTTGAATGCACTGTCTACAGTGAATGAAGCATCAGCCATCATCATTTAGCCTGTTTACATTTTAACCTGGGGAAAGAATGTGGGGTTTGTTCACTATTTAGCATTAGAAAAAAGTGCAGTCATCACAAGTTAACTGGAGGTTTGAAAAAATGGTTAACATTAACAATGTTAATGTGAAGTACCATTGACTATGTTTGCACACCGTATACTGCCCACTCGTGGCGGCACTACAAAAAGAGAAGTATGCAGAGACTCAATGTGGCTTATAATGATGCCATGAGACAAGTGCAAAGGTGCAGCAGTGACACATGAGACTGCTGCTTAAAGTGCGAAGTTGTTTGTCAGTATCGGCGTACCCACCTACTGTGCTGCGAAACCTCATGTACAGATGTTTGTGTAAGCCTGTCTGATTCTGCCAACAGCATTGTTTTAATTCTGACTAATCCTTTTATAGAGTTCAAACTTCAGTCAGGTTTGTTTCTAAACTGTGGAACCATTGGCGTGTAACCTGTAGGCCTATATTGTGTATAATATGCATTTATGATTTTATGTAGACAATGTCTGCCTTTGTATGTTTTTGTCACTATGGACCATGTGTCTTTAAAAGTTTGATTGGTGGATTTAATATTGTTAGACTTAAATATATCTAAGCAATCTCCCAGTTACCAGTTTCTTTCTAGAATGTTGCACAGAGCATGACCTGGGGGAGGAGCTAGATAGGGGTGGAGCACATGCAGCAGTTTGTTAGGTTATGATTGGCTTAGACAGGGTTCTGTTGTTCTCCACTTTGGCCAATCAATCCCAAGCAGTTACTGGTTCCACCTCAGGCTCTCTAGTATAAGAAGAGTTTGTAGTTGTCAGTTCTCCACAACTCCTCCAGGATATGGACTCCAGGCTTGAAGTGAAGATGGACTCTCTCAATGCCACCTCAAACGATTCTGCTCAACAGGGAGGACCCAATGATCACCAAGACCTCTGTAAGTTACTTACTGTGTCTATATAGATATACATCACGTCATAAGGACTTTCTTTTAAAATAAATGGATGGTAAAGTTGTTAATTGTGGTAATTAACGTTAAACACATATTTGTCTTTGTTTCCAATTCAGTGTTGCATGATCCGGCTGGCTTCCCTGTTCTACCAGAGGTGAAAGGAAAAAGAAGCTTGGCTAAACAAAAATGCCACTGTTGTGATCAGTGTGGTAAACGCTTTCCTAAAATGTCCATCCTTAAAATACACCAGAGGATTCACACTGGAGAGAAACCCTATGGATGTGATCAGTGTGAACAACACTTCTCTCGAATGGACAGCCTTAAAACACACCAGAGAATTCACACTGGAGAGAAACCCTATGGATGTGATCAGTGTGGACAACACTTCTATACAATGACAAACCTTAAAATACACCAGATAATTCATACTGGAGAGAAACCCTATGGATGTGATCAGTGTGAACAACACTTCTCTCGAATGGACAGCCTTAAAACACACCAGAGAATTCACACTGGAGAGAAACCCTATGGATGTGATCAGTGTGGACAACATTTCTCTACAATGACACACCTTAAAATACACCAGAGAATTCACACTGGAGAGAAACCCTATGGATGTTATGTGTGTGGACAACACTTCTCTCAAATGACAAACCTTAAAATACACCAGAGAATTCATACTGGAGAGAAACCCTATGGATGTGATCAGTGTGGACAACATTTCTCTCAATTGGCACACCTTAAAACACACCAGAGAATTCATACTGGAGAGAAACCATATGGATGTGAACAGTGTGGGAAACACTTCTCAGACAAGTCCAACCTTATAAAACACCAGAGGATTCACACTGGAGAGAAACCAATGTGTGGAAAATAATTTAGTAATTTACATTTATTCTCAATCGTATCCTTATTGTCTCACTGCATGGCATGGTTTGTGTTGAGAGATATATCTATATTGTGTATACTGTATATGAAACCCTTATTCTGAAGGACTGAGATGCTACCCGGAAATGCCTGTTACTGTGTGTATAAATTGGCTCTTCAGTTCTGTTGTTTGTCAACATGAAGCTTCAATGAAATATAATTGCTTTAAGCTGAAAATGATATGTTTAATGGTGTTTTTTTTTAGCATTGTTACATTTATCGTGCATGCCGTTACAATGTGTGCAAATGTAACACTGGAACAGCGCCCACGTTCGGTTTAATAACCCCCGACCTGTTTTTATCATTATTGAAAAACTTGACACTTGGTGGTCTTTATGGTAAAAAAATGTTCAAAGTGTTACAACCATGGCAGCTCTCCCCTATTATTTTAGTGTTATAGGAGCAACTGTGCATGTGTAAAATGACCAGTAATGTCATGATTATAGATAATGTAATGTAGGACTATTGTGTTTTTATTATTTTTATTCCTGTTGGAAAGCCAGTTTGTTATTTTCAAGAGGTTCATATGAAAGAAGCTCAGGAGGAATGTTCTATTTTCATTGACTTTTCAATAAATCCCCCTAAAAAGAAATATCAAATTATTAGAATTATTTCATTGTTACTTGCAAGTCAATACTATGCTTTAAGATCCTATTGTGACTATTGGATAAGTTCACCATTATTAAATCAGCATATTTGTATAGCTGATTATAACTATATAAACCTGAATTATATTGCATTGTGTTCAGCCTCTATTTTTCATTACATGCCCCTTTACTGAATCCATTCATATTTTGATGCACAACCGTATTACGAGGTGAAAATTGTCGATCTATTGTTGTGAAATAATGTGTAGCACTCACTCCCACTCTATAGGTGAAATTACTTTCAATAGGGTTTTTGTTATTGTCCATCCACAATGTGACCATTAACCAGTGATCATCATCGTTTAAGCTATGTGCATTTTAACCTGGTGAAAGAATGTGTTTATTCTCAATTTACATTCAAAAGGCCTTGAAATGAAAGACAATCACAACCCTATTGGAGGGAATTCCACACCTGAGTGCTGCTCATTCCTACAGAACAATAGAAGCTGGTGTTCTATGGAGGAACAACAGCTTGCTACACTATGTGAGGAGACTCTTCAATGAGCTCTGTTATTTTACCACAATAGTAAAATGTTCAGAGGTCAACATGTGTCCATAAAATACACTGAACCCTGACCTGTGTGTATTATTCTTACACAAATCAACTCAATTATACTGTAGGCCTATATTTAAAATGTACTTACTTTGTCAATATATTGCAAACATAATATATGTTTACACAATAATACAGTTTTAACATTGTCCATGACAAACATCCTATATTTAACTGAAACCAACTTTAAATAAACTAAAATATAGATATTATGGTTGGATTAAGCAGACAAAGAAATGTAATAAACATTTTGACAACTTTTTATCATTTACTCATTTTTCCAATAAAAAAACACTGATTAGCTGTAACAAAAAATGCATTGCATGGATGCACCTGGAACGTATCCTCAGTGATGTATCCCAAGGTAGGGATGCACCGAAATTGAAATTCTTGGCCGAAACCGAATACCGAATATAGGAAACAGTTGGCCGAAAACCGAATACCGAATATCCGAATATGATTAATATTATACATACATACTTTTTTCCTACCATTGCTGTCATGGCCGTACCTTAAAGCTACCTGATTTATTTAAAATAAATGATTATGGCAAAACTTAACTTCAAAAATAATCACTATTATGGATCCATAAAACATTTATTCAGCTCTTTGAATGCATTAATTGCATACACTATTCGGTGATATATTTTCTGCCTATTTGGGCCGAAACCGAATAGGCCGAAAATGCTTATTTAGCCATTTTCTGCCGAATATTTTCTGCGGCCGAATATTCGGTGCATCACTATCCCAAGGTGAATGAATTTTCTCACATGTAATTTGTGCTCACTTGCATAGACCTGGCGAATTTAGCGTGGTGAAAGGGCAACAGTGTTCCGGGGGTGTGGGTGCTTCGGGCGATAATGTTTGTAGTAAACAAATGCATTGGCGGCGTGAGTGTGGACGGGAGGCATTTTTGGTGGCAGTGCCAGTGCCAGTGTTTGGCGGGTGGTGTCGAGTTTTGGCGTTCGGCGCGATAGGAGGAGATAGCGTTGCAACACTGCGAAGGTAAGTGTGTGACGTCACTGCCGTGTGAGTGTGTGTGGGTGTAGTGTGTAAGATGGTGTTGTGGGTGTTGCAATAGCGACGTAGCTGTTGTGGCTTTGGGTAGATAGAGGCATTAGCTTTAATCCACCCGACACTGAAACATACTATTTTTTTACGTCCAATGACTAGGTACGTAGCATAGCTTAACACTAATCGTAATCATGTATGTTGATTTTATGTGTCTGTATTAAATTAGATAAGTTGACTTAATGGGGATGAATATGCCTATAGATTTGGATCTGAATAGAATTATTTACCGGACTAAAATTAGTAGATGTTTCTTTGTCAGGCGAAAGACAGTGTTAATCGTCCTAATTGTGCATAAAGTTCTTATTTTTGTTTGAATACATTTGTGAATGGGAAAAGTCAACGAAGGTATTTCTGCTATGACATGTGGGGAAACTCTAAAGTTATATAGATCACTCTAGGATTTTAACTTAAGTAGGTAACCCGTAGCATGCATTGAGATGAAAACTTTACGGCTCTTTTAAATGGGAAGAGTGACAGGGGAAGTTAATCGCTGCAGTACTGGTTATTTGTACGAGTGTTGAAATAATTATGGATGATTTCTGCATGTCCTAAAAGCATAAAAGTGATGAAATGTTTGCATCTGTATACTGGAGCAGACGTAGAATACGCACATCGACAGGCTGGGTGCTGGACTAAATATGTATACTGACCTGACGAAGATCTGTCAAGATCTAAACGTTGTCGACTAAATAAAGTAATTCTTTACCAAAAGAATCATGGTGTGCGGGCCCTACCTCCTTCCCTAAAAGAGGAGTTAACTAAACAAAAAACGAATCATTTTATGGATGACTATGGTAACATTTATTCTTGACATTAACTGAAGCTAAGAGCATCAGATGTCAAGTTTGAAAAACCGTAACACACTTTGAATTCAATAATTGGGTGCTTTTGATTAAGCAAAGGGGTTGGATTCAGCAACGGTGTATTGTGTTTAAGTGTACCATGTACCATTAAGTGTACCATTTATCATTTATGTCAATGATCATGTTTTGAGTTATGTAAAGGTTAAAAGTGAAGTTGATTACAGTACAGAGAAGTTGTTAGTGTGTAAGAGAGATTCTTACTGTGGTTTTTAGGCTGGAATGTATTTTTTATTCATTGTATTGTATTATATTTAATGTTTTAGCCTGAAATTAAATTAGACACAGAGGGGGTCTCATAAGCACACCGATGATAATACTGTAATGGAATAAAGAACACTGGTGACAAGTTATGTGATTTGAATGCCTGGAACTTGGTCTCTAAAACTACCTCCCCCTGGCCAGCCGGGGCGCCTGTTGGAGGGGAAAGGAACTGGTCGGAATAACGTGTCCCTTCCACGTGCTACGTCCGGCCGGGGAAATTCCCCTCTGTCAGGTGAAAAGAAGCAGCTTGGACTCCTCATGCATAGAAGGAGGCATGAGGTCAGTCCGCTGCCCCCCCAGGTTGGCAGAGGAAGTGTAGCGCCCAGGATTACATTAGATAATTGGCACTGGGTGAAAAGAAAACTGGGTTACAAAATCGTGGGATAAAAATTTAAAAAATGAATGCCTGGAACTTTGTAAGCCATTTTGTTTGTAATTATTTGATTTATTTGTCATATTTTTGATGTTCCAGTCGGTTAAGGGTCAAAGGGAGGACTAGGGTAAATTGTGGTTCCATATTCGTTTTTATGCATGGTTGCCTCAAAGGGAGGTTATGTGGTATCTGGAACCACAATTCACATTAATATAGCATAAATAAGACTGACACGTTTAGACAGGATGCATGAACAGCTGCAGGGGACAGATCTGACTTGCTGATAGCATGCAGCAAACGGCCAGGACACCTACTGTTCCATCCATGTCCTACTGTATGTATTTAACTTTTTCAGACAGCAAATGAACTATTCTTATGCTTTTGTAAGTTTGATTTCCCTCAGTTGCTAGTGCAACATATCTGTATACACATCATTTCTATGTGGGGGATAATCATGTTATTTGTAGCTCTGCTGAAACTCCTCAAAGACCATTAAAATGGTCTCAGTCAGTTCAGTCGTGCATAATGTGGTCATTAGCAGGTGATCTATTCTATTTGATGATCAGCATCATCTTCTTCTATTCTATCCAAAGCCAGACAACCAAATGTGATCAACACCTTTAATCTCCTCATTTTAATGCATTATCTATGATGAAAAGCATCAGCCATCATCATTTAGCCAATTCACATTTGAACCAGGTGAAATAATGCAGGTTTTCGTCATTATTTTGCATTCAAATTACTTTGAATGATCACAACCCATTGAGACTAATTTCACACTCCTGAGACACAGACACACACATTCCTTCAGATTAACTCTGCTGTTTCACTGTGGACACATTACCATTCTGCACAGAATACTGTTTCACTGTGGACACATTACCATTCTGCACAGAATACTGTTTCACTGTGGACACATTACCATTCTGCACAGAATACTGTTTCAATGTACAATTTAGGCAGATGCTCTTAACCCAGAGCGATGATAAGCATGGATGAAATAAAACTGTTACATACACAAATACAAATTGTGTACGTTTTATATTATGGCTACAGCCCATCACATCACTGTTGGGGGTCGTTTTAACATACATCGATATATGCGCTTCCAATTGTAATTTCAAACTCCATTTAGATTAATTGAAAGCACCAATTAGGCCTACTTCAGTCACCAGAACCTTTGGTGACTGAAGTTGTTTAAAGTTGCAATGGGTTTGTAGAGGAAGGTGGCGTACGTGGCAGCTAAAATTAATATCAATTATCTAAATAGTGAAACAAGCAACTTAAAAACAGTGTACCCATCTCACTATCTCTTTGGTAAACAGAAATACATGTAGGCTACATGTGGGCCACATATTCCATCCAAAAAGGAGAGAGAACCCTGCAAAGATTTATCAGCTTATGTTTTAGTTCAATGTATTTTTATTCAATCCCTTCCAGTTTCACTATGACTTATATGACTGGATATGGAGACAGTAACCTCTGTTACTGAACAAACAATATAGCAGTGATTACTAGAGCTATTTTAACAAAAATATCCCTTACATTTCACAAAGGTTTCAGTAGTTCTGTTGAAACTCATCAGAGTCAAAGAGGTGTAAACTGGTCTCAGTTCATCCATAATGTGATCATTAACAGGTGATCTGTCCAATGCCAGACAACCAGTGCCCATTAACACGTTTAATCTCTGCATTTGAATGCATTGTCTACAGTGAATGAAGCATCAGCCATCATCATCTAGCCTGTTTACATTTTAACCTGGGGAAAGAATGTGGGGTTTGTTCACTATTTAGCATTAGAAAAAAGTGCAGTGCAAGTTAACTGGAGGTTTTGAAAAAAAGAACATTAACATGATTAACATTAACAATGTTAATGTGAATTACCATTGACTACTAATCATTTCATAATAATAATGACTCAACCAGACAATAACTCCTGTTTTTCTGTTGAATTTATTGACCTCCAACTTGTCAGTAAATTCAGTTATAGGTTTCTCAACTAGTGGAAAGAAAAAAAAGTCAACAAATCCTACATTACTAAATGTATGGTGAGGGACCACATGTATGTGTTCAGCTTATGAAGTCCACACAATTTAAATATGTTTGCACACCGATGTATACTGCCCACTCGTGGGCAGAGACTCAATGTGGCTTATAATGATGCCATGAGACAAGTGCAAAGGTGCAGCACTGACACAGTTCAAACTTCAGTCAGGTTTGTTTCTAAACTGTGGAACCATTGGCGAGTAACCTGTAGGCCTATATTGTGTATAATATGCATTTATCTTTGTCTTTGTATTTGTATGTTTTTGTTTGTCACTATGGACCATGTGTCTTTAAAAGTTTGATTGATGGATTTAATATTGTTAGACTCTAAATATATTATCCAGATGCCTAGTTCACGTATTGGATGTAGATTTATATTAAATATGTCTAAGCAATCTCCCAGTTACCAGTTTCTTTCTAGAATGTTGCACAGAGCATGACCTGGGGGAGGAGCTAGATAGGGGTGGAGCACATGCAGCAGTTGGTTAGGTTATGATAGGCTTAGACAGGGTTCTGTTGTTCTCCACTTTGGCCAATCAATCCCAAGGAGTTAGTGGTTCCACCTCAGGCTCTCTAGTATAAGAAGAGTTTGTAGTTGTCAGTTCTCCACAACTCCTCCAGGATATGGACTCCAGGCTTGAAGTGAAGATGGACTCTCTCAATGCCACCTCAAACGATTCTGCTCAACAGGGAGGACCCAATGATCACCAAGACCTCTGTAAGTTACTTACTGTGTCTATATAGATATACATCACGTCATAAGGACTTTCTTTTAAAATAAATGGCTGGTAAAGTTGTTAATTGTGGTAATTAACGTTAAACACATATTTGTCTTTGTTTCCAATTCAGTGTTGCATGATCCGCCTGGCTTCCCTGTTCTACCAGAGGTGAAAGTACAAAGAAGCTTGGCTAAACAAAAATGCCACTGTTGTGATCAGTGTGGTAAACGCTTTCCTGCAATGTCCAGCCTTAAAATACACCAGAGGATTCACACTGGAGAGAAACCCTATGGATGTGATCAGTGTGGTAAATGCTTCCCTGCAATGTCCGGCCTTAAAAGCCACCAGAGAATTCACACTGGCGAGAAAGCCTATGGATGTGATCAGTGTGGACAACACTTCTCAGACAAGTCCAGCCTTATAACACACCAGAGGATTCACACTGGAGAGAAACACTATGGATGTGATCAGTGTGGACAACACTTCTCTCGAATGAACAGCCTTAAAACACACCAGAGAATTCACACTGGAGAGAAACCCTATGGATGTGATCAGTGTGAACAACACTTCTCTCGAATGGACAGCCTTAAAACACACCAGAGAATTCACACTGGAGAGAAACCCTATGGATGTGATCAGTGTGGACAACACTTCTCTACAATGACAAACCTTAAAATACACCAGATAATTCATACTGGAGATAAACCATATGGATGTGATCAGTGTGGACAACACTTCTCTACAATGAAAAGCCTTAAAACACACCAGAGAATTCACACTGGAGAGAAACCCTATGGATGTGATCAGTGTGGACAACATTTCTCTCAATTGGCACACCTTAAAACACACCAGAGAATTCATACTGGAGAGAAACCATATGGATGTGAACAGTGTGGACAACACTTCTCTCGAATGGACAGCCTTAAAACACACCAGAGAATTCACACTGGAGAGAAACCCTATGGATGTGATCAGTGTGGACAACACTTCTCTACAATGACAAACCTTAAAAAACACCAGAGCATTCATACTGGAGAGAAACCATATGGATGTGATCAGTGTGGACAACACTTCTCTACAATGAACAGCCTTAAAACACACCAGAGAATTCACACTGGAGAGAAACCCTATGGATGTGATCAGTGTGGACAACATTTCTCTCAATTGGCACACCTTAAAACACACCAGAGAATTCATACTGGAGAGAAACCATATGGATGTGAACAGTGTGGGAAACACTTCTCAGACAAGTCCAACCTTATAAAACACCAGAGGATTCACACTGGAGAGAAACCAATGTGTGGAAAATAATTTAGTAATCCAAATAATTTTGAATGGTTTGTGTTATATATCTATATTGTGTATACTGTATATGAAACCCTTATTCTGAAGGACTGAGAGGCTACCCGGAAATGCCTGTTACTGTGTGTATAAATTGGCTCAATAAACGCCTCTTCAGTTCTGTTGTTTGTCAACATGAAGCTTCAATGAAATATAATTGCTTTAAGCTGAAAACGATATGTTTAATGGTGTTTTTTAGCATTGTTACATTGACCGTGCATGCCGTTACAATGTGTGCAAATGTAACACTGGAACAGCGCCCACGTTCGGTTTAATAACTCCCGAGTCCCGACCTGTTTTATCATTATTGAAAAAATGACACTTGGTGGTCTTTATGGTAAAATAATATTACATATGTAGATAAACGGAGTAAAAGAGTGAAACGTTTAAAGTGTTACAACCATGGCAGCTCTCCCCTATTATTTTAGTGTTATAGGAGCTACTGTGCATGTGTAAAATGACCAGTAATGTCATGATTATAGATAATGTAATGTAGGACTATTGTGTTTTTATTATTTTTTATTCCTGTTGGAAAGCCAGTTTGTTATTTTCAAGAGGTTCATATGAAAGAAGCTCAGGAGGAATGTTCTATTTTGATTGACTTTTCAATAAATCCCCCTAAAATCACGACAATCTCCACCATTCCTTGGATGTTGTATATTTCCAATAAGAAATATCAAATTATTAGAATTATTTCATTGTTACTTGCAAGTCAATACTATGGTTCTGCTTTAAGATCCTATTGTGACTATTGGATAAGTTCACCATTATTAAATCAGCATATTTGTATAGCTGATTATAACTATATAAACCTGAATTATATTGCATTGTGTTCAGCCTCTATTTTTCAGTACATGCCCCTTTACTGAATCCATTCATATTTTGATGCACAACCGTGTTACGAGGTGAAAATTGTCGATCTATTGTTGTGAAAGAATGTGTCGCACTCACTCCCACTCTATAGGTGAAATTACTTTCAATAGGGTTTTTGTTATTGTCCATCCACAATGAGACCATTAACCAGTGATCATCATCGTTTAGGTGGCGTTCGTGTGAGTAATCACCAATTACTTCAGTCACCAGAAACCAAGAACATGTGTTTTATCAAAGAATCAAACAAAAGTTGTTTAAAGTTACAATGGGTTTGTAGAGGAAGGTGGCGTACGTGGCAGATAAAATGAATATAAATTATCTAAATAGTGAAACAAGCAACTTAAAAACAGTGTACCCATCTCACTATCTCTTTGGTAAACAGAAATACATGTAGGCTACATGTGGGCCACATATTCCATCCAAAAAGGAGAGAGAACCCTGCAAAGATTTATCAGCTTATGTTTTAGTTCAATGTATTTTCATTCAATCCCTTCCAGTTTCACTATGACGTATATGACTGGATATGGAGACAGTAACCTCTGTTACTGAACAAACAATATAGCAGTGATTACTAGAGCTATTTTAACAAAAATATCCCTTACATTTCACAAAGGTTTCAGTAGTTCTGTTGAAACTCATCAGAGTAAAAGAGGTGTAAACTGGTCTCAGTTCATCCATAATGTGATCATTAACAGGTGATCTGTCCAATGCCAGACAACCAGTGACCATTAACACGTTTAATCTCTGCATTTGAATGCACTGTCTACAGTGAATGAAGCATCAGCCATCATCATTTAGCCTGTTTACATTTTAACCTGGGGAAAGAATGTGGGGTTTGTTCACTATTTAGCATTAGAAAAAAGTGCAGTCATCACAAGTTTGCACACCGTATACTGCCCACTCGTGGCGGCACTACAAAAAGAGAAGTATGCAGAGACTCAATGTGGCTTATAATGATGCCATGAGACAAGTGCAAAGGTGCAGCAGTGACACATGAGACTGCTGCTTAAAGTGCGAAGTTGTTTGTCAGTATCGGCGTACCCACCTACTCCGCTGTGCTGCGAAACCTCATGTACAGATGTATGTGTAAGCCTGTCTGATTCTGCCAACAGCATTGTTTTAATTCTGACTAACCCTTTTATAGAGTTCAAACTTCAGTCAGGTTTGTTTCTAAACTGTGGAACCATTGGCGTGTAACCTGTAGGCCTATATTGTGCATAATATGCATTTATTTATCATTTTATGTAGACAATGTCTGCCTTTGTTTGTCTTTTTATGTTTTTGTCACTATGGACCATGTGTCTTTAAAAGTTTGATTGGTGGATTTAATATTGTTAGACTTAAATATATCTAAGCAATCTCCCAGTTACCAGTTTCTTTCTAGAATGTTGCACAGAGCATGACCTGGGGGAGGAGCTAGATAGGGGTGGAGCACATGCAGCAGTTTGTTAGGTTATGATTGGCTTAGACAGGGTTCTGTTGTTCTCCACTTTGGCCAATCAATCCCAAGCAGTTAGTGGTTCCACCTCAGGCTCTCTAGTATAAGAAGAGTTTGTAGTTGTCAGTTCTCCACAACTCCTCCAGGATATGGACTCCAGGCTTGAAGTGAAGATGGACTCTTTTAATGCCACCTCAAACGATTCTGCTCAACAGGGAGGACCCAATGATCACCAAGACCTCTGTAAGTTACTTACTGTGTCTATATAGATATACATCACGTCATAAGGACTTTCTTTTAAAATAAATGGCTGGTAAAGTTGTTAATTGTGGTAATTAACGTTAAACACATATTTGTCTTTGTTTCCAATTCAGTGTTGCATGATCCGCCTGGCTTCCCTGTTCTACCAGAGGTGAAAGTACAAAGAAGCTTGGCTAAACAAAAATGCCACTGTTGTGATCAGTGTGGTAAACGCTTTCCTGCAATGTCCAGCCTTAAAATACACCAGAGGATTCACACTGGAGAGAAACCCTATGGATGTGATCAGTGTGGTAAATGCTTCCCTGCAATGTCCGGCCTTAAAAGCCACCAGAGAATTCACACTGGCGAGAAAGCCTATGGATGTGATCAGTGTGGACAACACTTCTCAGACAAGTCCAGCCTTATAACACACCAGAGGATTCACACTGGAGAGAAACACTATGGATGTGATCAGTGTGGACAACACTTCTCTCGAATGAACAGCCTTAAAACACACCAGAGAATTCACACTGGAGAGAAACCCTATGGATGTGATCAGTGTGAACAACACTTCTCTCGAATGGACAGCCTTAAAACACACCAGAGAATTCACACTGGAGAGAAACCCTATGGATGTGATCAGTGTGGACAACACTTCTCTACAATGACAAACCTTAAAATACACCAGATAATTCATACTGGAGATAAACCATATGGATGTGATCAGTGTGGACAACACTTCTCTACAATGAAAAGCCTTAAAACACACCAGAGAATTCACACTGGAGAGAAACCCTATGGATGTGATCAGTGTGGACAACATTTCTCTCAATTGGCACACCTTAAAACACACCAGAGAATTCATACTGGAGAGAAACCATATGGATGTGAACAGTGTGGACAACACTTCTCTCGAATGGACAGCCTTAAAACACACCAGAGAATTCACACTGGAGAGAAACCCTATGGATGTGATCAGTGTGGACAACACTTCTCTACAATGACAAACCTTAAAAAACACCAGAGCATTCATACTGGAGAGAAACCATATGGATGTGATCAGTGTGGACAACACTTCTCTACAATGAACAGCCTTAAAACACACCAGAGAATTCACACTGGAGAGAAACCCTATGGATGTGATCAGTGTGGACAACATTTCTCTCAATTGGCACACCTTAAAACACACCAGAGAATTCATACTGGAGAGAAACCATATGGATGTGAACAGTGTGGGAAACACTTCTCAGACAAGTCCAACCTTATAAAACACCAGAGGATTCACACTGGAGAGAAACCAATGTGTGGAAAATAATTTAGTAATCCAAATAATTTTGAATGGTTTGTGTTATATATCTATATTGTGTATACTGTATATGAAACCCTTATTCTGAAGGACTGAGAGGCTACCCGGAAATGCCTGTTACTGTGTGTATAAATTGGCTCAATAAACGCCTCTTCAGTTCTGTTGTTTGTCAACATGAAGCTTCAATGAAATATAATTGCTTTAAGCTGAAAACGATATGTTTAATGGTGTTTTTTAGCATTGTTACATTGACCGTGCATGCCGTTACAATGTGTGCAAATGTAACACTGGAACAGCGCCCACGTTCGGTTTAATAACTCCCGACCTGTTTTATCATTATTGAAAAAATGACACTTGGTGGTCTTTATGGTAAAAGAATATTACATATGTAGATAAACGGAGTAAAAGAGTGAAACGTTTAAAGTGTTACAACCATGGCAGCTCTCCCCTATTATTTTAGCGTTATAGGAGCTACTGTGCATGTGTAAAATGACCAGTAATGTCATGATTATAGATAATGTAATGTAGGACTATTGTGTTTTTATTATTTTTTATTCCTGTTGGAAAGCCAGTTTGTTATTTTCAAGAGGTTCATATGAAAGAAGCTCAGGAGGAATGTTCTATTTTGATTGACTTTTCAATAAATCCCCCTAAAATCACGACAATCTCCACCATTCCTTGGATGTTGTATATTTCCAATAAGAAATATCAAATTATTAGAATTATTTCATTGTTACTTGCAAGTCAATACTATGGTTCTGCTTTAAGATCCTATTGTGACTATTGGATAAGTTCACCATTATTAAATCAGCATATTTGTATAGCTGATTATAACTATATAAACCTGAATTATATTGCATTGTGTTCAGCCTCTATTTTTCAGTACATGCCCCTTTACTGAATCCATTCATATTTTGATGCACAACCGTGTTACGAGGTGAAAATTGTCGATCTATTGTTGTGAAAGAATGTGTCGCACTCACTCCCACTCTATAGGTGAAATTACTTTCAATAGGGTTTTTGTTATTGTCCATCCACAATGAGACCATTAACCAGTGATCATCATCGTTTAGGTGGCGTTCGTGTGAGTAATCACCAATTACTTCAGTCACCAGAAACCAAGAACATGTGTTTTATCAAAGAATCAAACAAAAGTTGTTTAAAGTTACAATGGGTTTGTAGAGGAAGGTGGCGTACGTGGCAGATAAAATGAATATAAATTATCTAAATAGTGAAACAAGCAACTTAAAAACAGTGTACCCATCTCACTATCTCTTTGGTAAACAGAAATACATGTAGGCTACATGTGGGCCACATATTCCATCCAAAAAGGAGAGAGAACCCTGCAAAGATTTATCAGCTTATGTTTTAGTTCAATGTATTTTCATTCAATCCCTTCCAGTTTCACTATGACGTATATGACTGGATATGGAGACAGTAACCTCTGTTACTGAACAAACAATATAGCAGTGATTACTAGAGCTATTTTAACAAATGAAAATTTAGAATGAAGCATCAGCCATCATCATTTAGCCTGTTTACATTTTAACCTGGGGAAAGAATGTGGGGTTTGTTCACTATTTAGCATTAGAAAAAAGTGCAGTCATCACAAGTTTGCACACCGTATACTGCCCACTCGTGGCGGCACTACAAAAAGAGAAGTATGCAGAGACTCAATGTGGCTTATAATGATGCCATGAGACAAGTGCAAAGGTGCAGCAGTGACACATGAGACTGCTGCTTAAAGTGCGAAGTTGTTTGTCAGTATCGGCGTACCCACCTACTCCGCTGTGCTGCGAAACCTCATGTACAGATGTATGTGTAAGCCTGTCTGATTCTGCCAACAGCATTGTTTTAATTCTGACTAACCCTTTTATAGAGTTCAAACTTCAGTCAGGTTTGTTTCTAAACTGTGGAACCATTGGCGTGTAACCTGTAGGCCTATATTGTGCATAATATGCATTTATTTATCATTTTATGTAGACAATGTCTGCCTTTGTTTGTCTTTTTATGTTTTTGTCACTATGGACCATGTGTCTTTAAAAGTTTGATTGGTGGATTTAATATTGTTAGACTTAAATATATCTAAGCAATCTCCCAGTTACCAGTTTCTTTCTAGAATGTTGCACAGAGCATGACCTGGGGGAGGAGCTAGATAGGGGTGGAGCACATGCAGCAGTTTGTTAGGTTATGATTGGCTTAGACAGGGTTCTGTTGTTCTCCACTTTGGCCAATCAATCCCAAGCAGTTAGTGGTTCCACCTCAGGCTCTCTAGTATAAGAAGAGTTTGTAGTTGTCAGTTCTCCACAACTCCTCCAGGATATGGACTCCAGGCTTGAAGTGAAGATGGACTCTTTTAATGCCACCTCAAACGATTCTGCTCAACAGGGAGGACCCAATGATCACCAAGACCTCTGTAAGTTACTTACTGTGTCTATATAGATATACATCACGTCATAAGGACTTTCTTTTAAAATAAATGGCTGGTAAAGTTGTTAATTGTGGTAATTAACGTTAAACACATTTGTCTTTGTTTCCAATTCAGTGTTGCATGATCCGGCTGGCTTCCCTGTTCTACCAGAGGTGAAAGGAAAAAGAAGCTTGGCTAAACAAAAATGCCACTGTTGTGATCAGTGTGGTAAACGCTTTCCTGCAATGTCCTGCCTTAAAATACACCAGAGGATTCACACTGGAGAGAAACCCTATGGATGTGATCAGTGTGAACAACACTTCTCTCGAATGGACAGCCTTAAAAGACACCAGAGAATTCACACTGGAGAGAAACCCTATGGATGTGATCAGTGTGGACAACACTTCTCTACAATGACACACCTTAAAATACACCAGAGAATTCATACTGGAGAGAAACCATATGGATGTGATCAGTGTGGACAACACTTATCTACAATGCACAGCCTTAAAAAACACCAGAGAATTCACACTGGAGAGAAACCCTATGGATGTGATCAGTGTGGACAACATTTCTCTACAATGACACACCTTAAAATACACCAGAGAATTCACACTGGAGAGAAACCCTATGGATGTTATGTGTGTGGACAACACTTCTCTCAAATGACAAACCTTAAAATACACCAGAGAATTCATACTGGAGAGAAACCATATGGATGTGATCAGTGTGGACAACATTTCTCTCAATTAGCACACCTTAAAACACACCAGAGAATTCATACTGGAGAGAAACCATATGGATGTGAACAGTGTGGGAAACACTTCTCAGACAAGTCCAACCTTATAAAACACCAGAGGATTCACACTGGAGAGAAACCAATGTGTGGAAAATAATTTAGTAATTCAAATAATTTACAATTTCACTTCATTTATTCTCAATCGTATCCTTATTGTCTCACTGCATGGCATGGTTTGTGTTGAGATATATCTATATTGTGTATACTGTATATGAAACCCTTATGG
The DNA here is from genome assembly GCF_964188405.1 of Protomyctophum parallelum. NCBI lineage: Eukaryota > Metazoa > Chordata > Actinopteri > Myctophiformes > Myctophidae > Protomyctophum > Protomyctophum parallelum. The sequence goes on from NC_139699.1 coordinate 57,834,462, forward strand.
ACCCTTATTCTGAAGGACTGAGATGCTACCCGGAAATGCCTGTTACTGTGTGTATAAATTGGCTCAATAATCGCCTTTTCAGTTCTGTTGTTTGTCAACATGAAGCTTCAATGAAATATAATTGCTTTAAGCTGAAAACGATATGTTTAATGGTGTTAGGGTTAGCATTGTTACATTTATCGTGCATGCCGTTACAATGTGTGCAAATGTAACACTGGAACAGCGCCCACGTTCGGTTTAATAACTCCCGACCTGTTTTATCATTATTGAAAAAAATGACACTTGGTGGTCTTTATGGTAAAGAAATATTACATATGTAGATAAACGGAGTAAAAGAGTGAAACGTTCAAAGTGTTACAACCATGGCAGCTCTCCCCTATTATTTTAGCGTTATAGGAGCTACTGTGCATGTGTAAAATGACCAGTAATGTCATGATTATAGATAATGTAATGTAGGACTATTGTGTTTTTATTATTTTTATTCCTGTTGGAAAGCCAGTTTGTTATTTTCAAGAGGTTCATATGAAAGAAGCTCAGGAGGAATGTTCTATTTTGATTGACTTTTCAATAAATCCCCTTAAAATCACGACAATCTCCACCATTCATTGGATGTTGTATATTTCCAATAAGAAATATCAAATTATTATAATTATTTCATTGTTACTTGCAAGTCAATACTATGGTTCTGCTTTAAGATCATATTGTGACTATTGGATAAGTTCACCATTATTAAATCAGCATATTTGTATAGCTGATTATAACTATATAAACCTGAATTATATTGCATTGTGTTCAGCCTCTATTTTTCATTACATGCCCCTTTACTGAATCCATTCATATTTTGATGCACAACCGTATTACGAGGTGAAAATTGTCGATCTATTGTTGTGAAAGAATGTGTAGCACTCACTCCCACTCTATAGGTGAAATTACTTTCAATAGGGTTTTTGTTATTGTCCATCCACAATGTGACCATTAACCAGTGATCATCATCGTTTAAGCTATGTGCATTTTAACCTGGTGAAAGAATGTGTTTATTCTCAATTTACATTCAAAAGGCCTTGAAATGAAAGACAATCACAACCCTATTGGAGGGAATTTCACACCTGAGTGCTGCTCATTCCTTCAGAACAATAGAAGCTGGTGTTCTATGGAGGAACAACAGCTTGCTACACTATGTGAGGAGACTCTTCAATGAGCTCTGTTATTTTACCACAATAGTAAAATGTTCAGAGGTCAACATGTGTCCATAAAATACACTGAACCCTGACCTGTGTGTATTATTCTTACACAAATCAACACAATTATACTGTAGGCCTATGTTTAAAATCAATGTACTTACTCTTTGTCAATATATTGCAAACATAATATATGTTTACACAATAATACAGTTTTAACATTGTCCATGACAAACATCCTATATTTAACTGAAACCAACTTTAAATAAACTAAAATATAGAAATTATGGTTGGATTAAGCAGACAAAGAAATGTAATAAACATTTTGACAACTTTTTTTTATCATTTACCCATTTTTCCAATAAAAAACACTGATTAGCTGTAACAAAAAATGCATTGCATGGATGCACCTGGAACGTATCCTCAGTTATGTATCCCAAGGTCATCAGTGTTTCAGGTCTTCCAACATCACTCAGGTGATCCAGCCGGGGTGATCAAGTCCCGACTTACGTCCCAGTATAGCTACCCTCAATCAGTCCCATAGAGCAAGAAAGGCACACAATCCGTTGCTCCCGGACTACTCTACCGGGCCTGAGAGGATCAGCAATCTGGCGCATGGAGAGACTAGGCTCTGTGGGTTGACTCCTGTCCGGGCACCTCCTACGTCTCACCAGGTCCACTCTTGCTCTCACCAGGCCCAGGACTTGTGCGTTGCACCAGACTCCCAGCAGATTAGAAGTATTAGAAGTATAATTCCGGGGGGGTGCATGATAAGCCCTTCCTCTCACTCTACAGGCAGTTTGTTTTAGTCATTGAGTAACACAACAAATAATTGTATTCTATATGTTTTATAAAGCACAAATAAACGATTGAGTCAACATTTTGTTCACAGTTTGTAGAATGGGTACCAAAGTACAGGTCAATACAAAAAACCTGATACAAGGGGGAAAATCACACCCATGTGAAGTGAGGGGTGCTCTTGTCGTCGTACATCATCCAATACAAAAATGAATATACTTCATGAATTAATTTGTCAACGTATGTTATTATCTTTTAACTAATTTATTGCTGCTAAATCCTAGTTGCCGCCATACGCATTCACTTTAAAAGTCAGAGTTTCCCCCCCCCCCGACCATGCACCATACACACTAGCTACACACACTCGAGTATCATTGGAAGAAGCACAAACTGTTTACCTTTCGTCACCGCGTCGCGGTACAAAGGTACAAATTAATATTGAAACCAATATTTCAGAGAGGCTGAGATTTGAAAGTTCGTAGCGGTCGACAGTACTTGCACACTCTGCTTGCGCACTGGCCTACTTGTGTGCAACCCGCAAGTAGGCACTCGACAGAGTGCAGTTCTAGTTGTCAATGCGTTTACTAAAGAAACTTTGAACTAAAGACAAACATTAAACCTGTATATAGGAGCGGCTGGCGTCCCTGAAAAATGCACCATTTGCCATTGCGCTGTTGATACTTTTATTGCAAACTATCCCAAGCCAATTAATTGACTCCGTTTCCCCATTTTCCCCCACATGATTATATTGACTTTTTTTTGTCTTGAAAGGTCCAAATACTTGTCAGACAATCAGCTATGATGAACACAAAAATAATTGCTACAGCCTCAGCCATCAACCTTTGAAAATACGACATTTTACAATGCGTCTCATATAGGGGTTGCATTGACAGCTACAGTATACCGTTCTACCCTTACCCCGAGTGTTGACGCTGTCTCAATTGTAATATATAATTGTAATAATATAATTGTAATGTAATGGAAGTCTGCTGGTACCATGCCTTGTGCACACTACTACCAAATTAGTATTTATTTCCCATAACGTTCCATATATATTTTAATATTTAACTTTAATGGAATTCAATGGGTCTCACGGAAGCCTTGCACTAATTTGGAGTCATTGACAACACCATAGACAATTGACATGAAGTCCGAAATCCACATGAAGCCAGGCTGTTCCATGAATTAGATTAGTTTTAAATTGTTGCAAAAGCAAGATTCTTGGCACGTGACACGGCCATTCGACAAAAAATATAACAGGAACATTATTTGTCGAAGCAACGGCCAGGGAGGGAGCCCAGTGATGCTAATGGCCTGCAAGACCGTGTGCAGGTGAGTGTTGATATTGTGAAGGTAATGGCATGTTAATGTATGTTAATGTATGTATATGTAAACAGTTCCTGGAAGGAGAGGGACTTTGCAGACTGACCACATTACAGCACTAATATTTCTATTCTATTTCAGTAGGTCCACATTAAGTGACCACAAGCTACACTGATGAAGTAGCACACTAGTAGCACACGTTCTGTTTAACCACATGAACCCTAGCATCCTTATTCTGGGGCAAACATTTGTCGAAAAATATAGCTGATTTACAAGCTCACAACGATCTGCAAGACCACATGTTCAGTAGATCGGCTATTCTCGCATTGTACGAGAAGTATATACCCCCAGGGGTCCTTGGTGGAGATCCAGGGGGTCCCCAGCTAAATGATAGTTTGGAACCAAATGGACCCTTATGGATCTGTAACTCTGAGAGTGTATAAATGTGTACACTCTCAGAGTTAAGTTAACATTGATTTGATTGGGTCCCAGAGATAGAAATGCCATGAAATGGGGGTCCGTATAGGCTACTATTGCATGACAAACGGGTTGAGAATCACTGCTAGAGCCGTAAAAATCTCTCATCGGGTTCCTTGGCATTATCTTTTCAAAAGGGGGGTCAGCGGGGCTAATTAGTGTCAATTTGGGGGTCCGTGACATGAAAGAGTTTGGGAATCCCATATGACTTAAGTACGATGAAAAACACAAGTGCGTGTGCGTGCCATGTGTGTGCACGTGCATGTGTGTGCACGTGCGTGCATGTGTGTGCACGTGCGACGTGCGTGCATGTGTGTGCACATGCGTGCATGTGCAGGGATCTCCTCTCATCTCTTATGAGTTGTAAGAAGGGGGTGTCCCCGTCCACTGCCATACAGCACATCAACCATTGGAAAGGACCATTGAAGAACCACTGAACCACCATTTTACTTATTGCTGATTAGCTTTTCATTGCAGCTGTCAATATGATATTTATAGTACTTTATTGTCAGTTCACACTGAAATTTGTCTTGCGACCCAGCAGCCAAGTATGTAGAACACACATACACACATTTGACATAACACAAAGAACAAGACAATTTACATACATTAAAGACATGAAGACAAGAGCAATATCAACCGCCTATTACCCATGGCTACTACAACTATAGTGATTAAGCCTCAAAGTCGACAAAGGACCTCTTTAGTCTGACCTTATTGTATGCTTGTACGGTACACCATATCTCCTTCGTGAAGGTAGCAACCTATATTCTCCATACAACACATGCTTAGTATTAGAGGTGATATTACTTGCTAACCTTAGGATGCTGTTATCATACGTGGATTAGGGGTGGACGATATGGCGATAATTATCGTCGGGACGATACAACGTCTCCACGATATGGCTTTTTAGAGTTATCGTTTCCATCACGATAAATGTGCTGCATCAGACAGTGAATGCACACTCTATATATGCAGTTCTATGCCGTCATTTTTACTTCTGCAGTACGACGGTTTCGTTCACAAAAAATAAAAGATCTACAAGCTAACCACACGTTGCTACAGCACCCCAATGGACGGCGTGGTTTGCTTACAACTCTGTTGAGTTCTCAGCGCTCCCAAAGTCCCCGCCCCCTTTCTTCTAGCCCTTTCTCGGGAAATGCCGAAACAGCATTGCGCTCACACTCACAGCACCCTACTAGTAAACTAAACTAAAGAAAGAATGGACACCGAAACAGAGTCACAGTCAGAAGGGCGACGTGTTATAGTTCCAAAAAAGAACTCCACATCGGTGATGTGGAACTATTTTGGGTTCTCAATAACGGATAAAGAGCAAACGAACATTATTTGCAAACTTTGCGGACAAGAGAAGCTGAAGGCAACAGATGGAAACACGTCAACATTACGAAACCACCTGAAAAGCAAGCACCCGAAAGAACATGCCAGCACTTTACAGAAACAAGGTCCCCCGCGTGTGTCTGGCCAAACTGCACAAGCAGCAGCACCAAAGCAAGTAACCGTAAAACAGTCATTTGATACACGCATGCCTTATGAAAAGCAAAGCAAACGCCACAAAGATATCACGAAGGCAGTGGCCTTTTATATTGCCAAAGATATGCGCCCATTCAAGACCGTAGAAAACGAGGGGTTTCTGAGGCTGCTGAAAACACTCGACCCGCGATATGAGGTGCCTGGTCGCAGATATTTTTCTCAAATAGCCATCCCACAAATGTACATCCAATGCAGGGAGAAATTACAACAACAGATTAAAAGCATTCAGTTTTTCGCTACAACCAGTGATTTGTGGTCTAGCCGTACCTCAGAGCCCTTTATGAGTCTCACCATTCATTTCATTCACGAGTGGAAGCTGCACAGTAAATGTCTCCAGACCATTTACTTCCCACAAGACCACACAGGGGAACTAATCGCAACTGGCCTGAGGGACTTGCTTGATGGCTGGGGACTGAAACATGAGAACATGACCAGCATGACTACAGACAGTGGTTCCAACATGGTTAAAGCTTTGGAAAATAACGCGTGGAGTCGCCTGCAGTGCTTTGGGCACAGACTTCACCTCGCCATCGGTGAGTGGAAAAAAAACGTGTATAATTTTACCACCGTCATTCAGATAAAGTCGGGAGGGACTCGGGATTTAATATTCATTTTACTAAAGTAATATAAAATCCCGAGTCCCCCCCAACCCTATCTGAATGACTGTGTGTGTGTGTGTGTGTGTGTGTGTGTGTGTGTGTGTGTGTGTGTGTGTGTGTGCAGTGTGAGTGTGTGTGTGTGTGTGTGTGTGTGTGTGTGTGTGTGTGCTGATGTATTTCAATAAAATATCCATATGTACAGAAAACATGAAAAATAAAAAATATAGTTTAATTAAAATGTATAGTGTGATCTTATTAACCAATGAAGCCCTAATTAAACATATATAGTATAATAATTATTAATGGTGTAAAAGTAAATGGACTGTCTATATCTACAAGCTAGGCTGTGTGTGTGTCACGTGTGTGTGTGTGTGTGTGTGTGTGTGTGTGTGCTGATGCATTTCAATAAAATATCCATATGTACATTAAACATGAAAAATTAAAAAATATAGTTTAATTAAAATGTATAGTGTGATCTTATTAACCAATGAAGCCCTAATTAAACATATATAGTATAATTATTAATGGTGTAAAAGTAAATGGACTGTCTATATCTACAAGCTAGGCTAGGGCAGGTCGCAGTTATACCACTACCAGATTAATAAATCTTCATCTTCTATTTCTTAGAACAAAGTTCCAGAGACCAGCGTGTTGAGCGAACCGTATCCATCCTCAAGAAAGCCGTCAGTGCATTCAGCTACAGCTGGAAGAAGAAGAGGGAGTTGGCTAGGCTGCAGCGTGAGATGGGTCTCCCGGAGAACAAACTGAAAACCGACTCACCGACTCGATGGGGATCCAAACTCGCCATGGTGGAGAGAGTGATGGAACAGGAAAGGGCCGTTTCTCAGATCCTTAAGGCAGACAAGAAGACCAAGCATTTGGCCCCTGGCTACAACGAGAAGGAAGTGATGGAGTCTATCGTGAAGGCCCTGGGTCCACTGCGGGACTTCACAGATGCACTCTCAGGTGGGTGTGTGCGTGTGTGTGTGTGTGTGTGTGTGTGTGTGTGTGTGTGTGTGTGTGTGTGTGTGTGTGTGTGTGTGTGTGTGTGTGTGTGTGTGTGTGTGTGTGTGTGTGTAAACTCAATATACATAAAATAAATAACCTGCTGTGCTGTCTTTTTTTTTCTTTTCTTTTTTAGGTGAAGACTATGTGAGTGTGTCTTATGTAAAGCCGGTGCTTCACAAGTTCAAAACGGAAACCTTGCTAACGAATGACGACGACACAGAGCTCTCAGCCCAAATGAAGACCGACGTTCTCAATTACCTCACTGACAAATATCAGGATGAGAAAACCCAAGACCTGCTGGATATGGCCTCACTTGTTGATCCAAGGTTCAAGACACAGTACATCGACGGTGACAAGACAGAGGAGATACTAGCCAGAGCTGTGTCTGAGCTGGAGTCCTTGCTGAGGGTCCCTGTAGAAGAACAGCATCCTGAAGAAGCAGCAGCACAGCCTTCTACCTCCACATCTCAGAGCACGCCTCAGGAAGAAACCCACCTCCCCAAAAAGAAAGCTAAGAAATCACTGGCCAGCTTTTTGAAGGATGCTCTTCTACCTGCAGCTGGCACACCTATTCCATCCCTAAAAGAAGCAATAGAGGGAGAAATTAAGTCCTACCTGGCAGGGCCAATTGCACCCCTTGGCAAGGATCCTCTGGAATGGTGGCAACAGCACGAGGGAAACTTTCCAAGAGTTAGCCAACTAGCTAGAAAGTATCTGTGCGTTCAAGCAACAAGTGCTCCCTCAGAGAGAGTGTTCAGCACTGGTGGCAATATTGTCACATGCCAGAGAGCAACTCTCAAGCCAGAGAAAGTTGACCAACTGATCTTCCTGGCAAGAAATCTGTGACTGTTATGTCATAAAAAAAAAGAAAAAAAAAGAGAATGTAAAAATCTGTCTAGTTAGGATTCAGACAGTATTGCACTTCATTCATTGTCTGTTGGTTCTGTAGTTGGAATGACCCAACTACATTATTTACATTTCATACATTATTTTTTCAATAAGAATTTGTTTTTCCATTTTGAAACATTCAGACAGTTATGCTAAAGTCTTTGATTGCACTTTAAGTTTGGCATGACCAACTGATTTTCCTGGTAGGAAATATGTGACTGTTATGTCATACAAAAAGAAAAGTAACAAAAGAATGATGTGAAAATCTAAGGCTGTGACTCTAGTCAGAATTCAGACAGTATTGCACTTGGTTGTTGGTTCATTGTCTTCGTTACTTCTGTAGTTTAGTTGGCTCAGTCTACAGTTTGGCACTGACTTATCCTCATTTATGTATGTTTATTTTACTCTCCTTAACAATGTTACATTACTGCTAGTACTGCTAGTAGTGCTGCTGTGCTACCTAAACAGAACTGAATTGTTTTACTGTGAAACTGTGCCTTGAATATATTTTTTTTATTCTTTTTTTTAAAGAGTGCACTTTACTTGGTTGTTTACAAAAGAAACCAATGTTAACTGTTTTTGTAGGCTAGGCCTACTGTACCTACAGTACTTGAACACTGAGCAGCCTTATCAAAATTCCTGTTGGAATTTGTCTGATTCATTGCAGAATAAAACCTTGAAGACAGTCTAAATGGTATTTCTTACATTTTTGTTACCTTGTACTGTTAAGTAACTTGAAAAATAACCATAAAAACGCGCGCGAAAATATCGTGATAATATCGTGTATCGTGATAAGCTTCAAAAAATATCGTGATAAAACTTTTGTCCATATCGCACACCCCTAACGTGGATGTATAAAGTTTCTGAAGTGGTTGTCCAACAATCTTTTAACAAATATTCAGTTGTTGCAGCAGTTGTGACTTTAGGGCTGCAGACAAACATCCATACCAGGTGGTACTACAGTACTGAAGGACACTCATAATAACAGAAGTGAAGAACAAACGAAGAATCCGTCTACTAGCACAGAAGGATCTTAGACGGCGAAGGAAGTAGATGCTTTGCTTTGTTTTCTTACACACTGAATCTGAATCAGATCTTTCCATGACAACAGATGGTCTATTACCACTCCTAGGTATTTGTACGAACATACGTAATAAACATGTGATATTTTTATATTCCTAATTTCCTGCACCGATGATCTGACAAAGGTCACAATAATTCAGTGTTTATTTATTCGTCCACCTAGCTTTCATTAACTTCAATACAGTCCATCAAACATCTAGGTCAAGTTTGCCTCCCAGTTCCCTATAGGCAAAATCTGGACGATGACAAATTCAGATAGATTCAGAACTTCTGATAAATATGATGTAAACCCCACCCTCTTACGTCATCTATTCTAAGATCTATACCATGCCACAACACTTCAGTCAGAATGATGACATTTCACAATTCCATTTATGGATTATATAAGGTAGTGCTCACTGTCTTTCCTCATTCCATTTCTTACTCGGGCACATTATTACTTAAAAATATAATCACTCACGTATGAGTGAAACCTCTGACATTGGTCCTGAACCTGAAGATTGTGAACCTGTGAACTTTGGAATCTGATAATCCACAGGAAGCAGCAGATTTCACAAGAGTGGAAGTATGAATGAGACTTCTGACAGAGGTGGCGAAGATGCAGTAGAACTACTACTAACTACTTTGGCGTCCGGAACACAAAATGAAGCCAAGAAAAGACAAGCACGGGGAGATGACATGGAGAGGATCAGCAAACAGCAAGTGGAGCAAAGCAGAAGGAGAGTCATCAGCATGTTAAATGACGGGACAGATATCATTACCAACATCCAAACAACTGTCCGTGACAATGAGTCCCGTCGGAGGACAGAACTGAGGGAGAGTCAACAAATGAGAGTGGAGAGGGTAGACAGCGAGGCCAGGTCCAGCCTAGACAAGTTTGAAGAGATCAATGCAAAGTGGTTGGACCATAAGCATATGCAGATTCCTCAGGATGTGGAACAGATCCTGAAGAGCCAGAAGAACCTCTGTGCTCAGCTCCTCGGGGACAAGAACAAACTCATCAATGACCTGCAAGAGGAGCTTGAGGCCGGCGATGACCGCTTTGAAGAGGACTTGAAACAGCAGGCAGACGAGGTGGACCTGTTACTAGTGAAGATGGAGGAGCAGGTCAAGACTATGATGAAGACGTACAGGGAGGAACTCGACCAGATGGAGAACACCTACGAGGAAGAGCGGCAGATCCTGCTGACCGGAAACAAAAGTGAATGGGAAGAGTCTATGACACAAAGACAGTTAAAGGAGCAGAGTGACCTGAAGGAGAGGATGGAGAAGCTGGATGAATTTGAGGGCTTGCTTCAGAAGCTGAGGGAGCACAGTGCCGAGGAGAACATAACCCTCAAGCTCAAGTTGGACACGCACGTTCAGGCCCTGGAGGAGCGCCAGAAGCAGATGGACAATCAATACCAGCTGAACCAGGAGGAACTGGAGCTGCAGCGCAAGGTGCTGAAGAAGCAAGCCGAGGAGAACACAATCACCAAGATCATGCAGAAGCAGAAGATCACCAAACTGAGGGATGAGCTGAACAAGTTGATGGGTAGGGAGAGGGATTCCAAAGCTGAAATTGCGCGTTTGACTAGACGCTACGAACGCAGCAAGAGGGAGTGTAAAGAAATACAGAAAAGAAAGAAGCAGTTTGCAAACGTCAGTGCCACCAGGTTCGAAGACATGTGGATGTTAAGCGAGTCCGAGGTGAAGCAATTGGTGGAACAGGCTCTGGATATTGACCAGCAGATCTACGAGCAGGTCTTAGGCTTGAAATGGGAACGCCCTCCTGGGGCCTTTGTGGAGCGCCCTGACCCTGCCGGAACACGGGAACGGAACTGGGCACAGAGGAACACCTCGGTGGAGGAGGAGGCGGTGGTGAGGAGGGAGAGCCAGGTAGAGGTGCAGGAGAGCGAGGGGGAAGAAAAGGGCAAAGTGTCGACACTGATGGTAAAGAGACTGTTGGAGGTGCTGTGTGACGAGGTGGACACCAACTTCGAAACCATGTTCATTGACAACGAGGATGATGTCTACAGACTGGCCGAATTATTCATCGACTACATACAGCAGCAGCAAGGACAGGCTGAGGGTGCAAGTGAATTGGCAGAAGAGGCCGACATTATCCTGGCCATCCATCCCAATGAGGTCCTGGCTGTTCTGAAAGCCTTCACTGCTCAATACGAAGAAGCCCGGGCGCCCCAGCGGTTCCAGTCTATGATTGACTGGGATGATTTCGACGACGCGGCCTATTGGAACAGCTTGGCCAATGTCATTCCCGAGTCCAAACTAAAGGTCTGGGATGCGCTGGAAAATGGACTGAACAAGTACTACGAGGCCCTGAGAGAACGGGCCAAGCTCCTCACTAGCACACAAAATCTGAAGCGTAATAATGCTGAGCTCCGCATGCACCTGAACCAGCGTCAGGCACAAACCTCCCCTATCCCCCAGGTGGTAAAGCTGACACCTGCACCTAAGTGAACAATTGATTTACTTGAATCTATTGTATTTTTTGTAAACCACAGCCGAGAGCAATGGAAAGTTGCAGCAGGCTAAGATGAGTTGTTGGTGGCATAAATGCCTTGTATAACCCCTCACCAAAAAGGATGTAGCCTTTTTTACAGTCCTGTAATAGGCAAGATGTCAACAGTGTTTGTTTGCCTGGGCCTTAATTTGCAAACCGCTGGACCGATCAGTACCAAATTCCTTGCGCACACTACCAGTAGGCCAAGGAATTTCCTGCACTTTTTTCTCGATTTTCCATTCTCTCGATTTTCCGTTTTCTCGATTTTCAGTTTTCTTGATTTTCCGTTTTCTCGATTTTCCGTTTTCTCGATTTTCCGTTTTCTCGATTTTCCGTTTTTTCCGTTTTCTCGATTTTCGTGTTTTATAGTCGTATTGATGACTGACATAATAAGACTGCCCACATGAAGTCTGATATACCATAGACCCTGTTATGGCCCTATAAGAATTAGGTTTGCAATGCTGTGTGACTTGTGTCTCTCTTTCTGTTTTTTCCTTGCAGTGCCCAATAGTGATTGAAGGTAGAGTGACAGCACATGGATGTCATTGCCAATCAACCAGCAGTCTGCATCTGAGCCTGGGAGAATATGCTTCACTCCAGCTCTTTTTGCCTGTGCTACCTATTGCTACATTTAGGCTGTGTACTTAAAGTATGGGCAAGGAAAGCTCAGAATCAACTTTATTGTCATATCACAGGTTTTAGAGGTGTAATTACAGGTGTAAAAAGTGGGTGAAATTATTTGTTTGTGCTGGTGGTAGGGGCATGTTAACTTTTCTTTGGATTCCCTCTTCCCCCTGTTTAGAAATACAGGGAGATTAGATTTGTACTTTTTGTTGGATTTAGTGCAAATTAGTTTTTTAGATAGTGTGGTGTTGTTTTGTCCTTGGTAACCTTGAAGTATTATGCTTCCAATTTTCTTTCCCTATTGGCAATGCATACAGATTTTTTCATTATGTGTTTGTGAACCTTTATAGCAGTAGTTTTCAAACCTTTTCATATCAAGATCCATTATTTATTCAGCATTTGAGCTATACGGACCACCTTGGATAAGATCTTGTCCACAATTCCATGCTGTATTAATGTTGCTACCATAGGAGAGACAACAGGCAAACGTTAATCAAAATAACAATTCTTCTACATTCTCTAATTGTGAAGACTTATTGATGCAGATTGTTTAACACTAGTTTAACTCTTGAGAGTGCAAAATGAAACATTTTATCCTCAACTCATTTCACACTCTCAAGAGTTGAAGATCTAATAAGGGTCCATTTGGTTACCAACTCCATTTAGCATGGGGACCAACTGGAAGTGTATTCATATAGCTTTACATAGATTGTGCATTACATTCACCCATTCACACACAGCATTCAATTTGTAACTCGGTTTCAAAACTTGTAAGTATATTATCGTTATTGTTTCCATGCGGCCACCTCTGTACATCTCTCTGCTTTCTACTTCACTTTCTTCTTTCTAAATTGAACTAATGGCTTTGAACATGTCAAGCATTTAAAGACAACAGTGAGAACAATAACATATTGACATTGTCCAGAGTTCAATGGCTTTTGTTTTGAAGTTTCAGTCTAAAACGGAAGGCTGTGTACGTTTCTGAACCAATCAGAGCGTTGCAGGGTATGGGACGTTTAAATCTCACTCCTATGGTGTTTGCTACTTTGTGGCTTATTTCTAACCAAGATGTTTTCAGATGCCAATTTTAGCGTTTTAGCGATTAAAAACAGAGTATAGATCTGTAATCAAAATCAGCTGTGATTGGAAGAACGTGCAGGCGGTGCAGCAATGGGACCCGGGCCGCACTTCGTCATCACACAGCACGTTTCCGTTCAAAGGACGTCATTAACCCATTCTGACCTGAGATCAGATTCATACGAGGTTTTCCACTGGACACACACTGGTCTGATGAACCCATTCTGACCCGAGATCAGATTCTAAAAATGTCAGTCGTTCTTCGATTTTTCAAAATTGGCAGACCTACAAGCTTGTATCGCGCCACTCGGTGGCGCGATTTTAAATAGCATAACGTGATGCTAACACCAAAATGGGTGCCCAGTCAGAATGGGTTAAAATGTGATTTGTATGTACTTTTGATATAAAAATACACACAATTTAAAAACATTCCATTGTTTTGGCATCTATTGTCAGGTATGGCTGCTGGCCATTATGTTGATCACGGAATATGCTCTAAAAGTGTGAAAATATTATTCATTTCACTACTAGACCTTTAAATGACTCTGGCTCAGACAGGTCCAGTTAATTGGGCACATTCCGTAACCGGGACTTTGTTTGGTACCTGCCAACATTTTACTATGTCATTAATATACCTTAACCCATTCTGACCTGAGATCAGATTCACACGAGGTTTCCACTGGACACACGCTGGTCTGACGAACCCATTCTGACCTGAGATCAGATTCTAAAAATGTCAGTCGTTCTTCGATTTTTTTCAAAAATAGCAGACCTACAAGCTCGTATCGCGCCACTCGGTGGCGCGATACGAGCTTGTAGATCTGCTATTTTTCAATAGCTAAAGCATAACATGATGCCAACACCAAAATGGGTGCCCGGTTAGAATGGGTAATAATAATAAAAATAATAAAAATAAAGTCCCCCCGTTCTGTGTTTCCTAGAACTAGAGGTTAACATTGTGAATCACATCTTGATGACATCATCAAGATGTGGGTCACAATGTAATTTTTTGATTAATGGCATTAACATTGGGGTATTCCCCTTTAACAAGGTTTGAATACCGGGCAGGATTAACAAGGTTACTGTACACGGTTAGTCAAATCCAGCCTGAATTAGATCTGAGCCACATCCAGATTAGAGTCTGATTTGTTTAAATGAATGACTGTTGGACTCATTCAAACTCATTTAAACCAATCAGATTTCAATGTCGATGTGGCACAGATCTGATTCAGGCTAGATTTGTCTGCCAGTGTAAATGGGGCCTATCCTACTTAACACTAGGAAGGCTGAAAAAAAATCACTCCTACTCAGTCTGACTATATCGGCCCATTCGACCGCTCTCCCCCTTTATCCCCCCACCCCCGCACCACTCGTTCACACCTCTTCAGCTGGAGAAGTCATTGTTGCCTACACGCACTCACTTTTATTTATTTTTTCTTCCCTCTCTTATGAATACATTATTATACACCCAATGAAAATGTACACTTCACGGATTATATAGGCCATTTGGAATTAGAACAATCGGTAGAAAATTGGCCGAGAATAGCACAATAGCACATTAATTATTGCCTAAATGTAGGCTACGGACTTTTCTGAAAATGGTTAATCTGCAAGCTGCCCGACATTTCAACTTGATATGTTTCGTAGAGAGGGCATAGGCCTACACAAGCCAGAATTCCGTAGTTTACATGGTATTTTGAATTTTTTAAAATGAGCAAAAAATAAGCGAGTTATGTAAAGAGGGGTGGAGGGGAAAAGGCGATTATTTGGCACAATCAATCAAATATATATTAATTACATCGCGTAGCCTATAATGTTTCCCCCTCTATATAAAAATGACAATATATAACTCTAATGTCGTATTTCGTCATGTATGTGAACTATAGGCTGCTTGAAATACTGTTGGTCAAAGTAACTAGTTGGGCAGGCTAAATATAATAGTAGGCTATAAGCCCGTTTTCAGCTAAATGCGGAAATGTCCAGGCTAAAAAACTTATCGAACGGGAGTCGTGTTAATATTTATTTACTCGTCATTGTCATGTTCACTCCAAATAAGCAAGTATTATGTAATAAATAAATTAATTTCGTGGCTTTTTGTTCTCTTTTCTCCAGGCGCATACCCGCATCGAGATGAGCTCTGCGACAGCCGTGCTGTGCTGTTTTCAATTAAATTACTTGCAGTATAATATTAATAAATACTACATCCTATATACATTGCTTGTCTGTCTAATCATTCAAATGTTTTTCTATATGCATATTGCATAGTTTATGTAAGCCTGAATTAAAGTCTGATTACTGAGGCTTTTTCCCCCGTCTCTCTCACAAACAACGAAGCCTATAAATATTGTCACCTTTATGCAAGTTCGTTTGATATTGTTTAATTCGATAACGATAGCGAATATGCAGCTATCCGTATAGGTGCCCTTTGTGTCAGTGTGCGCCTGCCCAACCCCTGGCCTCTGTAGAACCTGAATCCCCCCCCCCACCTCATTTCCCCTCACTGTATTTTACATTCCTGCTGTTGTCACCACGCGGTAAATAATGAATACTTTGTGTTAATTCAACCATGTTTATTTTTTCTTATTGTTCACAATATCAGAAAGCATGAAAGAAAGTAAATATAAAGCGAAATAAAATCAGGGAAAACACAAATCCAGTTTCTGTTGCTATACTTAGAGACACTTGACACATGTCATTGTAATTGTTCCCGTACATGTGCCACATGCCCGTTTGCCACATTTGTGGCAGCTGGATAGCGTCTTGTTTCCACATCTGTCAAGCTGACACTGCCGTCGCTTCTTGGGCGTGTCTGGTGTCTGTGGACCATCCTGTCTCCTCTTGGCAGTTTGCTGGTTCTGTGGTGTGGTAGGCAGCGGCTGCAGTGCGCTGCGCTGCTGGCGCCGAGGGGTGCGTGGTGGCATGACTGAGTCCTTTTCACCCATGTGTTCCTCGCGGAGCTGTAGTGCCAAGTCCTGTAGGAACTCTCTCCTGGTGAGCTGCGGTTTGTTCAAGCACTGTTTGTACAACACATAGGCATTGATGGCAGCCAGGTCCAGAATGTTGTAAAAGACAGCCATTGGCCAACGCCTGGTGCCAAGTCTGACGCTGTAGTTTCGTGCCATCTGATCCAAAATGTCCACTCCCCATTTCGTGTCATTATAGTCCGTTACAGACTCTGGTTTCGCTTTGGGGTCTTTACCAATCACGATCGAACGGTGCATGGTGCTTAGAATGCAAACGTTTTTGTTTGCTTTGCTTTGGTAAATCGTCAGTGTGGCACCATCACTTGTCATCAGTTGTGTGTGGAACAGCTGTTCTTTTCCACGTGCGGATGGAGGCAACTCTCGCCTCTGTCTGTTCACAGTTCCAAGTATCGTTGTGTTGTTTGCTAGGAGAGACTGCCCCAACTTCATCGAAGTGAAAAAGTTATCCATTGTGATGTTTCGGCCTCTGTCGAGGAATGGTGCTACCAGCCTCTGGACCACGTCTTGAGAGAGCGGCACGCCATCACTATATATACAAATGACAGGGAGAAGGTGTAATGGTTATTACAACGCAAAAATATATACATAATAGGCTTTGATGTAAAGACATTTTAAATGATTATTGATTATTAGAAAAGGAAAATAAATCACCTGCTGCGGTACTGGCCCTTTCCAAGGTATGGAAATCCATTCAGGAAGTATTTGCTGTCCAGGTCGGCAGCAATCCAGAACTTAATTCCAAACTTGTCTGGTTTATTGGCCATGTATTGCGTAAATCCACATCTTGCCTTGGATGGGAAGAGTTGCTCATCGACCGTGATGTTTCCTCCAGGCACATAGCAAGATATGCAGTTATCTGTGAACTGATTCCAAATGTCCGTTATTGCAGCAAACTTGTCTGTTTCTTTGCGTGCTTCTCTGGTGTCCTTGTCGTCAAATCGCAGGTATCGCATTATGGATTTGAAACGGTCACGAGACATTGTTTCGCTCACCGTCTCATTCCCCCATGCCCCTTTCGCCCACAGTTGATTCAATGGATAACCAGATGTCGACATCGCACGAATGAAAAACACGCTGATGAATGCTTTCAGTTCAGTAACAGACAGATCCCATTCTTGATTCTGTCCATCACTGCGGGCAAACTTCACTGTGCAGTCTTTGACGTTTTCCAACATGTCGGGGTCAAACATACACAAAAAACTGCTCAACTCGTCGTGGATTCTGACCTTGGCAAAGGCAGTAGGACCTGGCCTGGCTGTGAAGATATTACGCTTTGGCAGTCTGCCGCGGCCAGCACCGGGTTGCATCGAAGACCATATTGTTCCATCTTTACTTGTCTCAGTAGTAGTCTCGGGCTGGGATGTTTGAGGTAAATCCTCTGTGTCATCTGCCTCGCTAGATTCGCTATCTGATGAATCTGAAGCTGGCGGGTAGTACTCTTCAGCCTGTTCCTCTCCTCCGACATTGTCATCTTCGCTGTCTATGTCGCCAAAAGCCGTCTGCCCGAGCAGAATGCTGGCTGCCTCCTCTGCTGTGTAGCGTCTTTCCCTCGGCTTATTTCTTCGAATCATGATCGTGAAATGACCTGTCCACACAGTGCATGTGCCTTTATACACATTTTTTGCATCGAAGTTGTATAGGCTAATTTAAATGTCAATTGATTTTGATTGGGCTATATGACGACAGAATTCCAATGCATTGATAGAGGGCGTGGTGACAACAGCATGCAGGATGCATACTTCTCAACTTCTCAATATTTGCCTATATTTTACAGAACATAACTTAACATTAAATGCAGTCTATTAGTATTGACTATGCATAGTATATAACTTATAACGTAACGAAAAATAAAACCTGCACTCTCAAAAACATTTAGGCCTACATGGGACGAATATTTGGGCCTAAGCAGTTTTGTGTGTGTGTGTGTGTGTGTGTGCACCTGCACCTACAGTATATATATATATATATATATATATACAAATAGACACTTCTATGTTGCTAAAGAACAGAACAGGAATTCATCATATAGGAAGCAAAAAGGGATAGTGTTAAAACTACACTTTTGGGGTGGAATTAACTCTAGGCTGAGTTTGGTAACACTGGCGTGATCAACTCTTTCAAATGACTCCAACACTGAACCCAATTTAAATCTGAAGGTGTTAAAATGACACTTTGGGAGTTGAAATCAACTCTGCAATGTTTAACCCTGGAATTTTAACTCATGTTCTGTTCTTTAGCCACATAGAAGTGTCTATTTGTATGTCTCTAAATGTTGTGATGAATTGAACAATGTGGACCCTGTTGTAAACAAGTGTAATGCTTAATTGGGTTAATATAGTATGTTTTTGAACGAATATTTGGGCCTACAGTTTTGTGTGTGTGTGTGTTTCTGGCCAGTGTTGCCACATCTGCTGTTTATAAGCGATTTTGGGATTATCTTTGTAGATTGAAATGTTTGAGAACCACTGCTCTAAAACAATATTAGACAAAGTTTGAGTGGGCTATATTACTACAGAATTCCAATGCATTGACAGAGAGGGCGTGGTGATTGCGCGGTAATTGCTGTTGTCACCACGCCCTCTCTGTCAATGCATTGGAATTCTGTATATAGCCCACTCACAATGTGACACATTGTGACAACAGTCACAACAATCCCAAAATCGCTTATAAACAGCAGATGTGGCAACACTGGCCAGAAACCCCATTTCCCCTCACTGTATTTTTTTTAACGTTTGTCTATTGGTATGTCTCTAAATGTTTTGATGAATTGAACAATGTGGACCCTGTTGTAAACAAGTGTAATGCTTCATTGGGTTAATATAGTATGTTTTTGAACGAATATTTGGGCCTAAGCAGTTTTTTGTGTGTGTGTGTGACCAGTGTTAGTCGACTCGGAATTGCAGCCATCCGTAGGTGCCCTTTGTGTCAGTGTGCGCCTGCCCAACCCCCCCAACCCCTGATGTGTGGCACCTATACGGATGGCTGCAATTCGAAGTGGCCTCTGTAAAACCTGAATCCCCCCCCCCCACCCCATTTCCCGAGTCGACGAGCAACACTGGTCACACACACACACAAAAAACTGCTTAGGCCCAAATATTCGTTCAAAAACATACTATATTAACCCAATGAAGCATTACACTTGTTTACAACAGGGTCCACATTGTTCAATTCATCAAAACATTTAGAGACATACCAATAGACAAATAGGGAAATATATATATATATATATATATATATATATATAGCTTGTCCCATGTAGGCCTAAATGTAGGCCCCCCCCCCACCCCATTTCCCCTCACTGTATATGTATCTTTTCCCTTTTTGCTTCCTATATGATGAATTCCTGTTCTGTTATAGCGCATCATTATATCAAAACCAGGCCTATACTGAATGTATTACTTTTGTTTAAATCAACTGAACTAGACCAATAAAATAGTAGGCTAGTATTTATGTTTTTCGTTAATAATAATACATGCTGAGGGAATGTGCTCCGTTCATTGGCTCTATATAGGCCGTGCGAGACAGGATTATTTTAAATAAATATGTCTCTGCTCTGACAGAATGCGGCGGCATGCTTAAAATAAAAAGATACATACACAAAAAACTGCTCAACTCGTCGTGGATTCTGACTTTGGCAAAAGCAGTAGGACCTGGCCTGGCATTTCCCCTCACTGTATATGTATCTTTATTCTTTTCCCTTTTTGCTTCCTATATGAATTCCTGTTCTACTGGCTGGTAGCCTATGTCTTGTATAGGGCCTTGTATATCTTTTTATTTTAAGCATGCCGCCGCATTCTGTCAGAGCAGAGACATATTTATTTAAAATAATCCTGTCTCGCACGGCCTATATAGAGCCAATGAACGGAGCACATTCCCTCAGCATGTATTATTATTAACGAAAAACATAAATACTAGCCTACTATTTTATTGGTCTAGTTCAGTTGATTTAAACAAAAGTAATACATTCAGTATAGGCCTGGTTTTGATATAATGATGCGCTATAACAGAACAGGAATTCATCATATAGGAAGCAAAAAGGGAAAAGATACATATACAGTGAGGGGAAATGGGGTGGGGGGGGGGCCTACATTTAGGCCTACATGGGACAAGCTATATATATATATATATATATATATATATATTTCCCTATTTGTCTATTGGTATGTCTCTAAATGTTTTGATGAATTGAACAATGTGGACCCTGTTGTAAACAAGTGTAATGCTTCATTGGGTTAATATAGTATGTTTTTGAACGAATATTTGGGCCTAAGCAGTTTTTTGTGTGTGTGTGTGACCAGTGTTGCTCGTCGACTCGGGAAATGGGGTGGGGGGGGGGGGATTCAGGTTTTACAGAGGCCACTTCGAATTGCAGCCATCCGTATAGGTGCCACACATCAGGGGTTGGGGGGGTTGGGCAGGCGCACACTGACACAAAGGGCACCTACGGATGGCTGCAATTCCGAGTCGACTAACACTGGTCACACACACACACAAAAAACTGCTTAGGCCCAAATATTCGTTCAAAAACATACTATATTAACCCAATGAAGCATTACACTTGTTTACAACAGGGTCCACATTGTTCAATTCATCAAAACATTTAGAGACATACCAATAGACAAACGTTAAAAAAAATACAGTGAGGGGAAATGGGGTTTCTGGCCAGTGTTGCCACATCTGCTGTTTATAAGCGATTTTGGGATTGTTGTGACTGTTGTCACAATGTGTCACATTGTGAGTGGGCTATATACAGAATTCCAATGCATTGACAGAGAGGGCGTGGTGACAACAGCAATTACCGCGCAATCACCACGCCCTCTCTGTCAATGCATTGGAATTCTGTAGTAATATAGCCCACTCAAACTTTGTCTAATATTGTTTTAGAGCAGTGGTTCTCAAACATTTCAATCTACAAAGATAATCCCAAAATCGCTTATAAACAGCAGATGTGGCAACACTGGCCAGAAACACACACACACACAAAACTGTAGGCCCAAATATTCGTTCAAAAACATACTATATTAACCCAATTAAGCATTACACTTGTTTACAACAGGGTCCACATTGTTCAATTCATCACAACATTTAGAGACATACAAATAGACACTTCTATGTGGCTAAAGAACAGAACATGAGTTAAAATTCCAGGGTTAAACATTGCAGAGTTGATTTCAACTCCCAAAGTGTCATTTTAACACCTTCAGATTTAAATTGGGTTCAGTGTTGGAGTCATTTGAAAGAGTTGATCACGCCAGTGTTACCAAACTCAGCCTAGAGTTAATTCCACCCCAAAAGTGTAGTTTTAACACTATCCCTTTTTGCTTCCTATATGATGAATTCCTGTTCTGTTCTTTAGCAACATAGAAGTGTCTATTTGTATATATATATATATATATATATATACTGTAGGTGCAGGTGCACACACACACACACACACACACAAAACTGCTTAGGCCCAAATATTCGTCCCATGTAGGCCTAAATGTTTTTGAGAGTGCAGGTTTTATTTTTCGTTACGTTATAAGTTATATACTATGCATAGTCAATACTAATAGACTGCATTTAATGTTAAGTTATGTTCTGTAAAATATAGGCAAATATTGAGAAGTTGAGAAGTATGCATCCTGCATGCTGTTGTCACCACGCCCTCTATCAATGCATTGGAATTCTGTCGTCATATAGCCCAATCAAAATCAATTGACATTTAAATTAGCCTATACAACTTCGATGCAAAAAATGTGTATAAAGGCACATGCACTGTGTGGACAGGTCATTTCACGATCATGATTCGAAGAAATAAGCCGAGGGAAAGACGCTACACAGCAGAGGAGGCAGCCAGCATTCTGCTCGGGCAGACGGCTTTTGGCGACATAGACAGCGAAGATGACAATGTCGGAGGAGAGGAACAGGCTGAAGAGTACTACCCGCCAGCTTCAGATTCATCAGATAGCGAATCTAGCGAGGCAGATGACACAGAGGATTTACCTCAAACATCCCAGCCCGAGACTACTACTGAGACAAGTAAAGATGGAACAATATGGTCTTCGATGCAACCCGGTGCTGGCCGCGGCAGACTGCCAAAGCGTAATATCTTCACAGCCAGGCCAGGTCCTACTGCCTTTGCCAAGGTCAGAATCCACGACGAGTTGAGCAGTTTTTTGTGTATGTTTGACCCCGACATGTTGGAAAACGTCAAAGACTGCACAGTGAAGTTTGCCCGCAGTGATGGACAGAATCAAGAATGGGATCTGTCTGTTACTGAACTGAAAGCATTCATCAGCGTGTTTTTCATTCGTGCGATGTCGACATCTGGTTATCCATTGAATCAACTGTGGGCGAAAGGGGCATGGGGGAATGAGACGGTGAGCGAAACAATGTCTCGTGACCGTTTCAAATCCATAATGCGATACCTGCGATTTGACGACAAGGACACCAGAGAAGCACGCAAAGAAACAGACAAGTTTGCTGCAATAACGGACATTTGGAATCAGTTCACAGATAACTGCATATCTTGCTATGTGCCTGGAGGAAACATCACGGTCGATGAGCAACTCTTCCCATCCAAGGCAAGATGTGGATTTACGCAATACATGGCCAATAAACCAGACAAGTTTGGAATTAAGTTCTGGATTGCTGCCGACCTGGACAGCAAATACTTCCTGAATGGATTTCCATACCTTGGAAAGGGCCAGTACCGCAGCAGGTGATTTATTTTCCTTTTCTAATAATCAATAATCATTTAAAATGTCTTTACATCAAAGCCTATTATGTATATATTTTTGCGTTGTAATAACCATTACACCTTCTCCCTGTCATTTGTATATATAGTGATGGCGTGCCGCTCTCTCAAGACGTGGTCCAGAGGCTGGTAGCACCATTCCTCGACAGAGGCCGAAACATCACAATGGATAACTTTTTCACTTCGATGAAGTTGGGGCAGTCTCTCCTAGCAAACAACACAACGATACTTGGAACTGTGAACAGACAGAGGCGAGAGTTGCCTCCATCCGCACGTGGAAAAGAACAGCTGTTCCACACACAACTGATGACAAGTGATGGTGCCACACTGACGATTTACCAAAGCAAAGCAAACAAAAACGTTTGCATTCTAAGCACCATGCACCGTTCGATCGTGATTGGTAAAGACCCCAAAGCGAAACCAGAGTCTGTAACGGACTATAATGACACGAAATGGGGAGTGGACATTTTGGATCAGATGGCACGAAACTACAGCGTCAGACTTGGCACCAGGCGTTGGCCAATGGCTGTCTTTTACAACATTCTGGACCTGGCTGCCATCAATGCCTATGTGTTGTACAAACAGTGCTTGAACAAACCGCAGCTCACCAGGAGAGAGTTCCTACAGGACTTGGCACTACAGCTCCGCGAGGAACACATGGGTGAAAAGGACTCAGTCATGCCACCACGCACCCCTCGGCGCCAGCAGCGCAGCGCACTGCAGCCGCTGCCTACCACACCACAGAACCAGCAAACTGCCAAGAGGAGACAGGATGGTCCACAGACACCAGACACGCCCAAGAAGCGACGGCAGTGTCAGCTTGACAGATGTGGAAACAAGACGCTATCCAGCTGCCACAAATGTGGCAAACGGGCATGTGGCACATGTACGGGAACAATTACAATGACATGTGTCAAGTGTCTCTAAGTATAGCAACAGAAACTGGATTTGTGTTTTCCCTGATTTTATTTCGCTTTATATTTACTTTCTTTCATGCTTTCTGATATTGTGAACAATAAGAAAAAATAAACATGGTTGAATTAACACAAAGTATTCATTATTTACCGCGTGGTGACAACAGCAGGAATGTAAAATACAGTGAGGGGAAATGAGGTGGGGGGGGGGATTCAGGTTCTACAGAGGCCAGGGGTTGGGCAGGCGCACACTGACACAAAGGGCACCTATACGGATAGCTGCATATTCGCTATCGTTATCGAATTAAACAATATCAAACGAACTTGCATAAAGGTGACAATATTTATAGGCTTCGTTGTTTGTGAGAGAGACGGGGGAAAAAGCCTCAGTAATCAGACTTTAATTCAGGCTTACATAAACTATGCAATATGCATATAGAAAAACATTTGAATGATTAGACAGACAAGCAATGTATATAGGATGTAGTATTTATTAATATTATACTGCAAGTAATTTAATTGAAAACAGCACAGCACGGCTGTCGCAGAGCTCATCTCGATGCGGGTATGCGCCTGGAGAAAAGAGAACAAAAAGCCACGAAATTAATTTATTTATTACATAATACTTGCTTATTTGGAGTGAACATGACAATGACGAGTAAATAAATATTAACACGACTCCCGTTCGATAAGTTTTTTAGCCTGGACATTTCCGCATTTAGCTGAAAACGGGCTTATAGCCTACTATTATATTTAGCCTGCCCAACTAGTTACTTTGACCAACAGTATTTCAAGCAGCCTATAGTTCACATACATGACGAAATACGACATTAGAGTTATATATTGTCATTTTTATATAGAGGGGGAAACATTATAGGCTACGCGATGTAATTAATATATATTTGATTGATTGTGCCAAATAATCGCCTTTTCCCCTCCACCCCTCTTTACATAACTCGCTTATTTTTTGCTCATTTTAAAAAATTCAAAATACCATGTAAACTACGGAATTCTGGCTTGTGTAGGCCTATGCCCTCTCTACGAAACATATCAAGTTGAAATGTCGGGCAGCTTGCAGATTAACCATTTTCAGAAAAGTCCGTAGCCTACATTTAGGCAATAATTAATGTGCTATTGTGCTATTCTCGGCCAATTTTCTACCGATTGTTCTAATTCCAAATGGCCTATATAATCCGTGAAGTGTACATTTTCATTGGGTGTATAATAATGTATTCATAAGAGAGGGAAGAAAAAATAAATAAAAGTGAGTGCGTGTAGGCAACAATGACTTCTCCAGCTGAAGAGGTGTGAACGAGTGGTGCGGGGGTGGGGGGATAAAGGGGGAGAGCGGTCGAATGGGCCGATATAGTCAGACTGAGTAAGAGATATATGCCTAAAATCATATTTAGAAAAAGTTTCAAATGGGGAAAAAAACAGAGATGATTTCAATCGAATATTTAGACAAAGTCATGAAAGGGGAACTTTCTCTGGACTCCATGGGCTGAGAAAATAAACATTGAAATCTCAAATTCGGTCAGAACGGCTGCTCAGACTTCCTAGTGTTAACGCAGGACTATGCCACCCTCAGGGACATGCACACATAGACATCAAAGGGGGCTTGAGCCCCTGCCCTTTTACCCGTCTGTAAAACAACTGCACCTCTCCAGACCACGAATGCAGCGTTTACTATGGTGAAAGAAATGCAAATGCCACTCCGTTCCTTTCCATGCCAGAAGGCAGCACTCAGGAGAAATGCTTTTTTCCCCCCAAAGTCTCCTTAACTTGAACGCAGCATTTTGCGTTTAGCCCATTCTGACCGGGCACCCATTTTGGTGTCAGCATCATGTTATGCTTTAGCTATTTAAAAATAGCAGATCTACAAGCTCATATCGCGCCACCGAGTGGCGCGATACGAGCTTGTAGGTCTGCTATTTTTGAAAAATCGAAGACACTTTTAGAATCTGATCTCAGGTCAGAATGGGTTAATAATGAAACTGTCAGGATGTAATAGACATTTTTAGAATCTGATCTCAGGTCAGAATGGGTTAAAAATCCATGTCGTTACACCCGCATCTCCACTAGCTAAAGAGTGCTTGGTTGCGCCTCGAAAATAGCTGCTCTACAACGCATCGCGCTGTGAGCTTGTAGATCTGCTATTGTCGCTCATTTTGTCCAAAAGTGCCCTCTTACGGGGTTTCAGCCCCTGCCCCTCTGACACTCTCTGCACGTCCCTGCAGGTCACCATTACAATGCTCTTCACCACGGCGATAAAAGCTTGTCCTGCCCCTCAGCTTCTCTCAGCATGTTGAGATCCAAATGGATCTGCAGCAGTTTGGTGGAGATTAGATTACATTTGGTGGTAATGCGATGGCATTCTGTAAACAGAGATGAATTACCATCTGTTTTCAGTTTTCTCTCTCTCTCTCTCTCATGTGCGCACGCTCGCACACAGCCCCGCACGCACACACTTATATCTCACTCTCCTGTTCTTCTCTGAGTCATGCACTCACACTCGACTCTCAGCTTGTCATCCATTATCCCCCCCCCCTCTCTCTGTCTCTCTCTCTCTCCCCCCCCCCCCCTCTCTCTCTCTCTCTCCCTCCCCCCTATCTCTCTCTCTCCCCCTCTCTCTCCCTCCATTTATGTGGATTGTGGAGTCAATTAAATAAGTCACTTCACTTTTATTTTCAACTGCTTTCTTACTGCATGTCACTGGTCACCTCTGTGTACAGCCTGTTTTCCCATGAGTATTTACTTTCCTTCTCTCTGCTGTTTTTCCTGCACAGAGTTGGAGTTGCAGCAGGGAAGGGAACGGGTGCTTTTTGAGTTTGCTCTTGGGGTGAGCAATCGAGCACAGATTGTTGGTGGGCGATGTGAGCACCAATAGGCCCTGCGGTAAGCCCCGCCCGCTCGCTCAGCTGCCTCGATACCGTTGTTAAGCAGGACAAACATCAGCGAACCTCCATTGAGGACCGTGTTATGTCGGCGTTTTTCCGAAGAGGAATAGAAGCATTCATATCAACAACATTCATACTATAATAACGCCATGGTGAAACGTTGCTGTTGGGCGTCCTGCAACAGTGCTTAATAAGTACCCAGAACGTTTGGGGCATTTCTTTTTATTCCTTTCCCGTGGGTGCGCACAATGTTTACATTCTAGAGGAGGAAGCGGCGGTGGCGTCACTCGTTCACCCTCCCTGCTACTATCATACTAGTATTAACGTCAACCTTTACTAAA
The DNA here is from genome assembly GCF_964188405.1 of Protomyctophum parallelum. NCBI lineage: Eukaryota > Metazoa > Chordata > Actinopteri > Myctophiformes > Myctophidae > Protomyctophum > Protomyctophum parallelum. The sequence goes on from NC_139699.1 coordinate 57,861,446, forward strand.
CAATGGTTAAATCAATCGTCTAATAAACAACAAACAACTTACCATGGAGCAAATGGTGTGCTTTGTAACTTTCTAGTTGCTTGTGTTGGACGGCAGCCACATAACTGTCTTCAACCACAGGCTCCAGTCACGTCCCCTCCCACTGCGGTTCAGAAAAAAAAGAACGCTGCTTACCCCCTTCTGCATGCAAAAAGTGAAGGTCCGCTAATGGTCTAAACTATTTTCTTTGCCGTTCCTAAATTCAAAATAGTTTAGACCATTAGCGGACCTTCACTTTTTGGATACAATGTGCAGAAAATGGTAAGCAGCGTTCTTTTTCTGAACCGCAGTGGGAGGGAACGTGACTGGAGGCTGGAGACCAAACGTTAGAAAGTTACAAAGCACACCATTTGCTCCAAGGTAAGTTGTTAGTTGTTTATTAGACGATTGATTTAAACATTGTTTAGTAAAAGTTGACGTTAATAGTATGATTTAGTAGCAGGGAGGGTGAATGAGTGACCGCCGCGTCCTCCACCTCCAGAACGTAAACATTGACATGTGCATGATGTGCGCACCCACGGGGAAAGGAATAAAAAGAAATGCCCCAAACGTTCTGGGTACTTATTAAGCACTGTTGCAGGACGCCCAACAGCAACGTTTCACCATGGCGTTATTATAGTATGAATGTTGTTGATATGAATGCTTCTATTCCTCTTCGGAAAAACGCCGACATAACACGGTCCTCAATGGAGGTTCGCTGATGTTTGTCCTGCTTAACAACGGTATCGAGGCAGCTGAGCGAGCGGGCGGGGCTTACCGCAGGGCCTATTGTAATGTAAAGTCAAGGTCAACTTCTTCACTCACTGTTCTCTCCCTGTATGCTTGCCGAATGAATTCCTTAATTTAGCAAATCTTCAATGTTCATTTGTCCATTTTAACTCAAATTAATCCAAATGTTATTAATTCAATAATTGAATATGTATATTTGTATGTGTCTTTTATTTCAATGTATCTTTGTTAATGGTACAAGTACGAGTACTCTGGGCGGAGTAAAATGCTCAATATCTTTTGTATGCTATTTCTGACTCATATAGGAGCACTAGAGCCAGTGGGCTTTTCTGTTCATTGGGACTCACTACTTTCATGGCTCTGTTGAGGAACTTGACATTTAAATTCATGAGCAGGCTGGATCGCTCACTGAATGGACTCATTGGTCAGTTGATAGACCCAGGCCGTAGTTCTGTAAGGTACACTTCTACCATCAGAGGACACTGGTATAAGAGCCTCGCCTAGAGTAGTAACCTCTTGGGCTGGGTAAATGTACTGTATTTTTTTATTTTTTTTTATTTGTATTCTCCTATTTGTGATGTACTGTCTTACCCTGTGGGCCACGAGCCTGTAATAAAGTTTATATATACTGTATGTGACTTGAAAAAAACGAATAAAGAAACTTTGGGCAAATGGACCCGTTTTGGGGTAATAAAAAAACAAAATAAAATGGATAAAGTTGAAAAAAACACGGCCCCCTCACATTAGAAGGACAATATCAGTCACCCGAACCAAGAACGGGTGTTTTCAATGAATCTATCATGGTTAAAATGGAGTTTGAGGTTACCATGGGTTTGTATGGGAAGGGGGGCGAAGGCAGCTACAATTAATATCAAATATCTAAATACTAAATCAAGCAACTTAAAAACTATATCTGGGGTGCTCACAAAAGCCTGAATAGATGATAAACAAATAATAATTAAGAACTAAAGTGAAATATGCCTTCTGAAATTGTCAATTTACTGTCATCTGGGGAACCCCAAAATCATGTCGAGACCCACAGGTTGAGAACCACTGGGTTCACATCATCCACACATCAAATACAAATACTCTCACTCAGGCCAAGCTTTATGCTTGTACAATGCTTGTGCAATGCTCGAATGCATTGCATTTAGAGCTATGTTACCGATGACTTCCGGGGCTCGCATGAATGCAGACCAGCCTCTCGAAAGGGATTTTTTCCCCTGGTGGAAACAAAATCCCCTTTTGGCCAAAAAGTACCGTTTATACATGTGGTGGGGGGTGCTCAGAGTGCTTCCACTGAGGAAAGTAGGCTTTCTAATGAAAAAACCCGCCTTTTGTTTTGGTGAGTAGCAAAAACGTTATTTTTATTTACGCTAAAGACGAGGCTGGAAGTCATCAGTAACATATAGCTCTAAATGCAACGCTCCAAGATTTCACAATGCCCTTGTCCCTCCAGAACGGACAATGTTTTTTTTCATAAGCCTTACAGTGAGATGCTGAGTCACTTTTGTGTGTGTGTGTGTGTGTGTGTGTGTGTGTGTGTGTGTGTGTGTGTGTCGCAGGTGCGTCATTGCCCCCTAGCATCGCAGCGGATCTTGCTGTCCAGATGGCCTGTAGAATGTGTGTGTGTGTGTGTGTGTGTGTGTTGGGGGGTCATGGCCAAACCGACCCCATCCATGGAAATGGTGACAGGAATTCTCGAGAATGCTGACATCTCATTTGTTAAAAAGCAAGGAGTTTTCAATGAGCTCAGATACTGTAACTCTCTGAGTCCCATTCAGCATTGGACAAGGGTTGAGCGTATCATTTGTTTAGGTTTTAGTCACTTTTTTTAACAGAACTATATGGTTCTGGGTTTGAGGCCAGACTATACACTGTAAAAACCTTCAGTGGTAATGTACCCATATGCAGTGTTGATTTCGCAGACTAAAACTAAGACTTAAAATGTGCGTCGACTACCTTTATCCACTGATGAAAACTAAATGGAAACTAAATTAAAACTAAGCTATGATGACTAAAACTAAGACTAAATATATTGACAATTTAGTCAACAAAGGTAGGCTAAGAGAGATCCAGTATAAGTCATTTTACACTTGGTTGCATGCTGAAAATAGCAGAAAATAGCAGCTCACAACGCGTCGCAGCTTGAAATCAGCCATGTTCAGCAAGTGTAGAAGAAACAGTCATTCCGACGGCGAAGGCCCGCCAAAATTAATTTCAGTCGACTAAATCAACTGTATATTTAGTCAACTAAAATCTTATGATATTTAGTCGACTGAAACTAGACTAACACTAAAACATTCAGGGTGACTAAAATGTGACTCAAACTAAATGAAGTTCCATTCCAAAGACTAAAACTAGAAATGTAATGCCAAAAACAACACTGCCCCCACTGCCCCACTGCCCATTCACTCTGAGTGAACAAATAAATAACTTGTCGTTTATTCCCAGAGTGAAATTAAGACCGAGGACATTCCGTGTACCGTTCCAACTACTTTTCTGTGAGCAAGTGCTTTTGAAGGTCATGTGAAACAACAGAGGCTCCTGTGAGGGAAGCGAGGAACAGTAAAATGGAGGAAAACATTGCAAAGCAGGGCAGAAAAAACATCCAGACGAGCCATGTAAATGTTTTATAGTGCCCCAGCACTAGTTAACTATGGAGCTGGATCTCTTGTTCGGGTTTCCGTAGAGTTATGGGGGGTAATGAAACGCCACAATTCTGTTCCCATTTTAACCCATTCTGACCTGAGATCAGATTCATACGAGGTTTCCGCTGGACACACACTGGTCTGATGAACCCATTCTGACCTGAGATCAGATTCTAAAAATGTCAGTCGCTCTTCGATTTTTCAAAAATAGCAGACCTACAAGCTCGTATCGCGCCACTCGGTGGCGTGATATGAGCTTGTAGATCTGCTATTTTTCAATAGCTAAAGCATAACATGATGCTGACACCAAAATGGGTGCCCGTTCAGAATGGGTTAATAACGGAAATTGGATTAACCTACTGCATCCCCCTGTTATTAGACTACACCGTTTATAACATCCCATCAACCCAAAATGAATGTCCCGGCAAAGGTCAGAGGAAGTGATTACATCATGTCTGCATTCTGCAGTGACCTAGCTCATCGCCGTGTCTCACTTTGACCTTTTGTACGTTTATATGTGGCTAAACTGGCTATATGTGTACACAGGTTTAATGTTTGTCTTTAGTTCAAAGTTTGTTTAGTAAACGCCATTGACAATGAAGGAAAAACCTACGCCATAATGTGTCCTTTACGTCATATTGTCTCTTTAGTGTTAATGGCGTTTAATGTTTGTGTTGGCGCCGTTTGTTTTACATCACCATTACATCACCTAATCAACATGAGTTAGACTTTAATATGTTAGCTCCCCTTTTTTATTTATATATATATATATATATATATATATATATATATATATATAGAGAGAGAGAGAGAGAGATAGACAGCAGGCTGACAGAAAATGGGGAGAGAGATGGGTGCATGGGGTGATATGCAGTACCAGCCAGGGTGCCACTTTTGGTACTTTTAAGTACATTTTGATACCAATCACTTTTACTTGGACTAATTCATAACTTAATAAATTCTACACTACATGATGGCATTACTTCCAGAGGTATTGCAAACACGCATCTCAGGTGAAAACAACCAGCCATTGTGACAACAGACAAATAACTTGCATACCAGACCAAGTTATGGTATCATTTGTATAGGAAAGTTATGATAATAGAACTGTGCTGAACTGATAAGTTGAGAGCTGAGCTGAGTGAGCATTTCTCATTATTATTGAAACCCCTTGGGGGGTTGGGAGTTGCGACCACTATGTAGAACCACTAAACATCAGCAAATACAAACAAGAAGGTTCCTGCAGTGCGTAGGGCCTCGGCCCACCCACATAGAAAGATGGCCCACCCATCGATTTGGCAAAAAAAAAAAAAAAAAAAAAAATATATATATATATATATATATATATATATATATATATTGGATTTCTTTCATTCTTTAAGGACCAAGAAGTCACGACTTTCGTCACTTCTGGCTGAACCGTGCAATCGGTTTTTGCGAAACGCAAAAAACGACTGGTAGAGGGCCCTGACAAACGGTGACTATGCGAAGCTATAGCTATAGCACTCAATTGAAAATGCAAACTTTGACCGATAGCAATGACACTTTGATACACATATGTGTCTCCTCATGCCGAACAACTTTCATGTTCTGACTTTTGACCTCTGACTTTTAGATCACCCGCCATTTTGAATTATATGAAAATCAATTAAAATGCATCTCCTCCCAGGATCTTTGATCAAAATGCACGGAAACTTCTACACATGATCTTTGGACCTAGACTCATATAGTACATCTTTTTTAAGTGAAAATATGAAGGTTCTTCTGCCTCTAATACATGCAGCGTCATATGTTTATGTCACTTTACAGTATAGTAGAGGATCATGCTAAATACCACTGAAAGCAGTCTTACTCCAATTGGCCAAAGGGGGGCGCTATAGCAATTTTTGAAAATAAAAACCTTTGAACAGGCATACCTCATGCTTTGTTTGGCCAAAATCCATGGCACTTCTTTCCACATGTTCCTTGACTCATGGGGAACACATCTGTCACTTTGACAAGTAAGCTCCGCCCTCAGACTTTCCGCCATTTTGAGGACACACATACTTGTTTCCAAAACACTGAAGGATGTTACCGTTTACAATGAAACAACTGACTGTGTCCAGATAGCTCAGTCGGTTGAGCTCTCACCTTTAGACCACAAGGTTGTGTGTTCAAATCTGGGTACCGACAACTCAGCCCATGATTCTTATTTGTGCATATTGTTCTTATTGCCTATTGTCTTCTTTCTTGGTCCCGCCTTATCGCAGCCTGCAGCTATATTTCTTTCTTTCATTCACGGTCCAACCATGTGGAGAGTTTACTTTTTGTTTATTGTCGCAGGCGAGGCACTTTGTTCATCCATCAACAACTAGTGTTCCCGTAGCTTTCCTCGCCGAGTCGCCACGGTACCTCTCCACTCCAGCTAGTCGAGGACCAAGCTAGAAGTCATTTCTACCTTTGCCACTAGTGGGTTCCTGGTTCAATTCAGACTCCTCTTGGCATTGTGTCAAAGTCCTTGAGCACATACAGTACGTCTTACTGTAAGTGGAGCACATGAATTGGTTGCAGCAGCATTTCCATTTGAATCAGCATATGTGTCACAATTAATGAGCATATTGACGCGGCATTGTTGATGACACATTGGCTGCTATCTATGGGCACACAGCAGCTGGAGAGAGTTTATCTTACTACTGGGCCTACGTGGGTGACTCATGACTATTGTGACTACTTCTGTCACATTGGATTTTGGTAAATGGGGAATAATTTCTTTATTTCCATGACTAAGACCTGTCACCCTCACCACTATTGTCACTTGTCAGTAAAGGCTTTGAGAAGTTCCGGTTCTGTTTTCCGAGCGTGAGATAAGTGGTATGATTTCATTATCATATTTTATATAAACCGACTTCTGTTATACATATGTGCACAGTAGATAAAATACAGGCTGGAGTACCAGATCCACTAAATAATGTCTAATGCAGCAAAGCAATGATACTCTTGGGTGTGTGTGTGTGTGTGCGCGCGCATGCACGCGTGCGTGCGTGCGTGTGTGTGCGCGTATCCAAGATTGACTGGGAAGCAGCCCATTTGTACCAAGAGTTTGAGAGGTTCCGCAGCCACGTTGATTTGGTATTCGACGGTCCCCTGTCAGAGCCGGAAGCTAAAACAGCGTGCGGACTGGCTGGGAACGTGGATCGGCGAGCAAGGCAGAGAAATCTACAGGACGTTAAACTGGGCAGACGGTGAGAAACAGGATCCAGTCAAAGTTTTGGATAAGTTTGCCAACTACACAAGAAAGAATTAACAGTACATTTGAACAGCGGGAGAACCAACGGCGAGCGTCGCTTGAATTTCATTGGCTATATCGCCCAATCGCCGGGCGACGTCGCCCGAGAGATGAATTATTTGTATCTTTCCGGCCGAAGTTCCTCCGCCCATCCCATTGACAAATAAATAATGCACTTCCGGAAATGTTGTCTGCACGGCTGTCGCCCGCTGTTAACCCATTCTGACCTGAGATCAGATTCATACGAAGGTTTCCACTGGACACACACTGGTCTGATTAACCCATTCTGACCTGAGATCAGATTCTAAAAATGTCAGTCGTTCTTCGATTAAAAAAATAAATAGAAGACCTACAAGCTCGTATCGCGCCACTCGGTGGCGCGATATGAGCTTGTAGATCTGCTATTTTTCAATAGCTAAAGCATAACATGATGCCAACACCAAAATGGGTGCCTGGTCAGAATGGGTTAAAACGTACTGTAAGAGAATAGCAAGACATCATTTCAAGCAGAGGAAACAAGGTGCTGCGGAGGGTTTGGACCACTTTGTGAAGGATTTGAAAACTACTACTGATGAACTGTGAGTATGCAGACTCAGATGACATCCTCATTGATGCAATAATAGCAGGAGTGAGAGAAAAACGTGTCCAGGAAAGACTGATAGGTAAAGGTGATCGAGGACCTGACACTGTCTATTTGTACGTCTCTAAATGTTTTGATGAATTGAACATGGTGGACCCTGTTGTAAACAAGTGTAATGCTTAATTGGGTCGTCCACTCACAGTTAACAGTCTTTGTATTGAGTTTGTGCTTGAAATGTACTGTAATTCTGCAAACTGTTAATACATATTTCAATCAATCAATAAAAAAAAACATCTGAAACCAAATGTACTGTGTGATTTTCTTGAGAGTTGACACGCACTACGGGGACCTTGCCAGGCAAATACACAATTAACCCATTCTGACCGGGCACCCGTTTTGGTGTCAGCATCATGCAGACAAAACATGTGCTGTACAATTCAGCTCAACAGGACAACAATATGATCATCATACGTACGTCATAAAACAAAAGGTAGGTTCATTAAAATCAGGTTGAACCATCCACAAATGCTTGTTTAAAAAGAAACGTTTTGAGGCTATTTTAAAAAATGCCCACAGAGAGGAGGAAAACCTCAGTGCTAATGGGAGAGCATTCCAAAGTTTGGCTGCTACGGCCTGAAATGATTTGTCACCTTTAGTTTTTAGTCTGGTGGAGGGTGGGTCTAATAGAGCCTGATTTGCAGACCTAAGGGCCCTTCTGGGCACATAACGAGGTACGTAGATAGATGGGGAAGGCTTCGCCTTTTGGGCTCCCGTAGCCACCGTCTAGTTTGTCCCTCAGTTGGCCGTATACCTGTCAAGTGTTCAGTTCCGTTGCCCGCGCTGAATAAAGAACAACAGTCTGATAGGCTCGTTGATCTCTGTGATTATACACATTATATAAGTATCTTATACCTCCGACGGGAGGCCGCCGCACCCTCGTCCTGCTGGCCAGAAAAGCACAAAAGCATGACTGGCACATCCTGCACAACAGCTGACTCAAGTCCCGCCATGTTGGCCGCCACCTCTACACCAACAATGCAGCACAAGAGATGCTCAGTTCCACCTCTAGAGGACAGCTCCAGAGGTGCATTCCATAGGGTAGGAACTAACACAGCGAATTCCCGGTCAACCAGAAACAGAGACATCTACCTTTTAATCTCTAATCTGTTCACCTATGGCACCTGTACTTTAGGTGAAAACAATAGAGTGGGAGAGTAGAAAGAGAGAACATTGATAGCCTGATACCGGCTCCTCCTGGAATTCACCTCAAAGTGTCCTTGAGCAAGATACTGGCCCTCTTAACTGCTCCCCAGGTCAAGATACTGACCCCCTAACTGCTCCCCAGGTCAAGATACTGACTCCCTAACTGCTCCCCAGGTCAAGATACTGGCCCTCTTAACTGCTCCCCAGGTCAAGATACTGACCCCCTAACTGGGGCAGGGGCTGAAATCCTGTAAGATCAGCTATTTTCGGTGGGGAACCCAGCACTCTTTAGCTATAGTGGAGATGCAAACTACACAGAGACCGCTGTCGTAAAAAAGACTCTGAACATTATGAAAGACACTCACCACCCCGGTCACTCACTGTTTGAACTGTTGCCATCAGGCAGACGGTACAGAGTGATCAAGTCAGGGACCAACAGATTCAGTAACAGCTTCTATCCCACAGCGGTGTGTTTTGTTTTAGCTTGTATGTTGTTTTGTGATATGATGCACTGATTGGTTGGCACTTTTAATTTCGTTGTACACGTTGCAATGACAAATAAAGATCCATCTATTGTTATGTACAACAAATTTGTTCAACACAAAATACTGTGTTCAAATTCAGGAGACTTCGGTTAAAAAAAGCAATTCTCCTGAATGCTGCCTTCCGACATGGCATGAAAAGGAGTGTGGCATTTTGCATTTCTTTCACTGTGTAGTAAATGCTGCATTCGTGGGCAGTGGGCAGTTGTTTTACAGAGGGAGAGGGCAGTTGTTTTAAAGACGGGTAAAAGGGCAGGGGCTCAAGCCCCCTTTGATGCCTATGTGTGCACCTCCCTGGACAGGGGTTCATCAAGGGTCGGTGGAAAGTCACATTTCTGTATTTCACTGTCACACTGTTGCTTGAGTCGCTCACACATTAACTTTCTCCTCTCTCCTCCTCTCCTGCTTTCCATCTCCCTGTATCCACAGCAAAGTGTCAGTGCAAAACCCCCGATAATCTCCCAATCCCAAGGGACATTACCAACCCTGTGGCCGGAAGGCAGGTGCCTTAATTTCCAGTAACTGGCGCTTATTACTGAATAGATCTTCTTAAAATGGAGTAGGTAATGGCACCGCGGTGCTTTGGGTGCTCATCCAAGCTGACTATTACGGCTTAATGTAATTTGCCCTGCTGGGGGTGAAGACTGAACGGCTGTACAGTAGAGGAGAAGAGAGCGGAAAATCGAGAGAACGGGAAGTGCATGGTGCAAGTCTGCGAGAACATGGAATGGAAAAAAGCATGAATGGGGAGATTTCCATTGAACAATATGTGATATGCCTCTCATCTTGACCTGTAAGTGACCGAGCCAAACGCAGGAAGTTGTTTTAGAATTTAGAATAAGAAAACAGCAGGAGTGAAATGCCTGAATTCCTAGAGCTAGATAGCAGGCTAATCAGCTGTTAGTTACCCCTTGATCATGCAGGGTAGTAGTATTAGTAAAAGGTGACGTATTTGAGTAACAGTGCCTTGCCACCAAATATAGCATACAGTACTATCTACAAGCACTACAAGCTAATTGTGAGCTGGTAGATCTGCTATTTTTGGTGAGCGACATGGCACACAACCACGTAATAAATCAGGGATTATATAATCCGTTTCATGATGAATGCACATGTAAATCTCATCACATCACTTATAGTCCTATAAAGACTAGACTATTAACATCCAAATAGTGGTGACCTTGAACTGTCTGCCTGTAGCGCCTTCATCATCTCCCCGATAACTCCTAATCCTGTGTTAATTAAGCAGAATCCAATCTGCTGTCCAATCATGTTTAGGGAGCACTTTGACGGACTAAACGAGCAGTCCAGAGTTTATTATGTTGCACTTGCAATTAAGCAAGACCACATACATAATGTTTCTCTGATTTGTATTTGGGGGATAAGCCAAGGTGTTTGTCATGTTTTCCAAATTGGGCCTTCCAAGTGTCATACATTTTCCAATAAACATGAGGAAGTAATTCAAACACTGCAATGTTTTAAAAGACCTGCATAGCTGAGATGCCAAAACCACCCAACCCAAACTTTGTGTCAATTTGATCACCTAGAACAGCGGCTGTCTGGTCTGGCCCATCCCTATCCCTATATACGACACTCTGGTCCAATGCGCTGAGCAAACCTTCCAATTATACTCTTCTTCCACCTGGCTACCAAGCAGCGGAATGACCTCCCTTCTCAGCCAGGACTGCAGACTCACTCCACAAATCTTCCGCTGCAGTCTGAAAAAATGCTCAGACTCCTCATTGCCTTGCACTCACTCACTTATTTCTTTTTTTATTTGGTACACTTTTTATATAGATGTCTTGCACTTTATATGTCACTTTGGATATAAATGTCACTCCTAAGTAGAGTCCTAAGTGATAAGTGATATGTTCATTATGTTTAACAGTTTTGTATTATAAACTGTTGACGTGATATTTTACAAATTCAGGGTTAATAATTCTTCAAGAGAGGGATGAGTTATGTCTTCAGTGAATCTCCTGCCAAAAACTAAAAGTGGTACCATACAGTTCTTTTTGGTTACAACTAAGCATTCCCACTTTATGTCTAATAACTTCCATATTCACAAGTAATGCCGGCGGGGCCAGGCTATTTTGGTGATTCGTTAAAAGTTACTATTAATTCATTCTGTCTACTTATCCACCCCATCCTTCCAAACAGGGAATCAGGCAGCGATTAGTCTCCCCTGAGTCAGACATGAAGGACGATCCAGCAGGCTTGTCCTCATTAAGTCTCCATTAGCTGGGACGTAATAGTGTTTTAATGGAGGAGGGAGACACAAACAGGAAGACATGCTCAATTTGACCCCCCAAGATCTACAGAGCTCCTCCCTCTCTCCATTCCTGAGATACAGGCCCTAGTATTCTTAGATGTCAAAATTAAACTTTATAAAATTGGGGTAGGCCTACTATAAATGCACAGGTCACCAATCCGACCGATATATGCTCATGCTGCATGCACAGCTTTGGTTGTTTGCAGATGAGTGAATCTTTGTCTTGGGCCAAGTAGTGTGTTTTGAGCACATTATCATCCCTTTAGCATTTCAGTGGAAAACACTGAGGAATGGTTTACAGCGATTTAATTTAACAAGTTGACTGCCACCTGGTGGACGCAAGAGCCAACGCTAGACTGCCAACCCGGATCTACTTCGTTTTAGAGTGTTGCACGCTGGATGCACGTCCGGTTTTGGGCGGCCATCTTAGATGCTTAAATTATTAGCGTCAATGCTAGCGAGCTAAAAATGAAAGCGTTAATGTTCCAATCGAGATCACCGTCAGTGGAAAAGACTTCAGAAACATTGCGCGTTTTGTCGAAACCATGGAGAGCTCCGTAGAGTTATTCAGCTTACAGTCAGCCTGTATACAAGAAGTGAACGGCAGTGCGCGAAACCTGTGTAGGATCGCTGAAGAAGGGAAAGGCCAAGCAAAAAAAATAAATCACACCCATGTGAAGTGAGTGGTGCAACTCCGTGTGGGGGTCCCCGGAAGTTCCAGATTTGAGTGGTTGCACCACTCAATTTAAAATATATATATATATCAATAATAAAGATTATCTGACATAACGTTCCGCCAAAAGCGGCAAGTTAAAAAAAAAGACAAAACAAAACAACAACAATCTATATGAGAAAGGACAGTATATGAGTATACTCTAGTCTAGTTCAAATCCATAAAAGAGACAAAAGAGAGATTTGCATTACATTATCCGTTTCAGACAGCAGGGATCCTGTAAGAGGACAGGAACATGCTAAATAGAGGTTAATTAATACTTGTATATGTAAGCCCATGAGGACACCATCTTCACGTTAGATTTAATCAAATGAATACTAATTTAAATTCAAAGTATAATAATAAAGAAGATTAAGCTTTATCAGTGCCAAGGCTTACTGTAGCTTCTTGAATACGTGTACTGTATGTTCCTATAAACGTAACTTTTTGCATTCATAGTAAAAAAATCACACCTGTGTGAACCGAGTGGTGCAACTCCCCTCTCCCCCCCCTCCTCTCTCTCTCTCTCTCTCTCTCTTTCTCTCTCTCTGCTCTGTCAGATTTATTATGGATATCAATGAACCTAGACAGTCAGTAGTTGGATTTGCGTCCAGCAGGTGGCAGCCATGTCACATACTTCTCTCTTTCCAATTTCAGGCATGCGCACACCACTCGTGCTCATGACGGATACATACACGATACATGATACATACGGACATTCCTGATTGTAGGAGTGGTTGCACCACTCAAAAAGTGGTGGGCTGTTTCTGTAAATAGCCTGTTGGTGATGCTTGATTATGCTTGCTCATATTTCCGGGTTCATGTTTTGGGTACCGGAAACGTTTTACTGTTTTACTGAGGATAAGATTTGAAATAGGTTTAGGTATGGGTTAGGCACAGTTTTACTGAGGTTCCTTTTAGGAATAGGTTAAGCATAGTTTACTGAGGACTGTATTTAAGGGCGAACGTTTTGGTATTCCTTCCTGTAAACACGTTGGGTCACGTTGCTGACATGCTGGGTCAAATGGGTTGTTCTAAGAAGTGTTGATTGAGTTACCATTTTGGGCTGCTGATTCAACCATCCATTGTTGAACTGGATCATTCTGGATTCATCTCCTGTAATCAGGAGAAAAAATCGATGGCTGATGCAGTGGCTGATTGTTTCCCTTACTACAATTGCCTCTGTCTCATTTATTATAACATTCAAGAAGACAACAATATTGGAATATATTATATATATATAATTATTATATATTTTTTTCCATAAATGGATGCCCTATTTTATACTCGAAAATAGCCGATCTGCGAAAATAGCCGATCTGCAAGCTCACAGCGCATTGCAGTGTGATGTGAAAATAGCAGATAGTGTGATGTGAAAATAGCCGATAGTGTGATGTGAAAATAGCCGATCTGCAAGCTCACAACGCATTGCAGTGTGATGTGAAAATAGCCGATAGTGTTATGTGAAAATAGCCGATCTGCAAGCTCACAACGCATTGCAGTGTGATGTGAAAATAGCCGATAGTGTGATGTGAAAATAGCCGATCTGCAAGCTCACAACGCATTGCAGTGTGATGTGAAAAATAGCAGATAGTGTGATGTGAAAATAGCCGATCTGCAAGCTCACAACGCATTGCAGTGTGATGAGCTTGTCGTTCCTGTTGTGTGGGCTTGGTAGCCACAGAGCCACTAGCAGTAGGATTGGGACACGCCATAGATCTCTAAATGGATGCTTGGGCAAGCTGGATATGGTGGATGTGAAACCCTATAAGCTCTGTTGTGATCGACAGGTACCCTGCCTGCGCGCGCCAGATGTATAATCATTTATTATAAAAGCAGCAAGGAAATAACCCAGTGTATGAGTAATATTTAACCCATCAATGGTACATTTTACACAAGAGATTTGGGTCAAATGAACAGCCATCTCTCAGGTTAAAATAATGGTAAAACCAGCACTTGGGTCAAACTAGTACAGCACGTGTTCTTTCCCGTGGTTACCCAATGGTGGAGATAAAGGGAAAAATATGACGTTTAGAAGATTTAGAATGTGTGTAATGTGTGGTTTTAGAGATTTTAGATTTTAGCAGTGAGCTCAGTGTCTCTGATGTCATCGACACTGGGCTCACTTCCTTCCTGGACTAATGTTGTCAAATAATCACACTTCCCACCTATGACCACGGTCATGTTACCAGCTAATAAGTCACAGCATTTAATTGGATGAAATATAGACATCTCGGGCTAATTGCTGTCCGAGGTCAGATTTAATTCATGTTTTGAATCTGGAATGTTAGAGTGATTATCAATGAGTCTGAGCATACTGTACCAAACATGCAGAAATGTCATGAGGGATGACGCAGGGGAGCCTGGACATTTATTTATATTGAGACAATTAAATAGATATTAAAGATTTCCAATGAGCCTTTTGACTACGAGGTAGTATTTCAGTTAATTGTGTTTTTCAAGCACGCTCATGAAGGCAAACGCATTACCACCAATATGAACATTGTTGAGAAGACTTGATTTTTGTATTGGTTTTTGTTTTACACAAGCAGCATTGGGATTAACAATGCATTGCATTAACCCAACCCATTCTGACCGGGCACCCATTTTGGTGTCAGCATCATGTTATGCTTTAGCTATTTAAAAATAGCAGATCTACAAGCTCATATCGCGCCACCGAGTGGCGCGATACGAGCTTGTAGGTCTGCTATTTTTTGAAAAATCGAAGAACGACTGACATTTTTAGAATCTGATCTCAGGTCAGAATGGGTTCATCAGACCAGTGTGTGTCCGGCGGAAACCTCGTATGAATCTGATCTCAGGTCAGAATGGGTTAAGAAGGGGAAAGTGTCTAAATCCTGCTCTCGACCCCACTGCCCCCAAAGGAGGCTGTTACAAATGACCATGCGCTGTCTGCCGTCACGTCACAGTGGTTAAAACGAGGGTTGAAGTGGAACGCGATGTCTCCGTTCTCGGTCATGAAGTCCAGCCAGATCCTGATCACACGCACACGCGTGCGAAAATAAGTTTTCTGAAAACCCTGATGCTATATATCGTTGCTGTCGGGCAAGAAATCTCTTATATCCATATTTGAACTTTTCTTTTTCTTAAATGAATGCCTTTCTTGATCATACTACACAGCGTCACACAAAAGCATCAAAATGAGCAGATCTGCCAGTTGTAAACCTGGTGTGATAACAACAATGCACTCTCAGTCAGTGTTGATTTCGTCGACTAAAACTAAGACAAAAAATGTTCGTCAACTTTTTTCATTGACGAAAACTGAATGGAAACTGAATGGAAACTAAGCTATGATGACTAAAAACCAAGACTAAATATGCTGACAATTTCGTCAACAAATAAAAACTAGACTAAAATGTTAGGAAAGGACTATAGTGGACAAGAGATCCAGTATAAGTCATTTTACACTTGGTTGCATTAGATAGCTTGTAGATCGGTGTAAACTCAGTCAATATGAAGGCCCACCAAAATAAAATGTAGTCGACTAAGTCAACTGTAGATCTAGTCGACTAAAATCTCATGCTATTTAGTCGACTAAAACTAGACTAACACTAAAACATTCCAGGTGACTAAAATGTTACTAAGACAAAATTAACACTATATTCAAAAGACTGTATGACTAAAACTAAAATAGAATTCTGCTGCCAAAAACTACTACAGTGCTCTCAGTAGACTTGGACTATAGTGGACAGAGTGAAGCATGCAGGAGGGCCTGTGTGTACAGGCTGGTATTGGACTATAGTGGACAGAGTGAACCATCCAGGAGGGCCTGTGTGTACAGGCTGGTATTGGACTATAGTGGACAGAGTGAACCATGCAGGAGGGCCTGTGTGTACAGGCTGGTATTGGACTATAGTGGACAGAGTGAACCATGCAGGAGGGCCTGTGTGTACAGGCTGGTATTGGACTATAGTGGACAGAGTGAACCATGCAGGAGGGCCTGTGTGTACATGCTGGTATTGGACTATAGTGGACAGAGTGAACCATGCAGGAGGGCCTGTGTGTACAGGCTGGTTAACAGCGTTAAGAGCAAAGCTGCTTGACAGTACGGCTGGACAAAAGTCATTGAAGGGGAACCTTTGAAGTGAAAGGTTGAGGAGGGAGTTCTTTTTCCAGATGAAAGCCTCAAGATAATTGAAACAGGTACAGAGACGGGGGTTGAAAGACAGCGAGAATAAAAATGCCAGAAATAACATACAGGTTGTGTCAAAGAGAGGAGAAGAGAATAAGGCCTTAGAGAACAAAAACAGGAGATTGAATGGAGCCTACTGAGGAAAATATGGCCACTGATACTAGGCTAATTGCATGTAATTATGTACAATCTTAGCTGCCAATGTATCATACAGTGCCGGATGTAGCTTGCATGGTGCACAAGGCAAACTTCTGGCCTGCTGAGGTCCTGCCACAAGGACAATAGGAACAACGGGTGACCATGGTTGCACGCTCCCAAAGCGGCCGCACCTGTCAATCATTAGTATAGGCTAATCACTCTGTGAGAAGTGCATGTGTGGAGTTTCCACAACGGACATTTTCGCTTCTAAACCCCTTGTTGCTTTTCCCTGTGTGCGTCACTCACTCAGCAACACAACGATGAGTATATTTGGCTTTTAATTTACAATTTAGGCATTTAGCAGACTCTTAATCCAGAGCGACTTACATTTAAGCAAGACCAAAAAGCATGGCAATATGTCACATACATAAAAAGTAGTTATCATGAAACATGTGTAAGCTAAGAACGTAACAGTGGAATATCTATATAATGAAACTATACAAACTATACATACTATAACTATGCATACCGTATATACTACAAAGTGCTATGACTACATAAAATGCAATTCTAGTGCTGTCTACGTAGCTATAAGTCTGTATAAAATGCTATCTAAGGTCAGATTCTCACCTAATACTTCGGTAGACTCAGATCCGTATGGGTTGGGGAAATTGGATTCTTGCATATTTAATTGGATGCGGTTTGCCTTCACACTGTCATTCGCAGCAATTGGAAACGCAGCAGGGGGGACCTTTATCAATGTGTTCCATTCATAAACTATAGCCTACACAGTGAAATCTATGGTGATAAAATTACACTCATAACGTGCATGTGTCGTGCCGCCTGGGAACCCCCCCCCCCCCCCTCTCTCTCTCTCTCTCTCTCTACGCACGCAGCCGCCACCACACACTGTTCTTTTGGGCATGGAGGCACAGCGCTGCATGAGCGCACTGATATAACTCCCCAGTCCCACACAGTGACAGCACTCCATGTTTACGGCACGCACAGACAGACAGACAGACAGACAGACAGACAGACAGACAGAATATTATGTAGGCTATAATACACTGCAGTGTTTTTATGTGTTTTCTTAAGCAATTGATTAATGTACACGTCCTCATTTCGATCAGGGCTTCAGTCTCCTCATTCGACCACGTCTATCCACAGTAACGGGACATCTTTGCGCTGCGTAAAATATGCCTTCTCCGTCTCCAACTGTGTTCAGCTCCTCACCCGCCACATTATGTTTGTTTCATTTCCTTTATTTACTGCGGATTGCATTCACACCTGCACCGAATCGTAGTCAAGTGCGATTCGAAGCGAAGCGAAACCCACGTTTTTGGGCGGAGTAAAATGCGGTTATTTGCTGCGCATTAGGATTCGAATGAGCCTTCACACCTGCCAAACGAAGCGCACTTTCTGACAATGCGCAGCAGGATTCGTTTTAATCGCAGCAAAGCTCTCTGGTATGAATGTGACCTAAGTCTACATGAAGTGCTAAGGTTAGCATTATATTCACCCATTCACACACTGATGGCGGCGGAAACCATGCAAGGCACCAACCAGTAGGTTGTCTGGGAGCGACCAAACACATAATTAGGCCTAACAGTGACATTGACCTATACGGCCTTATTTCTTTGTCTTTAGAGGTAATTAGAATATTATGAAGTTGCTATACAGTGTATATTATACACTTTTAATGAAAGGTCTATATTCTATATATAAAATATATTTTCAGTTTGGGCTTTTTCCCGGACAGACTGTGTTGTCTAGCCTTGACTGGCTAGGTTTGGCCTAACGTAACCATAACATAGAGAGAGAGCATCCAGGAGCACTGAGCTAGGTCATCTGAGGGTACCTATAGGTTCATACTGCCACCGGAACTCATGAGTTTCATGGCAAATTAGTCATGAAGTCATTAGTCAATATTAATGATCAATTATTATCCAGTATAAAAAATACCTATCAGCATGCCAGGAATAGAGACACCAGGATCAAAGTGCTTAAGGACAGTGTGTCCAAGGTCAATCACGCTGGGGCCTTCATCATGATTCCCACGCCTATCGCTACGGCTACGCCACAAACTTCATTACCTCACTGATTGCCTGAAATTTCCCTCATCCATGGAATGTGTTTTATCATTACTGGAAGGAGCCTTCACATACATTCCTAAAGACAGGCACATACTGTACACGCATGCACGCACGCACACACCAAAATCTAATGGCCAGAGACACAAACCAGAGCACACACACACACACACACACAGCCAAACCCTTCAGAAAAACACGGCCTACAATCCTTGAATTTGCAATGAAATATGCAGGTTTTTATGTGATTTTATGCAGTGAAATATGCGGAAAGTTGCAAAATGTTACTTTACTTGTTGTTTTAATACTTCATATTTCTACTCCACTACATCTCAAACGCATCGCTGTGAGCTTGTACAGTGGATCTGCCATACGTGAAGTAAACCGGATAGATTATTTTTAGACTCCCTGGTGGTTGTTCTGTGTTTATTTGCACAGATGTATTTTATTGTGATAGCTTCACAGTTCACAACCAGCCAACGTGCGACTCATTCCTCTCAAGAGGCAGCTGCATGTCATTGTTGGTTATCTTCATCTTCTCCCTTTCATAGTTTACACCAGTGGCATGCACAGCTAGACACTAGGGCAGGGGTCGGCAACCGGCGGCTCAAGAGCCGCTTGCGGCTCTTGAGCACTCCCCCAGTGGCTCCCTGTAGCATTACAAAAGAATCTATGAAAATGTATAATGTTTATTTTTTCACATTTTTATTTTTCATTTATGGTTTCTGTAGGAGGCCAAACGTGACAGAAACATTCTTAAGTTTCCCAATTTTGTAAAAAGTGTGTAGAATAAATATTATGATGGATTGCCTGTAGCCTATGCTTAATCTGCAGTATAGCCCTGAAACATGACTGTCAGTCATGACGCAACAGCAGCCTGTTTTACGCAATCGCAGTCCAAACGTGTATATAAACATTCCGATTTAAAATATAAAGTCCTCGCCACATGTGCCACGGGAGTTAGAAATGTGCTGGTACAGCGATTAGCATTGCTGCATCCCGCGTTGTTTAATAAAAAGCATTTTTATCCGACCGCCCCTTTTCTCAAACGTGGTTGGGAAACAGTTGCACACCGGGTGGGGGCGCGTAGTTGAAAGCCAATGGCCAGTAAATAACTGCTCGGATAAAAATGCTTTTTATTAAACAACGCGGGATGCAGCAATGCTAATCGCTGTACCAGCAACATTCTAACACCCGTGGCACATGTGGCGAGGACTTTATATTTGGAATCTGAATGTTTATGTACACGTTTACAATGTAAATGTAGCGATTGCGTAAAACAGGCTGCAGTTGCCATGACGCACCATGGCTAAATCTGCAGTGACAAACTATCAAACAATAAATAAAACGTGGCAAGCCATTCACAGACGGTGACTATATGAAGGAGTCATATAGACGTTTTATTATCTCCCGGGAATTATGTGAACATGAAGAAACTCGCATCTGGAGTATTATCCATCTTTGGATCAACGTACTTTTGTGAGCAGATATTCTCAAACATGAACTACATTAAATCCAAATACCGCACACGCCTCACCGATGAGAGCTTGCAGTCGTGTGTGAAGATTAAAGTGACATTTTACATGCCCAATGTTGAGAAGCTCTCCAGCGATGTCCACACACAGAAATCACATTAAACGGGTAAGAACACAATGCAAAAAACATGGCATAATAATGGAGGGTGCGTTGACTGCGTTCGGAAATGCGCACCGGGAGCGCACTCGCCTATTAGTTTGCATTGCACAGTGCGCTATTTCTGAACGGGCTTGAACCATAGCGCACTTTTTATTTTGATAGATAGGCTAATATCCACTTGCAGCCCTGTTGTCTTCATTATATAAGCATTTTAAGGCTTACATTTTTTTTGCGGCTCCAGATAGATTTTGAATTAGTTTTTTTGGTCGAAAATGGCTCATTCAACATCTTGGGTTGCCGACCCCTGCACTAGGGGGTGATAGAGCACCCCCTGCCCTTTTCCCTCTGGACAAATGTGCCCTTTTTTTGTACAGTGTACACTGTACAGCATGTGGACCATGGTGACATTGATCAATTCTTGATTAAAAAAAAAAACAGCTTCTAATATATTATTTAGGCCCCAAAATCTATAAATCTCTTTGGGGCGGTAACCCCCGTATGGTGCTTATGTTATAATTTAGCTATTTAAAAATAGCAGATCTACAAGCTCATAGCCCGCCACCGAGTGGCGCGCTACGAGCTTGTAGGTCTGCTATTTTTGAAAAATCGTGAAAATATATATAGAAGTGGGCATCTGTTTGTTATGTATCTAAGTAATTATACAGTCTGCTTATGAAAGGTGCTCTACATAAAGTTTTATTTTTTCTTTTAGTTTTATTTAATTCTTAGCTTGTCAAGTTCGTCAAGTTCTTTTTAGTTTTTTACTCTGTAATGTAAACATGTTACTGGTGTCTCATCTCCACATGGGACCGCTTGGGGTTAACCCATTCTGACCGGGCACCTATTTTGTTGTCAGCATCATGTTATGCTTTAGCCATTGAAAAATAGCAGATCTACAAGCTCATATCGCGCCACCGAGTGGCGCGATACGAGCTTGTAGGTCTGCTATTTTTGAAAAATCGAAGAACGACTGACATTTTTAGAATCTGATCTCAGGTCAGAATGGGTTCATCAGACCAGCGTGTGTCCAGTGGAAACCTCGTATGAATCTGATCTCAGGTCAGAATGGGTTAAGTGTCCAACAGGTCAGTCCAACATCTACGTACCATCTGTAGGTCTCCAAAGGGGTTGAAATGACAACGTCGATACGATTCACACCATTTTCATATTCATCAAATCCTCCAGTGACCCCTTTGTCATCCTGCAAAAGACCCCTCCCATTACATCAGCTCCCAGCAGTGTATTATGTTTCGTAACAAGAGGATAAAAGGTGACCAGTGATCACTCAGAATAACTTTGTATTGATTTCCTTTATTCCCTCTTGGGGACAAGTTGACCCGTTCCGTAAAACCATGGCCTGTCGGGGTCTAGCATCAAGGCCTCCACTATAGTATCCCCCTGGTGTCCATGTCTCCGTACTGTACATGCACTCATCCACTTATCGTGATTATGGGCGAAGAATGACTCACCGTATCGCTTTTTTCCCTGCATCTCTATCTCTGTAAATCTGTGCCTGTCAAATGTGAGTTAACCCATTCTGTACGGGAACCCGTTTTGGTGTTGGCATCATGTTATGCTTTAGCTATTGAGAAATCGAAGAACGACTGACATTTTTAGAATCTGATCTCAGGTCAGAATGGGTTAATCAGACCAGTGTGTGTCCAGTGGAAACCTCGTATGAATCTGATCTCAAGTCAGAATGGGTTAATCTGTGTGACGAGGGGGTTTATGCACAGAAACTCTACTATAATACCCCTCTCTGTGTACGGTAGTTCATGTCGACGGGACTGTTCTTGCTACCACAGTCTGATCATGTCCTGAACTGACATTCTCAGTCACCTGAGGAAGGTTTGTTCCTCCGTTTTATCTTACATTTAGGCACACTAAGGCACAATCATCATGGCCATTGATGGCCAGTGTGCTTTCGACCACAATACCCAACCACATTACTGAAGTCTTTTACCATCGATCGAAATGCCACTTTAGTCCATGTTGCTGTTGAAAGACTAGCCAGTTGAGCAGCTTGTGACTGATGCTTCTGCAGCCATCTGTGCAGCGGTGGAAAAAGTACTCACAGTTTTGCTTTAGTAAAAGTGTCAATAATGCAATGTAGAAGTACAATAACAGTATAGAAGTTACAATAATGCCATTGCTTATGGTTACTGGACTGTGTGTGTGTGTGTGTGTGTGTGTGTGTGTGTGTGTGTGTGTGTGTGTGTGTGTGTGTGTGTGTGTGTGTGCGCGCGTGCAGTGTGCACTTCATAGTACATCATGTATGGCATAGTTTCATTATATAGATATTCCACTGTTACCTTCTTAGCTTACGCATGTTTCATGATAACTACTTTTTATGTATGTGACGCATGGCCATGCTTTTTGTTCTTGCTTAATGTAAGTCGCTCTGGATTAAGAGCGTCTGCTAATTGCACCCCATTCGACCGTTATCATATAACGGCCATACTGGCCCCATTCAATGGTATGATAACGGTCGAATCCACTGCTAAATGCCTAAATTGTAAATTGTGCGTGCATGCGTGCGTGCATGTGTGTGTGTGTGTGTGTGTGTGTTAGCATGTGTATGTATCCCTGACAGACAGTTGACAGTGTGCCAGTGTGTAACAATGGGTTTACATGGAGCATGACTTCATGGCTCTACCTGGCTGGCTGCATTAGGTTCCTTCCGTCTCCTCTGGAGCATACAGTATAACTGTCAGTTACTTTGCCCTCATCCATCCCTGACAGTCAGAGTTCAGTTCATCCGCTGCATACTCGCATGGCCTGGCCTATAGCTGCCTCACTGCCGACGCCATCACAGCTTCTGTACTGTACGTGTGCACTGGTGTGTCCAAGCCTGGTGTGTCCAAGCCTTTCACGTGTTCATGCAGTCATGAAATGGTTCTCAAACTTTTTGTTTGTTTGTTAAGGTCAAGGAATCCATGTATTTGGCCACCGACCCCCGTCTGGAAATATTTTGTGCCATGCAGGGACCAAAAAAGATTTCACAACTATTGTACTAAGTGGTTAAAATATTAACCACTTAGATTTTTTTGTTATTGATTATATTGAATTTTGTTGTTATTCTTCATGTTATATGTCTATGAATTGATTGCATAGGGCCAAAATGGAAACAAGGACCGCAAGGATTTATTTTTTGGTTCTATCCCTTTTGAACTGAATGTGTGACTGAATGTGTGACTATAAACTATTCAATCAATCAATCAATCAATTGATAGGGAGATAGCGTGTGCCTGTCACTCAAGACGGTGGTGGTGGTGTGTTTAGGTGCAATAGAGCGGCGCAGTCCCTCCCCCTTTCAGAACAACGAACGGCCCAGGAAATGAAATGCAATGCATTCTGACCATAGGACTTTCTTTAAGTATTTATTTAAAGACGGTTACGCCGCGGACAAAGCCAACTCGGATCGTGACAAATCATGACAATGAACACAATGTTTTGGGCCGATCAAATAATTTATAAGAAGAAAAACGAAACAAATAGTGTTGTCTCCTGCCTTTATTTTCTTCTTTCTAATGATTTGATTCTGAAAGGGGGAGGGACTGCGCCGCTCTATAAGGGCCACATTTAATCCTTTGTGGCAGGAAGACTTTTGCCTAACATTTGAAAGAAATCAACCTCTCTCTGTAAGCAGCAGTGCACACACACAATTACAAACATCAGGAAGGGCACGGCAGAAATGTCAGGGCAGAGACCGAAATGTGTGCACACCGAGTACACAGTATAGGTGACTCTGAATGGAGTTCATCATTTTTAGTAGATGTCACTTTGTTGGCTCAGGACTGGCAAAATAGCAGTGTACAGGATTGTTTCGGTTCAGAAATCCAGAAACTGCACCAGATGGACATACTATTACTTTGTAATATACCACTAACCTTTTATAAAACCCTGTGAGAATGAGTGCCATCTTGGAGCTGTTCCTCGATCCACTCAGCCAATGGAGTGATTCTACGATAACCCTTAAGTTCCAAATTCATTCCTCTAAATTTACCCATTACTCTGTTATTGATTTGTGCCGTGTCTTCTTTACCTTGTTGGCAAATATAGCCTCTATCAATTTGCTAGCTATAGTGCAGGTGTGGGCAACTTTGGCGATGGAGAGGGCCATTATATTTCTACACTCACTCCCTAGGGCCATATATTACTGCTGTAGCAAAAAATTGCCGATCTACAAGCTCAAAACGCGTCGCAGCTGAGCTTGTAGATCGGCTATTTTTGCTATATTCAAATTGAAATCTTTGAATTATTTGTTGCTATTTTTGAATTGGAATCCTGAAAATTAAAAATGTTATGTAATTTCAAATGCCTTTAATTATACTTGTGTTGAAGCAATGAGCTACTAATTTAGACTGAAGTCATTAAAGCGGGCCATGTTTGCATGTTGTGGAATTGTAACAGCTGAAACCAATAGTATATCAGTATTCTGACATTAACCTGAGGGCCACATTAAAGGAGAATTCCATGCTAGAATTCTCTCTTATCTTTCTTACCTTTCTTTGTAGTTGTTACGTCCCCACCAAAGAGGTCCAGGTGTTTTTTTGTGCAAAAACTCCTTATTGGCTATTTTCCCTACCATAAGCCCTCAATGAATTGCATTGCATTGAATGGGAATTGAATGGGGCTATGGGGTGTTATGCTAGTTCGCTTATTTCCATCGAAAGAAGTAGTAAAGTGTGCTGCTTGGGATATTATTTGCATTATGAAGAGAGGATATATACAAAGAAATTATAATTTTGAGCGATGGAAATAAGCAAATTAGCACAACACCCCATAGCCCCATTCAATTCCCATTCAATTCAGTGCAATTCATTTAGGGCTTATGGTAGGGAAAACAGCCAATAAGGAGCTTTTGCACAAAATAACACCTGGACCTCTTTGGTGGGGACGTAACAACTACAAAGAAAGGTAAGAAAGCCTTTTTAGTATGGAATTCTCCTTTAAGTGAAGGTGGGGGCTGCATGTGGCCCCCGGGCCGCCAGTTGCCCACCTCTGCTATAGTGCTTTATCTCTTAGAGGGATAGTAATATACGTAACGTAATACTACAACTTATAGACCTATAGACAGTCTCCTACACTCTATGCAAGGATTTGAAGTGTTGTTTCTGGCAGCAAATTTTGATTTTAGATTTAGTCATAGTCTCTTTCATTTAGTTCTTGTCACATTTTAGTCACCTGGAATGTTTGACTAAATTTAGTTGACTAAATATAAGATTTTAGTCGACTAAATCTACAGTTGATTTTAGTCGACTAAATTTACAGTTGATTTACGCCAGGGCTCCACTGGGCGCGTCTGCGGCGCGTCTGCGTCGCGTCTCCGTCCGCGTCGGGAATGTGCCCATTTAATCAATGGAGGGTGGCTCCACTGCCCGCGTTGCGTCGCGTCTCCGTCACCATAAAATTGAACCGGTTCGTTTTTTGACGCACGCACGCGTGACGCACGCGTGACGCAACGCGCCCAGTGGAGCCCTGGCGTTAGTCGACTAAAATGTATTTTGCCGTCGTAATGGCTGTTTTTACACACGCCGTGACGTGTTGTGAGCTTGTCCAGATCTCTGCATCTGTCAGTCCTTTTATGCCCATATACGGAGATCCAGAATCTCATCAGTATATAAAGATATATACCCATATACTGTATGGGCATGCCCCTTGTGCCCAAATATGGAGCTGAATGATTAGTTTTTGTTTTTGTTTCTGAGGGGCACTGGACCCTCCTTTCGTCCCGTCACGTCTCACATTTGCCATCGACAATAAAGGAGAATGTACGTCATATGTGCCAGAAATATGACGTACATTTGTGGCAACACAAATATTAAAGGCCATTGGCAATGAAAAGGAAATTTCACGCGGGAAAATCGGCTAACCAATCACATAAATTCAGTTGTCATCTGACATACTGATGGTGAAAAGATGAGTTGTATCGTGTATCACGTCGTATCATGGTTAAAAGATAATCATTAATAACATAACATAAGTTGACAAATTAATTCACGAGGAAGTCATTTATTATTGGATGGTCATCTCTACCAGGTGACGGAGGAAGGGAAACAATGAATGCACAGGCTTTGCACTTGATTTCAAAGGCAGATGATCGTAATTCACCTATTAGCCAAGACCCCGCCTCTCCCACTTAGACACTCCCACTTGGACACTTCCAGCCGGGGTCATTCATTCCAATGTAAATATCATGGATTTTACAGACCAGACCTTCAGACAAATCTCTTCCAAATCCGTCAACGAGGCCTGCCATATGCACTGGAAAAATATGTGCGTGGCATTTCTCTTTTAAAACAATGTTTTATCATATAGGTAAAACTATTGGTGGAGAGGTTTGTCTAACCCATGTTATGCTTAGCTGTGATTGGACCATACATAGCAGACCATAGCATGTGTGACAGAACAACATGAGAACATAAAATAAAAACTAGAAAAAGTGCACTCCTCGGAGTACAGATCTACTCCAGGCCGGACTATATACCCAGTGTCTGACTCTATCTGGCTCTGTCCTGATCTACAAGCCCACAATGCGTCACAATGCAATGCATTGTGAGCTTGTATTTTTTCTGAATGATCAACCAAGAACAAAGGGAGTCTACCAACGCGCCTCAAGCCTGAAACGGCTGATCCGGTGCTTCACAGGTGCAAGGACATCATGAGTTGCATAAGGAGAAGAGACTGGAGCAGCACGGACATTTAGAGCCATACAAACGTATACAAACGACTAACGTTTCGACCTTGCGGTCTTCATCAGAGTCATGATCAACCAAGAACCTTAGAGTTAATCTTTCATATGGTTCTATTATGCTCTTTTCTTTTTGATCATTGTATATGAAGCAGTTACCCATTCTGACCGGGCACCCATTTTGGTGTTAGCATCATGTTATGCTTTAGCTATTTAAAAATAGCAGATCTACAAGCTCATATCGCGCCACCGAGTGGCGCGATACGAGCTTGTAGGTCTGCTATTTTTGAAAAATCGAAGAGCGACTGACATTTTTAGAATCTGATCTCAGGTCAGAATGGGTTCATCAGACCAGTGTGTGTCCGGCGGAAACCTCGTATGAATCTGATCTCAGGTCAGAATGGGTTAATTGAAGAGCCTCTGAGCCTGTGTATGAAATGTGCTTGCAAAAGAACATGCCTTTCTCTTGCGTATAGCTCTTCCTCCACATCTCTGAACTTCAATACCATGACGTGCAACTTGAATCCTTCTCATCGATTCGCATACAAACGGATCGTCAAACCGTCACCAAGGAAAAGCGATCTGGGCAAATGAGAAGCTGAAATCTGACGTTAGCGCTGCATTGAGTTAGCATAATGTGACTCCCCGTCGGTGTCACCCTGCGACCTGGATTGCAAGTAGGCAATTTTTAACAAATTTTACACTAGCTCAGCAAAGATGTGAGAACAGTTAATGTGTGCGTGCGCGCACACTTGTGTACAGTACGTATATACCTGCATGTCTGTAAGGGGGTGGGGGAGCAAGCATTACACGTCAGCAAGCATTATGTGTATTTCCCTACAGATGGAGGGAGGCTACAGCACAGACCCGGGTCTCTGTAACAGACGAAGATGGATTAGAGGCTCTTCCTGAGCGTCTTAGGGAAGCAGAAACAGGCTGGCATGCACAGTGGAGACACATTACTCCAACCCCGCCAAGGTCCCTAGATGAAAGGTTCAGCGCTTTTGTTGGCTGGTTATCAAGAACAAGACACAGCAGTTTCCTCCTCTCTCTCCTGTCTCCTCCATGTCTTTCCTCTCTCTCTCTCTCATGGAAAGGCTGGCTGCTCGCTGACTCAGCTGAAGAGTTCTTCGTCCTCTCTCGTTTGATGACTCCTCTTGTCACAAGGTTTCGGACATTGTGTTTGTTGGGACGATTTGTGTGTGGGCACGTGCGCGTGTGAGTGTGTGCGTGCGTGTGTGTGTACACAAGTTTGTTTGCACGTTTATGTGCGAGTCTTCATGTGTGTGTGTGTGTGTGTGTGTGTGTGTGTGTGTGTGTGTGTCTGTGGTATAGGAGCAATTAATTTACAATTACAATTAAGGCATTTAGCAGACGCTCTTAAGCCAGAGTGATTTACAGTAAGCAGGAACAACGCATGGTAATTATCAAATGCATGAAAACTAATTGTCATCAAGAATCATATGTAAGCTAAGCATTTTATGTAGACCCTATAGTGTATACGCATACACTATAGGGTCTACATAAAATGTTATCTAAATGACATAAGTTGAGTTGAGCCTTTCCATACGCCTGTAAGGTCGTCGAGGCTATAGGGCAAGTGCTACGACAAGTGCTACAATTAAAACAGGACAACAAAAGAGCAATATAACATTAACCAGAACAGGGATAAAACAAGAACAACTTGAAAGACCCAGAGTTTGTTTTTCATACGTAAAGGAAGAGCATTCCAAAGCGATCACTGCAAATGCCTGGTCACTTTTTTGCAGTGGATGCAGTAACTCTGAGTTGTGTGTGCTGTGTACGTACGTGCCTGTGTGTGTGTGTGTGTGTGTGTGTGTGTGTGTGTGTGTGTGTGTGTGTGTGTGTGTGTGTGTGTGTGCGTGCGACTCAACTCAGTTCTCACAGGGATCAGTCAGTTTGGCAGGTCATTAGCCCAGCCTGGGGCCCAAAGGTCATGGAAAGGTCAACTTCATATCAGACTATTGCTGGTTATTCTGAACAACCAATCTGCTGCTCTCCTCTTTGCCTCCATTCCTCCGGTGAAGGTTAGACAGCCGGTGACGGTGTCCGTGTTTGTGACAGGAGAGGCCACGAGTTCAAGTCCCTAGCTGCAGTGACCGCTTGGCACGCTCATGCACAATTGCAATAGAGATGGCTTTCAGTGGCGGAATGTAACTAAGTATTGAGTATTTAAATGATTGTACTTTTACTCCACTACATTTATTTGAAAACTTTAGTTACTCCCGGTAGTTACTTTCCAGATCTTGAGTGTCAGTACAAAACACTCATTAGCCACAAGCTCACAATGCGTCGCTCAAAAGATTCGTATACATTTGAAAACGTGAAACGGAACAATTCTGCATAATGAGTACTTTAACTTTTTGTACTTAAGTACATTTTAATGTTAATAGCTGATCTACAAGCTCAAAACGCGTCGCACTGTTTTAGCTTGTAGATCAGCTATTTTTGCTACATTTGAATTGAATTCCTGAATATCTTTTGACATTTTTTATTTGGAATCCTGAAAAGTTACACTTTTATGTAATTTAAAATGCATGCGTTATGTTAACTTTATGAATTAAATACAAATACATTGGACATAAAAAAAAGACAATAACATTTTAATGCTAGTAATCAGCAATAATCATTAATATATCAATGTTGGGATATTAACCTGCGGGCCGCATTAAGTGATGGTGAGGGCCGCATGTGGCCCCCGGGCCGCCAGTTGCCCATGTATGCCTCTGTCCTACAGGTTTATACATTTATTGTTATAGTTACAACTCACGATACGATTCGTATCACGATATGAAGTTCACGATACGATTTTCCACGATATTTTAAACAAGAAATATTTTACAGAAAAAGTTTTTTTAATTTGATATAATTTATCTCCCCCCCCCCCCCCCCCTGAGCTTTTTTCACTTTTTTTATTTAACTACATTGCAAAAGAAGTAGCATTACTTTTGACAGTGCAGAAACATAATTGCCTTTCATGATGTATTAATGAGCATCAACGACAATCACCTGGGCACAGTCACAGACACACACAGCTCCCCTCCCACTACTGAAAGTGACTAATTTCTCTCTAAAAGCACTTGAATATGATGGATAATCCACTAGCCCCCCTAAAAAAATTTAAAAAAGGGGAAAAAAAAGTATTAAATCGATTCATATCGTTGGGATTAATATCGTTACATGCCTAATAGTTATTGTACTGTATGTACTGTGCTCTGTACTGTACTGTATTGCACTGTACGGGGGTCCCCAGAACATCCAGACCACCAGGAACGTGCTCAGGGTGCCGGCCCGGTTCTGGTGAGCCGCCGCACGTCCGAAACGGTTGAGAAATGACAGTTACCATGTGGGGGTCCCCGGGGGTCCCCAGAACATCCAGACCACCAGGAACGTGGTGGTCTGGTGCCGGCCCGGTTCTGGTGAGCCGCCGCGCGTCCGAAACGGTTGAGAAATGACAGTTACCATGTGGGGGTCCCCGGGGGTCACCAGAACATCCAGACCACCAGGAACGCGTCCACGGGGCCAGCCCGGTTCCAGCAATGCAACGCGTTGTGAGCTTGTAGATCGGCTATTATCGCTATCATTATACAACGAAATAGGACATTGTTGTTGATGTTATTTATTAATCCCCTTTACTTAGTGTTCAGTCAGTAGTCAGCAACATTTTATCTTTGTGTCTCTGAGAAGCAGACCTCATTATCATGTGGGGTCAGAACAAGAGAGAAAAACACTCTCTTTTTTCAATCTTTTAAACAAACGGGAAATGTTCTTGTTATTGTGAACTGGTATAATCATCCGCCTGATTGTTTTTTTATTCAATTTGCTGCCATTATATCCTAGTAGCTCATTGCTAATGACTCGGCACTGATTCTGATCATGAGGACTTGTTGCTGCCACCTTGTCACAGTGGGAATTTACAACATAAAGATCAAATGCAAGCTAAATCTATTTTGTATATCATTGCTGTCGGGCACAAAACTTGTATCTCTAAATTTAAACTTTTCATGTCTGTTTATGTTTTATTAAATACCTTAATGCCCAACTTTGTCGTACTATTGTCACACAAAAGTAGCAAAAATAGCCATCAATTGTAACAAGTTATTTTCTTTCTATTTCCTGAAAAGTGAGTTTTGGATATGGCAGGTTTCCACCCAACAGCACCATGTCCTTTCTGAAACCTTTTTATGAACAAAACATTACAGCCAAGCAGAGAACTAAACACACTAAACACCAACCGACTTTTAAATGGTCAAATTGTAATAAAAATCTTGATGAGTCACTGGACGGTGTAAGGTGGTTTGAGCAGACTTTACCTCGTCATGACGGCTCCGATCAAACATGTTTGATATTGCTTATACTTTAAGATTTACATTTACATGTGATTGGGATCGATTCAACGTCAAACCAGTGCCAGACTGCCAGTAGGCCACAACAAACTTGAAATGAAAGCATGACAATATGCAAACTTGCAGACATGGCTCAGAACGCTACAATTTAAACTGAGATCGCTGTCAGAAGTGAATAACTGTGCATGGGGGGAAAATAAGACCCTGCAATGAGAAGTGACAGGAGTCAGGAGGACCACCAGCCAGCAAGCACAGGTACATGGATTAAATTTCAAATTCTGATTTAAACTCAGTCTTTGAACACACCATTGAACCTTAGGCCAACAGTACCTAGGCTAGTTTTAGCCAACCAAAAATAAACACTGGCATAAAAAGAACTAAAACATAATTGCCCATGGCAAAAGCAAACATTCTTTGTTTTGTACTTATACAAATGTATGGTACAAAACACTGAAGTTCTTCTTCCGGACAGCCAAATTGTGTCCCTTATTTGAAGCTCTGGGAGTTGGCAACCCTAGGGACAACTCTACTCACGATCATATTGAACATGTTTGATATGATTGCAGTCAAGTCAAGACTGAAGTTCCATCACGCAAACGTCAACAACCATTAGGTGTGCTCTCTCAAGCATACCTACGTATAGCCGCAGCAGTGCCATGTTCCATCTCTCCCCTTCTACATGTGTTTGTGACTGCAATCGCGCCAAGGGATTTTACTTTGTAGAGACATCCGCAAGTTCAGTTCATGTTTACAATAAACGTAATAGCACGGGTGTGATATAACATAATACAGAATCAACTTTGTCACAGTTTACAGAAGTAATTTGTTTTTGTGCATAATTCCGTCATATTGTTATTGCCATAGACAAATTTCATTTTTCATTTTCATTTTTTCAATTCATTTTTAGTGATACACTGACGGGAATCGCACGTTTTCATACTAAATGCGACCTTCGGTTGCAATCACACCCATGTGAAGTGAGCGGTGCCTTTCATCATGATGATGATGTATAAACCAAAGTAACAGCTGCTACCAACTAAACCAATACACACCCAAACACACACAGTCACATGCTGGAGCGGTTAGCATCTCTCAAAAAAGAAAGGGAATAGTCCACTTGCCAGAATGTAAACCCAGGCATGTTGAGTAGACCAAAGTTTTACGTTAGAAATGTTGAGTATGGGTCCACTGCATGTGGAAACTGCCAGACGCTAACTTGCATATGTTGAGCAATTTTCATAATTGGCATAATACAGTATGTGACCATACATACAACCTATAAAAATGTCATCATGCTTTAAGTAGCATGTGACACATCAAACTAGGGGGTTTACATGATCCTGAATCCATTCCAAGCATTAGTTTGGACAAAAAATACTCCTTGGGTTAAAAACGGCCATAGCAGTCATCTCAAATATGCCGATGTCAGCACAAGTGGCTATGTCAGCTTTTAGCCCAACGAGTGTTTTTTGTTCCATAGGGAACCACTGCTGGTCATAGGAATGCGACAGAAACTAAAAAATATCCATGAATTAAATTGGTCTCCATGGGGTGAGTAATCGCTAGAACAAAATCACACCGTCTGAAGTGAGGGGACATCATATTTGGCGGACATTTTGACCTTTCATTGTCAATGGCGAATATGAGACGTGTGTGGACAAGATTGACATCATATTTGGCGGACATTTTGACCTAATTTCTCCTTTCATTGTCAATGGCAAATATTGAGACGTGTGGACAAAAGCTGTGAGCGGTGCCTTTGATGAGTTGTACCTGTCCGCTGGGCCCTCAGTGCTGCTGCACCGACGTATGATGATGACGATGTATTGACCCCCATGACGTCACAGGGGGCGGAATAATACATTTTGGACACCCAAACACACGCTCAAACATTGGAGCAGTTGGAACCGCTCAAGAATCTATCCGTTTCTGCGTCTTGTCACTTCCAGTGTGCAGAAGGCGCTCATGTCTCTTCAGAGCATCCAACCGACTGAAACTCTTGTCACATTGTTGGCAGCGGAAAGGTCTTTCTCCAACGTGGACACTGCAGTGTTTCCTCATATTACCTAAGTCACGGAAACTTTTGTCACAATGTTGACACTGGAAAGGTTTTTCCCCAGTGTGGATACGCAGGTGTCTCTTCAGAGTATCCAACACACTGAAACTTCTGTCACACTGTTGACAATGGAAGGGTTTTTCTCCGGTGTGGGTACGCTGGTGTGTCTTCAGAGCGTCTAGCCGTCTGAACCTTTTGTCACATTGTTGACAATGGAAGGGTTTTTCTCCAGTGTGCATACGCTGGTGTGTCTTTAGAGCATCTAAACGACTGAAGGTCTTGTCACATTGTTGACAGTGGAAGGGTTTTTCTCCAGAGTGGATACGTTGGTGTGTCGTCAGGTGACCCGGCCGACTGAAACTCTTGTCACAATGTTTACAGTGGAAGGGTTTTTCTCTATTGTGGACATGCCGGCGTGACTTTGGATAATCTAAGCTATTGAAACTCTTGTAAGCCATCCGGTGTGTCTTTACTTTTCCAATGTGGATACGCTGGTGTGTCTCAACATTGCACAACTCACTGAAACGCTTTCCAGACACAGGTTTTTCTCCAGTGTGCATGTGCTGGTGTCTCTTCAAAGTACCTAAATCACCAAAGCTTTTGTCGCATTGGAAATGCTTTTCTATAGTATGGATATGTTGGTGACCCTTCAGAGTACCTAACTCACTGAAACTCTTGTCACATTGTTGGCACTGGAAAGGTTTTTCCCCAGTATCGACGCGCTGGTGTGTCTTCGGGTGATCCAATCGCCTGAAAATCTTGTCACACTGTTTACATATGTGGATTTTCTTTTCTGTGTAAGTCAACTGCTGTGTCTTTGCATCTCCTGGTTGAGGTAAAGTATTGGTGAACTGCTGACCAATGCGGGATGTAGGTTCATCTGTGTCTCCTTGTTTCGGGGTGGTTAAATGGCTGGTTCTTTGCTGACAGGCTGCTGAGGGGATATGTCGTCCATTCCTCAGCATTTGGCAGTAGAAGTCGTTGTGGCTCCTCTGCATGTGTTCATGGAGTAACAATTTAGACGTAGAGATGTGTGGACACTCAGAACAGGAGACCCGAGTCTGTGAAGATTCGGATATCACTCCTTCCAGGAGTTGCATACTGTTGGTATACATGGACTGTGGTGAGGACTGACTGTGTGTCTGCTGGGTGAGAAGATGTGTCCTATTCTCTGGCTTTCTCTATCTCAACTTTTCTCTGAAAAGCACTTTTGTGGAATGAAGTGGAAATGAAACGGCATTGTCATACCTTATATGCTGACCAGAGCTTTGGTCTGATGTCATACACAACACAAAACCGTTGCCCTGCATTTGACGCCAATTTGCGCAGGCACCATTGCAGTTAGTGCATGCGTGTCCCGAACTAAGACATGCATAAAGAGCCTAGTTATCTACATTAGAGTGAGACCAATACCAGATTGTTGGGTGACCCGATGAACTAGACCACAGATTTGGACTAATATTTTGTTAATAAGCAGAGCTGGAGCTCTCTGCCGGAACTGTTCCCCCCGTCTTTTTTCCCAATGTCGATTCCTGCTGTTGATGTCTTTGACGTGTTTTGGGTTTTTTATTGATTCAGAATAGCCTCTCTTTTATCTACAATATAGTATTAGTAGCTTCCCCGTCACTAGGCAACGCTCGCTTCCACTGTGGTCCGTCATTGAAATGTTTCCCCACCGTCCACTTCCATTATAAGCAGCATGACGCTGTGGTCCGTCATTGAAATGTTTCCCCGCCGTCCACTTCCATTATAAGCAGCATGATGCTGTGGTCCGTCATTGAAATGTTTTCCCGCGGTCCACTTCCATTATAAGCAGCACAATCTTTGGCCGAGTTTCTCTCGGAATTGAGGCTCAGATTGAGGTGATTGAACAGAACGTGGATTTTGATTTTGCTTCCTGTTTTTTGGGAAGTGAATTTGGGAGTTTTCAAAAATAAAAGACCTCGCTGTGTTGGGAACCAATCCCATTGAAATGAGTTACTGTACACATGGTCTCATGAATCATGTGAAAATGTAATTAGCTCCCAAATTAGTGGGATATCTGGGCCTATAAAAAAAACACACCCAATCACAATTGGCGCATTCACTTGTCTGTTCTCACCTTTTATCCTCAAGTCCTCAAGGCTAATCCTCAAGGCTAATCACTTGTGGCGTCCTCAATTTTCTGTCCTCAATTATTGAGGGGCACTATCCCCTCCTATATACAGGTTAAATTTTTTTAGTTCAATGTTTGTTTTAAAAACGCAATTGACAATAAAGGGAAATTAATGTTTGTTTTGTCACCGTTTGTTTTACATCACCATTACATCACCTAATCAACATGAGTTAGACTTTAATATATTCGCCTGTGAACGGCCTTCCTCAGGTGGTGATGAAGGCCGTTCACGGCCGAAACGTTGTGTATTTATTAATGGTGTTTTAAATAAAACAAAACACTACTGGAGAAAAGTCTGTGTGCGGACTACTTCCTTCTCAGTGCTTTACTCATTTATCTCCGCTCAGGTATTACATTATACCTCCAGACAGGCAGAATAGTCTCAGTTCAGTTAGAGTGTCATCAGTCGATTTTAAAGCATTGAATAAGTTGAAAAGTTGAGCTTATTGGGTTGCGTGCTGCCACTCTCTAGCACGTCATACCGGAAGTGATCATATCCGATCCGGTTTTAGACTCTTTATCGTTATTTTTTACATTCAATAACTTTGAAGTTACAGTATCTCATTCTCACAAGAAAGCAACGTTTTCACAGCGCAGTTGCATCCCACCTACTGTCTATTGCAAAAGCAACCCAAGACAAACACACCAGAAGAGCAGTTACAACTGAGCTAAAACATCAGACAACACTCGAAGAGGAAAGAAACCCTGAGCCTTTTGTGGTTGCTGAACTGGATAAAGTCCTGCAGGGCCTGAGATGTGGAAAGGCAGCAGCATATGACAACAGTCACAACATCTCTCCAGAGTTCATGATACATCTTGGCCCCCGAGCCCTAACCTGGCTGACACAACTCTACACCAGGATCGTACAGACAAACTCGATCCCCAAGAAATGGCGGACAGCAAAAGTAATTGCCATACGAAAACCTGGCAAGGACCACAAATTACCAGCAAGCTACCGCCCAATCTCCCTACTCAGCGTCCCCTTCAAAATCCTGGAACGCCTAATACTACAACGTATTCCTCCAAGAGTAGAGGACATTATTTGTGTGGATCAGGCAGGTTTCCGCAAAGCCTGCAGCACAGGAGAACAAGTACTGGCCCTAACCACCTTCATCGAAAATGGTTTCGAGAACAGACTAAAGACAGGGACTGTGTTTCTTGACCTCACAGCAGCCTATGATACAAATCTTGGTGTGACCCTCGACAGAACTGTCCTTCAAGGAACACCTAAAAGGGACGGCAGCTAAGGTGAAGTCCAGAAACAATCTACTCTGCAAGCTCGCTGGTGCAAAATGGGGGGCGGCAGCCTCCACACTGCGCACCTCAGCATTGGCCCGGTCATATTCTGCAGCAGAATATTGTGCCCTTGTCTGGTCTAGGTCATCACACACACACCAAGTGGACACCCAGCTCAACACCACCATGAGAACCATAACCGGGACTATTCGCGCCACACCACTCCACTGGCTCAAACAGGGGGGTGCTACATCCGGCGAGCAGCAGTCTCTCAAAGGATGCTTCAAAAGGTCAAAGACTCTCCCCACCTACCAATCCATGCAGACATTTTCAACCCACCCACCGTCTAGACCAATTTGGAAGAACCCCCCCATCAGCTGACTTCACCATCCAATCAATTTGGAAAAGGGAATGGGAGTCCAATGAGGTCCCAAACAAACACCTGGTGTCAGACCCCAACCAACAGGTCCCTGGCACCACCTTCCCAAGGAGACAGTGGTCTACGCTCAATAGGTTCAGGACTGGACATGGCCCCTGCTTGGCCAGCCTTCACAAATGGGGCAGTAGCCCAAGCCCACTGTGTGCGTGTGGTGAGGAGCAAACTATGGAGCACATCATTGAAGTTTGCCCTCTCCAAAGACTGGAAGGAGGATTAGTTACCCTCCATACAGAAAACCAGGAGGCAACCGCTTGACTTAAGGACTTTGCTTCCGCTAAATAAATAAACAGCGAAGTTGTGGAGGAGGCTTTTGATTGATTGATTGAAATATTTATTAACAGTTTGTAGAATTACAGTACATTTCAAGCACAAACTCAATACAAAGACTGTAAACTGTGAGTGGACGACCCATTAAGCATTACACTTGTTTACAACAGGGTCCACATTGTTCAATTCATCAAAACATTTAGAGACATACAAATAGACACTTCTATGTAGTTAAAGAACAGAACAGGAATTCATCATAAAGGAAGCAAGGGGGGGGGGATTCAGATTTTAGGCCAGTTTCGAATTGCAGCCATCCGTAGGTGCCCTTTGAGAGTGGTGTTGAAGGAGTCAAGGGATTCACATGTCTTAATGACTGTTGGTAGGGCGTTCCACATTTTGGTGGCATAGGAGCGAAAATAATTTAGTCCCTTGTTTGTGCCGAATCTGGGTTGTACATGGTTTGTTGCACTCCCTCTGGTGTTGTGGGTGTGGACTTCGTTTACATTAAGGAAGTATTTAGACAGGTACATGGGTATCTTAGTGGTGTATCGAATCTTGTGGACCAGACCCATTGCAAGATGCTGTACTCTGTCGTCGACCCTAAGCCATCCCAGCCTGTCAAAGTGGGCAGGGGTGAGGTGGGTTCGGGGGGTGAGGCCAAGTAGGAGCCTGACCAGTTTGTTTTGGGAGGTCTGGAGCCTTGTTTTAAGGGCCTTTGAGGTGCTGTGGTACAAAGAGGTGGATGCATAGTCAAAGAAACCTTGTACGAGGGCTCCTGTTAAGGTCTTCAAGGTGTTTTTGTTGACCAGTGAGGAGATCCTGTAAAGGAATCTTGTTTTTTTTATTTACTTTTTTTATTACGTTGGTGGCCATTTTATCACCGGAAAGATTGGCCTCCAGGATGGAACCTAGGTAGGTAATTTCATCTTTCCGTGTGACAATGTTGTCACCCACTCTAATCAAGAAGCCATCTGCCTTGCTGAGATTACTATTTGATCCGAAGAGAATGGATTCAGTTTTTCCCAGGTGTAAGGATAGTTTGTTATCAGCGAGCCAGGTGCAGATTCTACCGAGTTCAGAGCTGAGGGTCTTTTCAACCTGCAGTTTGTTCCTGTCCGAGACCAGCAGTGCTGAGTCGTCTGCGAACAGGAACAAGTTGCAGTCACAAGCTGATGTCATGTCGTTAACATATATTAGGAACAGTAAAGGCCCTAGTATGCTTCCTTGTGGAACGCCACAGCTCACTGGGAGGGGGGGGGGGGGGGGGGGGACAGTGTTCCGTTCACCTCCACCATCTGTTCTCTCCCCTCCAGGTAGGATTGCATCCAGGTCACTGATGTGCTATCAAAACCAATAGCTTTAAGCTTGTTAACCAGTATGGAGTGGTTCACGGTGTCAAAAGCCTTTTGGAGGTCCAGCATGACCATGCCGCAGTATTTTCCAACAAGGCCAAAGGTGTTGTCAAAGGTCAGCGTCAAAGCCTCAAGTTAAAACCTTGAATATAACATTTCAGAAAGAATTGCTAAGTTAAGTGTGACATCTCCCATGCTAGTTGCTTGGTAACCACTCCTGAAGGTTGCCCTCTCACTCAATATAAGAAGAGACTCAAGGTTAACAGTGATGATGACGTATTAATGGCATTGGGACCCTTCAATGGCTCTCGGATCAAAGCCCTGAAAAGCATAGAACACCCAAGATATGTTTTGTCAAAGGCTGCAGTCTGAGGGGTAGAGCGAGAGTGGCAGACAGAAAGTGGATGCATGCTGCACTCTCTTGTATGAGGCTGGATAAAAGATTGGCTTTTAGCCTTCATTGAGAATTCAGCGTTTTTCCTGAATGGGCACTCTCATATCTTGAGTGACATATCTAATAGTCAGTTAATAAAACCTGGGAATACATTTCTCACCAATAATTTTCTTCACCAATGTGTTTGTAAAGGTGTCTACTAACATATCCCACATTGGTTTATTTTCAACAACCCCAGAATCCTCTCTGGGGGGGGGGGTAACTACCTGTCAGTGGGGAGTGTTGGCGAATTAAACACATTAAACAAATGGCGGGTTTAGCGTATTAAGCGTGGTGGAACCCTGGATTAAACAATTCGCCGCCGTCAAAGTGTTAATGTGGGGCGAGTTGTGGGGCTGGATGAATGAAACCAAACACTACAGATATTCTACCACATGATTTGGAAGTGTGCGGTCGGACAAATTGGTAGATATTCTTCCCCCAGTAGCTGCCACCTAACTTTGTGTATACAACTTCACAGTATTGTACAACAGATTCGTATTCAACTTCTCAGTATATGTACAACAGATTAGGTAGGTGCAGTTTAAGCATGCAAGAAAAGGACAGATGGGGTGGGGGACAGGTGACCTGTCACCTGCCATGAAGGGATAATATAACTTGACACCCCCCCCCCCCCCCCCCACACACACACACACACACACACACTACTGCACCTTCATAAGATTACACCACATACTCCCAGACACAGTATAGCAGTAATAAAGCACTCGCATCATATGTTCACGTCACGTCGCATCGTGACACGTTGTGAGATTCAGTGATTTGGGTGATTTGGAAAACCTCCCGCTCCGCCCAGGTAATAAGATGCTGATTGGATGAAGGCTGGGCCACCTAGCCAAAAACTAAACCTACGTTTTTTTTTTGACCCCAGGGGTTAACTGTGGACAGGGAGGAACTCCTAGTCCTTATATGGTCAGCACACACTATAGTAGGGAGGATTAACCCAACAAAACAAAACAAAAAAGTGATATTTGAATTAAGTGAAATCACTGAATATACCTTTAAAATAAATTGTAAACAATGTGGAAGGTTTTTTTTGCATAATAAAGTTGAGCCCCAAAAATAGGGATGCCAGGCTCAAAGTGGCTAACAAGACAATTCAAAGAGTTGGACCGGTTCTCTCTCAGACCACAGGGGAGCGAGCGACCGCAGCACCCAGGGTGATTTATGTATCTCTGTTTTTCCACACAAAAAAAAACAAAAACCGTCTCCCTACTCCCTCTGTTGCTCGGTGGAGAATGTCAGAGGCTGTTTCACGCCTCACCCCACAGCCAGGATTATGATATTGGGCCATTAACGGCACACGGGGGCCCCGACTGCTCAAAATGCCATCCATACATCACAGAGTTGGATGTGGGAAGGCAGCACTTTGAGAGGGTGTCTTGCACCCTAGTGGCCCAACACCACTTGGAGTTCAGAGACACACATGAGCTCAGATTACACTTGCCTCTGTTGTCTCATCTATTTCTCTGCCAGTGCACACACACACACACACACAAACACAGTCTTATGCTAGGTCAGGGATGAAAGCGGGGGAAATGAAGAGGAATGATGAATGATGTCACCGATATAGATTTGATCTAAAACCTGGGCGATCAGTGGGAAAATGTTTATCGGAACAGATGTTGTACTGATTCTGAACACGCATCCAAGATAGCAGAGGTCTCTGTAACTGTTGCATGGCAACTAGAGATGCTCCGCTAATCGGCCACCGATCGTCAATTTACCCTATCTGTGATCGGCAGCTGGAGAAACCGATCTTTTACACCATTTAAGTGATATATGTCAATCAGATATAATATCATTTTTCATCTTTGTGACAGGCCTAAACATTCTCCCCTTCCTCCCCACACACAAGAACAGTTTTGACGTGGGTTTTGAAATATAATAATTCAGTCAGGACAACTCAAGAATGGATTGGAATATATATTTATTGAATACAAACGAGCAATATATTTATTATGGTTTGGCGATGAAATTGGATCTGCTTTTAGGTAGTGAGATCAAGCGGATCAGTCCCGACCATAGGGACTCCGAATCCCCCGTACCTAAAACAGCAGATCCAAACCGACAGGTGGTAGCTGGGGTGGAGGAGGGTGAGCAGCAAATGTTTAAGCAGGCAGCAGCGCAGCAGTATCAGTGTGCAGCAGCAAGTAAACAAGCATGAATTGAGCGGTGCAAACTTCCAGTTTAAATAGCCGGTATGAAAATAGTGTGTGATTGGTTGGAAGTGAATCATGTGAATGTGATGCCCAATTCAAGTTTCCTGGCTGAACTTGCTCTGCGCATGTCTGTGACAGGCCGCAATGCTCATTTTCGGAAATATTTAAATTTGTCCCTTACGCACAAGATCGGTATCGGTATCAGCTGATCATGAGAAAAACAATCTGTGATCGGGATCGGTCCCATAAATCCTGATCGGAGCATCGATCAGTTTGGTACGGAGAAGTGCAGGCTTTGTACATTTTGTGTGTCTTAAGTACCAGGTCTTATTACTTAACTTAAGGCCTGGAGGCGTGATCAATGCCATTTGGCTATTCTGAGTGTCCAAAGAGCATTGACCACGCCTCCAGGTCTTAAGTTAAGTAATAAGACCTGGTACTTAAGACACGCAAAATACAGCCCAAAGACTATTATAGATAGGAAAGTAAAAAGTCAGACTCGATCCAAGGCCTTGATTCAAGGCTAAAACAGTGTAAAACAAGTGTTTTTTTTTAGATGGAGAATTATTTCTTTGGTATTATAAACAAAGTCCATTTAAAACTCAAACCTAGCTACAAATGGATGAGATGGAAAATTCTCCCTTTGATGTGATGGATATGAACTGCTCTCAAAATGCATCAGTTGTGCTCCTTTAATCAACTAGAGATTTGGGCCACTAAGCAGCCCTCACATCTAGTGTTATTAAAGTATTAAAGTAATGCATAATGAACTTTGATTTGGCCTATACACATCATTCATGTTTTTATGGATCTCTACTGTTAAAGGTATATTCAGTGATTTCACTTAATTCAAATATCACTTATTTTTTGTTTTGTTTTATTATTGTTTATTATTGCACAATTAATTTCAGCATGCTGACTTTCCAGGAAGAGAAAGGCTGCAGTTTTTATTAACTTCCCATCAATGATAGGTAGGCAGGTTTATAGCCTTACATTACAGTGAGATGCAGAGTGACTAGAAGGAAATTGTGCCATAGTGACTGATGGATCATTTTAATACATGGGTTTGTCTGTGAATGATTTTCATGTTCCACTATTGTCCAGAAATCATATCTTTCATGACACGTTAAACTCTGTCCTGGTTTTTCATATAATTTCTCCCCTGTATACTGTATCTGGTTTAGCTAAGTCTGTGAAAAACATGTTTTCCTCCATTCAGGCCTTGGGGTTGTACCTTTGCTCCAGACACCCTCTTAACATTCATTGCTCTCTTCACGATTATGAAGTAGGACTACAGATTAATTACTTATATGACTACATCTCCCAAGGTTCATATTTCCTGGATTTACAGGAAGTAACATCACCTCTCTAGAAATTGACACGTCGGTATTGTAAGCCTTTCTCGTGGGCGGACTGGTTCCCCACGAGAACGGCAATCATGATAAAAATGTAATAAATACGGTCTTCATTTTGTGTTACGTGAAGGGAATTTTCCTTGGCTGTATGTGGATTCCATCTTTCTCTCCGAACCAAACGGCATATCTAAAACCCTAAAGCTCTCCGACTGGAAAATCCTTCCTTGTGTGGATTCTGCCAAATTATTCACTTTGTGTACTTAATTCTTTCAGCACCATTGCCGTTGATTAATGGCAATCGAAGCCAATTTCTTTTATACTACGCTTACCGCCATTGCCGTTGATTAATGGCAATTGCGCTTTTATAGTGCATTCGATCGATCGAGCCATAATGCTACTTACATTAGCCGGTTAGCCGATCGTCCATCTTAGAACGTCGTCGCCATAATAATCCATTCTATCCGTTTCTTTCAATCGCCTGTATCTCCTATTCCTTGTCCCAGAAGGCATTTTGGTCAAAACAACGTTTCTTTGACGGCACAGAGCCGATGATGTGGACCTCTCCAGTGCTTACGGTATTCTTCTAAAGTATTTTCATCTTAAGGTATTATTCATTATATTATTAATAGGTATTCCTGCTAAAGCTAATTCTAACCTTTACAACTAACAGGTTGTATTATTATCTGGGTAAATTACAATGGTAAAGGCTTAATGCCTGGTTTTCATGAGACTGGGTACTTCTTTTAGTTTTAGATTACTTCCAGGGGTATCTCTACATTTTTGGCTTTCAGCCTGGCTTTTCCTTTCATCCGAGTTATCCTTATGAAATATGAAGATAAGAAACACAGTAGTATTTTTATATTGTGG
This sequence comes from Protomyctophum parallelum, assembly GCF_964188405.1. Taxonomy (NCBI): domain Eukaryota; kingdom Metazoa; phylum Chordata; class Actinopteri; order Myctophiformes; family Myctophidae; genus Protomyctophum; species Protomyctophum parallelum. Next base: position 57,904,859 of record NC_139699.1, read on the forward strand.
TCTTGCTACTTGTACTTAAAGGGACACTTCACCCTTTTTGCAAAAAAATATATGTTAATGACGTTTAGAAGCTTTAGAACACTTTCCTGGGGGTATTTATGTGTATAATATGTGGTTTTAGATATTTTAGATTGTAGCAGTGAGCCTGTTGTCTCTGATGTCATGGACACTGGGCTCACTTCCTTCCTGGACTACATGTTGTCTCAGTAAGACAGCTCTCCCCCTATCCACAAGGAGGAGCAGTGCACCAAAGAATTATGGGAATTGTAGTCCAGGAAGGCAGTGAGACCAGTGTCCATGACATCAGAGACAACAGGCTCACTGCTACAATCTAAAATATCTAAAACCACATATTACACACATAAATACCCCCAGGAAAGTGATCTAAAGCTTCTAAACGTCATTAACATATATGTTTTTGCAAAAAGGGTGAAGTGTCCCTTTAAGTAAAACACCTGAGAACTTCTTCCACCAATTCACGTAGCCACCATGTTTGGATACCACCAGGTCTAGCTTGTAAACAAGACAGTTATGCTTAGGGTTAAATACAATATACTGTACCATCTTTCTGTGTTGATTTCGTCGACTAAAACTAAGACTGAGACTAACTTTTTTCACTGACAAAATCTAAATGGAAACTAAATAAAAACTAAGCTATGATGACTAAAACTAAGACTAAATATAATGACAATTCCGTCAACAAATAAAAACCAGACTAAAATGTTAGGAAGGGACTAGGACAAGAGATCCAGCAAGTAATTTTACACTTGGTTGCATGCTGAAAATAGCAAAATCTACAAGCTGTTGTAGAGCTTGTAGATCTGCTATTTTCAGCAAGTGAAAAAAAAAATAGGCATAAACATTACGACGGCGTCAAGGCACGTTTTCAGTTTAGTCGACTGAAACTAGACTAATACCAAAACATTCCGGGTGACTAAAATGAGACTAAAACTAAATGGAAGCCATTCAAGAGACTATGACTAAAACTAAAATCAAAATTTGCTGCCAAAAACAACACTTAATTCCCAAAGTTTCAATTACTTCACGCTAGCTCAGTTTTGTTGGTGTCAGGATGGTTGTGGACGGTATGGCATCCCAGCGTGACAATTAAGTCATGCTAAAACCTCAAGATGCTGCCCATTTTCCAGCTCAACGCAAGAATTGGATGCTTCATGTCAGAGTAATGCTTGACTCCTGGCTGGCCCCCCCAGGACGCGGGTTGTAATCTGGGGCCCGAAGGGGCTTTGACATTTAAAGTGACATTTACCACTGAGCCGTTTCTCACCGTTACCTCACATAGCCGAGCGGCACATCACTTCCCAGGTTTACTGACATCAATAGCCAATCATTTCCCCCTTTGATGGAAACCCAATAAAAAGGAAATTTGTGTAACCAGATGAATCACATAACACGGTTCCTGTAGGTCAGTCGAGATTACGCAGAGTACCAAACGAGAGCCGAGGGAAAGTATTTATAACACGGCAGGGGGTAGACGGCCTTCTTGCATTGTTCGGTTTGAAGGTTCTTCTGACCTGAGATCAGATTCATACGAGGTTTCCACTGGACACACACTGGTCTGATTAACCCATTCTGACCTGAGATCAGATTCTAGAAATGTCAGTCGCTCTTCGAATTTTCAAAAATAGCAGACCTACAAGCTCGTATCGCGCCACTCGGTGGCGCGATATGAGCTTGTAGATCTGCTATTTTTCAATAGCTAAAGCATAACATGATGCTGACACCAAAATGGGTGCCAGTTCAGAATGGGTTAAAAATGGAGCAGGTCCTTTAACCCATTTTGGGGCGGGAACCCCTTTCGAGTGCCGCGCTATATGAGTCTGCTATTTTTCAAAAATCGCGAAAATGTCCCGCAAATGTTTGAATATATATATAACGTTTTTAACTCATATCTTTGCTTCGGGAAGGTCCCTGGAACAATTACTATTTTCAGATCGGGGGGTCGACGGCCAATTACATATAATCTTTTGAGTCCTTGACATGAAAAACAAGGTTTTTCAGAAAACTGTCATTTAGAAGACTTTTTTTTTTCTAAATGGGTTAAAGATGGCTGATATCCACACTCGTACTCATCACGCACGCCTCGTCCTCTTGATTTCAAACTATCAGATGATGATATCAGAGAACATTGTGAGATGGCCTCCAACACGCCATTGTCCTCCACTAGGTTATTGAGAAGGATGTAATAAACGTCATGATGACTCACGATACCATGTTCATGTTCATCACAATAACCAGTCCATGATGTATTATTATGTTTAGGTATTATAATTCGGTATAGGGTATAAAGTGATTTTATTTGCTTAATGTTAAAAAGCTCCATTCTGATAGTATGTGTTTACTGTAATGCGTTGTGCGTGTTCAGCAACAGGAGTCTCCACAGAGACGAAAGAATATCCATTTTCAAGTCAGGATACCAACTGTATCCAGTCAGTATAGAGAACAGAGGCCTCATTCACACCTATCAAACACCATCAAACAAATGTTTGGTCGTTTGTCGTCCTTTGTTGTCGTTTGTATCCTGGAGTTAAATTGGAAGTGATGAGAAAAATGTGCAGACAAATGGGTATACTTTCTAATTGGCTGACATTTTCTGTATTTTATTTGTAATCAAAAGATCTGGAGAGACTGGGAGACTGAACAAACACTCTATAATATCAAAAACACCCTAAACTTATTACCCTACCTTTAAAACCTATGTTCATGCTGTTCAAAACATATCACTTACCCTACCTTTAAACCTATGAACAAACATCACTTACCCTATACCTTTAAACCTATGAACAAACATATCACTTACCCTACCTTTAAACCTATGAACAAACATCACTTACCCTACCTTTAAACCTATGAACAAACATCACTTACCCTACCTTTAAACCTATGTACAAACATCACTTACCCTACCTTTAAACCTATGAACAAACATATCACTTACCCTACCTTTAAACCTATGAACAAACATCACTTACCCTACCTTTAAACCTATGAACAAACATCACTTACCCTACCTTTAAACCTATGAACAAACATCACTTACCCTACCTTTAAACCTATGAACAAACATCACTTACCCTACCTTTAAACCTATGAACAAACATCACTTACCCTACCTTTAAACCTATGAACAAACATCACTTACCCTACCTTTAAACCTATGAACAAACATCACTTACCCTACCTTTAAACCTATGAACAAACATCACTTACCCTACCTTTAAACCTATGAACAAACATCACTTACCCTACCTTTAAACCTATGAACAAACATATCACTTACCCTACCTTTAAACCTTCATGCTGTACAGCCAACCAGATGTAGGCTTTAAACTTTGCTTTTATGAAATATCCAAGACCATTACGGGGAGATGCTTCAGATCATAATAAAAAAATTAAAGCAATATATATATACACCGGTATATATATATATATATATATATATATATTCTACTAGGCTACTCTAATCGGTCAAGCCTCAGCGAGACACACAATGTGATACCAACAGTAAAAATCAAGCTTAATATAGCATGACATATGTGTGTATAATACCGTATGACCGTGATGTAAATGTATATCTACAAAGTGTGTATAATACCGTATGACCGTGATGGAAATGTATATCTACAAAGTGTGTATAATACCGTATGACCGTGATGGAAATGAAATCTACAAAGCCGGAAGAGAAGGTGCTGTAAGGGCTGGAAACTATAAACCTAACCCTCCACCGTTAGCAGAGAGCTAAGTTACTGTGCACGCTAAAACTAAGGCTTTGTTGATTATCCCATTCTGACCCGAGATCAGATTCATACGAGGTTTCCGCCGGACACACACTGGTCTGATGAACCCATTCTGACCTGAGATCAGATTCTAAAAATGTCAGTCGCTCTTCGATTTTTCAAAAATAGCAGACCTACAAGCTCGTATCGCGCCACTCGTGGCGCGATATGAGCTTGTAGATCTGCTATTTTTAAATAGCTAAAGCATAACATGATGCCAACACCAAAATGGGTGCCCGTTCAGAATGGGTTATTCAGCAACCGATTGGCCGTTAAGCTGTAGGCCTATAACCAGCAATCAGCGAGAGAATCGCTATAAAAGAGTGTGTAATTGAAAAAAAAAAAACATGTCCCGCTCAACAAATTAGATTCAACGGACAGTCACCAAAACCACGGACGGGTGTTTTAATTTATTGAGTCTATCACGGCTCAAATCGAGTTTGAAATTACGTTGGGTTTATATATAGGAATGGGGCGTTTATGATCAAATGAATATCAAATATCTAGATACTGAATCAATCAAGCAACCTAAAAAACGGTCAGGGGTCTCACAAGTGTAGACATTATACCCACAAACATATCACTTTAACAAAAAACCTTCTCATTCTTCATTCTTTTACATATTTCGTGCCACATAAGGAGCACTTTATAATTAGTATGAGCACAGCTCAGCCTCACTTTACATGGGCTTCCAGAGGCATTATGCCATTTAGATTCAGAGCGGTTATTCCAAGCTTATGTAAAATGAAAGCCTCCCTTATATAGAATGACTGACTGGATTAACTGCGGGATTTTTTCTTTTTTCCTGTGGGTAAAAAAACAGTTTTGTGTTTAGTTGTGAAATAATACACCTCTCCAGCTTCCAGAGGCTAGAGATGAGATTCATTACGCAGCTGCTTTCTAGACCATAGCATTTTAAGAGCCGCATGCGTGTCCCTTTGTGCACCTCCTGACTCAGTGTAGCTATTCTCAACGTTATTGAGAAACACATTAAATCCTGATTACACAGCAGGTTTTGGAAGCTGGCTTATGGTGTCACTTTAAATTATAATATTGAAGGGTGTTTCGTGATGCCGTTGTACTAATGCAGGACACACATAATAAAAATCAGACCCGTCTGAAGTGAGTGATGCTGTACTGTACTGTACTGTACTGTACTGTACTGTACTGTACTGTACTGTACTGTACTGTACTGTACTGTACTGTACTGTACTGTACTGTACTGTACTGTACTGTACAAGCCCTCCTCCCTGGCCTGTGTGTGTCTGTGTGTTAGGCTGTGCAACAGTGGACAGATTGGTCTTCGGACCCGTTCTGGAACCTTCCCACACCTCACGTTAACAGTTTAAGGGCCCCAGAAGGAGGTCTCCGTCCTATTATTCAGTACGGTGTGATGCCCTGCCTAAACGGAGATTGATTAATAGGACAGATGTTATTGATATCAAAACCAATCGCATCGCTCCACAGGCTGGGAGCGCCTGTTGCGCAAACATCCGATGTTGCGCAACAGTTGCTGCTTAAAAATGGCCGGGCGCTATGATTTAATGGATTAAATAACCCCCCGGGCAATCTAGGTGTTTAACACGTGCTTATCATATTCATGGATTACTTGTGAGTTTTCCCGTGTCAGTCTTTGCTAATTAAAACATGGCAGGTTATTCAGACGGCAACAGCAACCTTGAAATCAGTCTCGTTCTTTGGAATCCCGCGGCGCACGCAGCCGGGTAAAATCTCCGCACGGACAGATGAATGATTAATAATAGCACTCTCGTACAGTATACCAATGATTGATACAGTACCTCTCAATGTCAATCACGATTGTTGTGATCTTGAGAAGGCACAGAACCTACAGTTGTTCAACATGCGGTTGTGCTCTTCGCCTCTTTCTTATACAGGTGTGTCAGCAGTACAGTACTGAGAAATTAGTACTGCTGTGACAAAAACCTGTCCCTTGATAACGAATGGTTCAGGGCCATTCTGTGATCAAGCCGTCATACCATCATATCCCATATACAGTAAGTGCTGCCATTAATCACAGAGCACCCTCGCACTGCTAGACACGTGCGTGCGTGTGGCCACTTAACCCATTTTGGGCGGGGGAACCCTTTTTTGGTGTTTTAAGTAACCCATTCTGACCCGAGATCAGATTCATACGAGGTTCCCACTGGGACACACACTGGTCTGATTAACCCATTCTGACCTGAGATCAGATTCTAAAAATGTCAGTCGATTTTTTCAAAAATAGCAGACCTACAAGCTCTATGAGCTTGTAGATCTGCTATTTTTCAATAGCTAAAGCATAACATGATGCCAACACCAAAATGGGTGCCCGGTCAGAATGGGTTAAGCATTATGCTATTTAAAAAACAGCAGATCTACAAGCTCGTAGCGCTACGAGCTTGTAGGTCTGCTATTTTTGAAAAATCGTGAAAATGTGTCGCAAATCCTTGAATATATAATATTCTTTCAGAGCGAACGTCTTTTTAACTCAAATCTTTTCAGATGGGGGGTCGGCGGCCAATTGCATGTATTTTTGGGAGTCCTTGACATGAAATTGTTTGAGAATGATTGACATAATAGAAACTTTTTTTTTCAGAAAACAGACTTAGAAGGCATTTGTAGAATCGGTCTATGTGGGTTAACCCATTCTGACCGGGCACCCATTTTGGTGTTGGCATCATGTTATGCTTTAGCTATTGAAAAATAGCAGATCTACAAGCTCATATCGCGCCACCGAGTGGCGCGATACGAGCTTGTAGGTCTGCTATTTTTGAAAAATCGAAGACACTTTTAGAATCTGATCTCAGGTCAGAATGGGTTAATAATGAAACTGTCAGGATGTAATAGACATTTTTTTAATCTGATCTCAGGTCAGAATGGGTTAACCCGCCATGTGACATGCTCATCATCAGCCGGGTTCCGCTTGTTTGACAGCAACCTCCACGGGTCCTTGGGATCCTTCCCGCGACGCTCGGCGGAAACGTCCCCATGACAATCATTAAAATCGTCCCGTTGCCGTCTTGCCTCATGGTTCAATAAAGTCACATTATATACCTTCTCGGTGTGGAGAATACAGACAGGGTCATCGTTGCTCCTCATTCCACGTAGTCAACCACTAGTGTTGTTTTTGGCAGCGTTTGTTTGATTGTAGTGATTTTAGTTTTTAAGTCATGGTCTCTTGAATAGTTTCCATTTAGTTTTAGTCACATTTTAGTCACCTGGAATGTTTTAGTGTTTAGTCTAGTTACTTTACGCAAGCAGAGCGCGCAAGTAACAGTTTCGCCCGGTCCGTATGCACCGTCCCAGCCAACCCGCCCCACTTTTGATGCGTATGCAAATAAAACAGCAAATTGTGCCTGATTTGCTGGTCTTACGTCATCATTGAGAGCTAGTCATACATATACTACAGTATATATATGTAATTTGTAAAATAAAATAGCAAATTGTGCCTGATTTGCTGGGACCAGAGTACATGGTGTGTATATGTATAACTAGCTCTCAATGATGACGTAAGAAATATGTGGATTAAAGGACCCAATGCCAGAGTGTAATTGGTCTTCGATGGTGACGTAATGACGATATGTTTTAGTGTTGGGAGGATTAAAGGTAATGTTCCTGTGTATACATGTATGTAACCTGGTCCCAGCAACTCAGGCACAATGTTCAGTTTTATTTGTATACGCATCAAAAGTGGCGGGTTGGCTGGGACGGTTTTTGGCGCAAAGTAACCACAGTATACCGCTAATCAACTTACAAATTACATATATATAGTATATGTATGACTAGCTCTCAATGGTGACGTAAGAAATATGGTCATGTATGTAACCTGGTCCCAGCAAATCAGGCACAACTTGCTGTTTTATTTGCATACGCATCAAAAGTGGCGGGTTGGCTGGGACGGTTTTTGGCGCAAAATAACCACAGTATACCGCTAATCAACTTACAAATTACATATATATGTACAACTAGCTCTCAATGATGACGTAAACATAAAATATACCGCTAATCAACTTACAAATTACATATACATACATATACATAGTATATGTATGTATATGTAATATATACATACATAGTATATGTATAACTAGCTCTCAATGATGACGTAATAAAGATGTGGATTAAATAACCCAATGCCAGAGTGTAAGGCCTAAAAAAAAAAAACTTTGGTTTCCGATTGGCTGTCATTTTTGGGCTGAGTAGGTAGGGAATTTATTTTATTTTATTTTTTATTTTATTTTTTCGTGGGAAGGATGGGTAGCAAGGAATTTATTTTATTTTATTTTATTTATTTATTTTTTCGTGGGAAGGATGGGTAGCAAGGATTAAAAAAAGAATAATCCTATGGCAATGATGGATAGGCTTCTACATATTTCATATTTTGGCTATGTGAAATAACTGTGGCAGTTTTAATGGTTAATACAACTTTACATTGTTTTCATTACACAGTGACATACCTGGAGTAGAGGCAGCAGGTTTAGAAAATAGGGTTGCTGATATTTTCTGCTGCCCTGCGGTTGGCTTTGGCAATTTTTTTGGTGGCATTTTAATGTGCGGTGGCAGTGGCACCACAACACACACGCAACAGAAACACAACAATATCGGCGTGTGTTATTCAATGTGTGTTTGTGTTTCCCATTGAACCGGGTCTGCATGTCACGTTAAAACATGTTCCCCTGAATATTTCTGTCGGAGGCAGCGCGGTTTAGTTGAGAGAGTTGCGACATCTCCGTTCACTGCTTATTCGTGGGGCTGCATGCGTCATTGATCAGTCCATTGTCGTCACTCTCTGTCTCTAAACGGCTCTAGTCTAGAGGCTGCGCTCCGCTCCCCGGTCAGAGCTGAGCAACATGGCGGCGCACAGCGCGCTGTGTTGACAGTGTTGTTACAAACGATAGTGGTTCTACAACTATTCCTACGTGGATTTAATTTTTTATAACGTAGGATGAGGTCGCGTGTCCCAATGGTCTCATCAAAGAGAATTTTAATGATCAAAGACCTTTTTGGTCTTGACTCGGTCGTATTCTGAGCTTTTTTTTTTTTTTTTTTTTTTTTCACCAAATGCCAATAAAATAATATGGGTCGCGCATATTTAATAGAGTCGGTCGGCAACCGGAAACCAAAGGTTTTTTTTTTTAGGCCTAATTGGTTTTCGATGGTGACGTAATGACGATATGTTTTAGTGTTGGGAGAATTAAAGGTAATGCTCTTATGTATACATGTATGTAATCTGGCACCACTGCCATATCAGGCACAAGTAGTCATTACGTAACATGCATAAAGTAGGTAGGTAGCAAATAGTTAAACCTAATCAACATTTCAAATGTTCCTTCACAGAGAAACTGAGATTTGACAGTTTGTAGCGGTCGAAAGTACTTGCGCGCTCTGCTTGCGCACTAGTAGGCCATTTATGGCCTACTAGTGTGCAACAAGCAAGTATGCACTCGACAGAGTGCAGTTCTAGTTTCTAGACTAAATCTACAGTTGATTTTGTCGACTAAAATGTGTTTTGGCGGGCCTTGATGACGTAGTTTTTTAAAAATAGCCGATCTACAAGCTTGTGAGCTTGTAGATCGACGATTTTCAGCAAAGTGTAACCAAGTGTAAAATGACTTATAGTGGATCTCTTGTCCACTAGTCCCTTCATAACATTTTAGTCTAGTTTTTATTTGTCGACAAAATTGTAAATATATTTAGTCTTTATCGACGAACATTTTTCGTCATAGCTTTAGTCAACGAAATCAACACTGTCAACCACCCAATCTCTCTGGCTGGGCCACCTATAGCCAAAAACGAAACCTACGTTTTTTTTACACCAGGGGTTAACTGGGGACAGGGAGGAGCTCCTTATAATATGGTCAGCACACTCTATAGTAGGGAGGATTATCACAACAAAACAAAAAAAACAATAATAATTTGAATTAAGTGAAATCACTGAATATACCTTTAATGTAGCTATATCCAATAGTATATGCATACTGTTTTACTTCACCGTAACGCAAATAATACGTGGGTTACGGTGAAGTGAAACGGTATGCAACGATGAGATATTATTTAATGGCTGCATTGTTGCATCAGTAATGAACTACACGGCAAAGTCTCCCTCTCTCCTTCATCATCTGCCTCCAGCAAAGTGACGGCAGTCGGCAAAGCCGGGCAATGTGTGTATATGAATGTAATACACGGCGAGAATTTGAATGCTGATGAAAGCGCCGCTTATCCGCCTTCCTCGCCGGCAGACTCCATCACTGTTAATAGCAGGGTTCATAGCGAGGCGTGTTTGTGCTCGGCTGACTGAGACGGCCGATTTCCCCAGGGACCCCGACATTATTCACCTAATCTGCGGCCCCTTTAATCACAACACAGACATTTGTGTACGTACGTCGTGCCTGTTTATGTTTGCTTAAGCATGCTGTATGTGTGTGTTGGTGTGCTTATCTGTGCGCGCCCGAGTGCTGTGTGTGTGTGTGTGTGTGTGTAAAACACATATTCTTCATTCAGCCTGAAGGCTGTGTCTGTGACACCGAGTGATGTCATGACCCTAGTAGATCCTTCCCAGTGAATTGGTATATGATGAGTGCTTGATGATTATGTAAAGCAGTGGTTCCCAATGTGGGGTCCGGGGACCTTCAGGGGTCCTTGAGGGAGTTCCAGAAAGTCCCCAGCTAAATGATATAGTTTGGAAGCAAAATGGACCCTTATGGTTCTGTAACTGGGTCTGTAAAATTGTAAATGGAACCAAATGGACTCGTTATAGGGTCCATTTGTACACACTTATATTTTACAATATAAATTGGGGGTCCCAGAGATAGAAATGTCATAAAATGGGGGTCCATAGACTAATGCATGTCAAACTGGGGGTCCTTGAAATTAAACGGGTTCTCTCATGGGGGTCCGTGGCATATCTTTTCAAATGGGGGTCCGCGGTCTAATTAATGTCGATTTGGGGCTTCTTGAGGTGGAGGGAGGGAGTGGGAGAGTGAGAGGGAGGAAGGAGAGAGAGGGAAAGAGCATATTTCAGTTCACCCTGCAATTTTACTAGGTCCCGATAGCGCCGCCCACACTGGAATGAAGGAAGTACCATTCTCAAACCACCAATACATAGAGAGGGTGACGGAACTGTTAAAACCACTTGAGCCACAAGAGCCTCAGTCCACACGTCGCGTCGCAATATGGACAGAATGGTTAATAATCATGACAGTTGTTCAGATACCGATACTCAGTTACTCGGGCCGATAATATACCAAGTACTCCTACTCGGTACTCGGAAACCGGCCCCGATGCTCTGACCTGAGTACCAACACATCCAGTGGACACTATAGGCTGAACGAATGCAAGTCTGCCACCCAACACCGCAGCAAAACGCCAAAAAACAGCGTATCGGTACTCGGTAACGGCGATTACTAAAAATTAAGTATTTGTACTCATACTCGGCCTGAAAGAATCGGGACAACTCTAGTCATCGTGTCACGTTATTTAGTTAGGAGTTGAAAAATAGCAGATCTACAAGCTCATATCGCGCCACCGAGTGGCGCGATACGAGCTTGTAGGTCTGCTATTTTTGAAAAATTGAAGAGCGACTGACATTTTTAGAATCTGATCTCAGGTCAGAATGGGTTCATCAGACCAGTGTGTGTCCCAGTGGAAACGTCGTGTGAATCTGATCTCAGGTCAGAATGGGTTAAGAGCTTCCCGTTTAGCATCCACAATTCCACACAGCATGTTTAGCCTACACATCAAACTGTTGGCTCTGTCTACACAACAATGTTTACGTCCGTCTATGAGGTCACGTCGCTGATGACATGTGTTCTTTCCTAAGTTTAATATGCAGATCTCCGTTTCTTCTAACCGCTGCATTTTGAAAACGCCAGATGTACATTTGGTTCTATGAGCGAACAAGAGAATAATAAGATGTGCATGCAGAGAATAAAGGAATACTGTGTAATTTGGTGAGGGGAGGGGCTTCTGAATATGGACATCACGCTTCCATGTCATTTAGGAGACGATTCTGAATGGCTTTGACTCCATCTTGTTATCTCCTGCTCTCTAAAATCATTCCTCTACCGCCTGTGAAGATAATGCATGATAATGTATGTCTCTCTCTCTCTCTCTCTCTCTCTCTCTCTCTCTCCCTCTCTGGCACCCTTGGATCCATTCCGGCTGATTAGCATTTAGCGAGGGAGGGATGTCGGTCAACGTTTTCAATCAAACAGCCTACAGTATGTGGGCAGCAGAGGATCATGTTGCTGACACGATAACAGCAGGTTCTCGTCTGGTCCGGAGGAATGGGGCCCCCGCATGCATGATGCATGCACAATTTAGAACGAAGAACCTGGGATCTTAAAAATGTCTTCATCAAAGACACAAGGATAAACTATCCACATTCCAGTGTTTGTTTGAGTGCGCGTGCAGCCTAGTGCAATCTATGGCGTGTGCGTGCGTGCGTGCGGGCGGGCATGCGTGCGTGCGGGCGCAATGCGCGTGCAGCTTAATTTAGTTTGTGTTAGGAGGTTAATAGGGCTGAACTTGGAGGGTGGAAGGTGAATGAGTTTTGGATGAGGCCCATTTGTAGCGCATCATTACTTGCTGCCCCTCGGCCCTCCCAGACACACTGATCTATAAATACGACCATGCCAGACTGTCCCCATGGCTGACGACGAGCTGAACATAAAGGCTCAGTCAGAGAACACCACGGCAACAACAAACGGGCACCGAAGAAAATGTGTCAACAGGATCATCTCTAAATCATTAAAGATGGAGTGCCACGATCTTTTTTCCACCCTAAAACATGATCATCAGGTCTTATTGTTATAGAAGGAGGAAGAAGTTTTTCAAAAAAAGTGTACAGTATTTGTTAAAATGTCGTTTTTATGTGGGCACCCCCACATCTTTCAGGTTGGCCTTTTTCTTTGGTGGCTAATCACCTCTCCACAGTACATGGCACATGGCGGTCACGTCTGAGGACTAGTGTGTAAAAAGTGTAAAAGACTTATATGTTCATCATTATCATTGTCAATGGCTAAAAAAGCACCCCCTGTGTTATCATCGTACATCATCATGATGTAACATGTCCATTTGCTCAGACATTATGACATAAAATTGTCAATGACACTTTGTGTAGGACGGAAATCTACACTAATAGCTGATTATAGGAGGGCATATGGGTGCATTTCATTTAGACAAAAATATATTGTTAAAATGAATTAAAAAGAAAACGTATTTTGAAGTTTAGAAGTTTTTCAAATGTATTTATTTTATTTTTTTAATTGATTACTAAACATCGGTCCAAAACATCGGCATCGTATCGGCATCGGTGGTGTAGGTCTCTCCAAAATCGTCATCTGACCCAAAAATATGGCATCGGTCGGCCTCTATAAAAGAGTGTTATTTGTCCCATGGGATGGGGTGACATTTGGCAAGATGTCATTGGTACACGGTCGGAGCTTAGAGTATATATTTCTAGAGAAGGCACCCAGAGGAAACCCTGAGGCGAAATGGACATAGTGGCCGGATTTGGTATTGCAGCTCGAGCCAGCGCTGCTCCGTTGACTATCATTGCGCACGTTCATGTGATTGGGGCCATGACACGTGAACGAATGTTTCATACGTGAACGAATGTTTCATACGTGAACGAATGTTTCATACGTGAACGCGCACAAACGGCACAATGATAGTCAACGGCAGCGCATTCATGTGTTTGGGGCCAATCCGTCCCAGAATGCACTCTGTTCCTACCAGGAAGGAGGAGTGAATCCGCCTCATGCGCTTTTGAGCAACTTAATGCAAGTGGATGGGAGGAGAACTCGGGTGTCTTCTCTATAGATATATAACTCTATGGGTCGGAGGAGGTTGACAGCCACTGAGCTGTCCCGGGCAATGGGATGCAATGCATGATAGATAGACACCACCACAGCAGCCTCTGAGGCCTGGGACAGCACAGCAGACTCTCTCATGGAAAAGCCTAGTGTGCCACAAGTAGTACAACTGTTGCACAATATGGCGACCACCCGGTCTGCAAGTATATGTACTCGATGGGGATGCAAGCATTTTATGACTAAACCACCAGTCCACAGATGTGTGTGAGAGAGAGAGAGAGAGAGAGAGAGAGAGAGAGAGAGAGAGATGGCCACAGAAGGGGGGAGAAAGCGGATGATCGGCAATCTAAAAAAACTTATGTTTTCTCATGCCAATAAAGCCCCTTTGAATTGAATTGAGAGAGGGGGCGAGAGAGAGAGAGTCTGATAGTGAATGGAGTGGCCTAATGGTTGTGAAAAGCTCTGGAGGTCAACGACGTAGAGCCTGTGGGGGCCACGGGGCCACAGCCCCCATGAAGACTCCCAGGGCCCCTTTAGGCCCCCATGAAGATTTTCTTGGACATTTTACATTTACATTACATATTTTCTGGGAATTCCAAACATTTTGGACCTCTCCGCCGGCAAATATTCGGGAAAACAGCGCCTCCCCTGTTGTTCCTCAATTGTTGCGAGGCAACAGCTTGAGAGATTACTCCGCCGGCTGTCCAAGAGGTGTTAAAAGGTAGGCTACTCAAATGCTAATCGGGTTTCTTTTGTTTTCACCTAGCCAGATGTCCACAACATCAAAGCGTGTCAGAATTTCATGGTAGTTGTTCTGGAGTCGTGACATAATAACACTGATCAAGAATTCACCAAAGAGACCTAACCCTACACAGACTAGTGAGACTACACACTGACTCGAGCAAAGACCCATATCGTCCAAAATAGGCTGATCAGTCGTTGTCTGTGTATAGGCTAATTCATTGGTAAAAGTATGCTAAAATAACTCATTTTTAGACCATTTGGGAAATAAATAAATAAATCCGCGGCGGCGGCCTCGCGACAGTCCCCCCCCCCCCCCCCCCCCAACGCAATTCTGTAGCCTACCCAAAGGTAAAACGCACCCGCCGCCTATGATCTCTCTCTCTCCCTCCGTATCTCTCTATATCTCCCTCTCTCTCTCCCCCTCTCTCTCTCTCTCTCTCTCTCTCTCATATAATAATAATAATATAGTCCTGAAAGTCCTCACCTTGGCTTGGACATTGGCCTATAGAAGCTGCTTTAAAAAGTACCAGCGAAAACAACTTATTTTTTTCCGCGCTGCGGCGGGGGGGGGGGGGGGGGGGGGGTGCGGGGAGGCGGGGCTGCGGGGGGGGGGGGCCTTGAGGATTGATCAAACTCTTGGGCTCTGCTGGAGGTTACTTGCTTCTATCCAGCTATCTGTAGTATATAGCAACACACTTTCAATATACTGTTAACCTTCTACACCAGCTCTCAGACTGCTTCTCCCAATGCCACATCGATACCAGCTCAACAGCCCCCTCCACGCACGCACACATGCACGCACGCACACACACAAACAGAGAGAGAGAGAGAGAGAGAGAGAGATCACATTTCCAGCTTTCATCATTTCTGAAGGATTCTGCTCCTACTCACTAATGAGAGATGGCAGAGGTGAATAAATACATATGGTTCATATTCAATGTACCGGTACTGTACACCCTTCACTCTTTGTATTAACCCATATCAGATTCATACGAGGTTTCCGCCGGACACACACTGGTCTGATTAACCCATTCTGACCTGAGATCAGATTCTAGAAATGTCAGTCGCTCTTCGATTTTTCAAAAAATAGCAGACCTACAAGCTCGTATCGCGCCACTCGGTGGCGCGATATGAGCTTGTAGATCTGCTATTTTTCAATAGCTAAAGCATAACATGATGCCGACACCAAAATGGGTGCCCGGTCAGAATGGGTTAAGTTTCAAAGTTTCAAGTTTCAAGTTTACTCACTGTTTGAAGGTCTATTGACTGACATATTCATTCATATATTCACTGTTGATATACTGCATATACTGTATATATTCATTCGTGTTATTTTCTATCTGTATAATTATTTCATATTTACATTATATCATTTGTATTTTGTATGACCCATTATTTGCGCTTTTGTGGTATTCCTGTGTTCCGAGGTGGAGAGTTGGAGAGATAATCGATTGATTAAAAAATGTACCATTTTGCTCTTAAAACGTATTATTGTGATCTGTACACAAATCATCTGGGCTTAATTGATGTAAGAGACTAGGAGTACATTTGGTTTAGTACCCCCTATTTAAAGGAACACAGAGGATTTGACTCTGTACAGTGGCATGGCAGTGTGTGACGTACACAGGTACAGTGTAGTTGTACAGTGGCATGGCAGTGTGTGTACAGGTACAGTGTAGTTGTACAGTGGCATGGCAGTGTGTGACGTACAGGTAGTGTAGTTGTACAGTGGCATGGCAGTGTGTGACGTACACAGGTACAGTGTAGTTGTACAGTGGCATGGCAGTGTGTGAAAAGGGACAGTAGTTGTACAATAAACGATTGACCAGAAATGCTTATAGGAGCATTTCTGCGTAGTGCAGAGTGCTGACAGAGTGCCATTATCATCTCTAGCAGGATAGAACGTCCAGGAAATCACGCACGTACAGTACGCACGCATGCACGCACAGGCAGGCAGAGGCAGGCACGCACACACGCACGCACGCACGCACGTAGGCAGGAAAACTCATGCACGCAGGCCTACACATTCCACTTCTCTGCTGCATGTCAGCAGGTGACAGAGTGATATAGCGCTTTCTGGGAGGGCAAGATGAGGATCACAGTGTGGACTCATCAGATCCAGAAATGTCTTGAGGTAAGCAGTAAGCAGAACAATCTAGATGGACTTATTGTTTCCTTTCTTTCAGTGGTTGGTTTGTTTTGCGAGTGGCACATACATTTTAATCACAAGCTTTGTGTGATTGAAGTAGAATGGCTGCGCTGTGTGTGTGACAAATAAAATCTGACAATACATCTATAGGATCACATGACTCCCGAGACCAATTTGCATGAGGTTTATAAATAATCTGTGATGAAAAGACTCCCTAAATGGGAAAGACGGCTCGTAGTCATTACAGGAGGGTGTTGCTGACTGAAGACATCATCAGTAGCCCGTTAGTATATGATCTTTTATTGACTTAATTCCAGTGTATCACAAAGCTATGCAATGGGACAATAGCACTGGTCTCTGTTTAAAAGCACAATGAGCAAAATAATATACTATTTCAAAATTCCTTGGATATGACTCGCCTCTCCAAACTCACATTATGGCATTTTGAATGCACTTTGGTCTATGGATATGACACGGACGTTATCTGGAGCCGTCCTCTTTGCTTTGTAAGATGCAGCATCAATCAGTGCTGACAAAGGAACAATGGGGACAGGATACGAGAGCTGTGTTAACATGGGGAGGCCATTATTCACCCACATTCTCCAATTGATCTTCTGGATGAAAATCCATTTCTTCACAATAGATTATTCCCATGGAATGCAAATATTTGACAATAATATGCGATACCTTTCAAGAACAATGATTTCGGTCCTAAAACACAGATTAAAAAAAAAAGATGCTACTCAATACTATCACAGTAACACGCGCAAAAAGAGTCCAAAAAGCAAAGGAGAGAGTGAGACAAAAGGAGACGGACAAAGAGAAGGAGACGGGTGGAGAATAATTGACGAGTGCAGTAGCACAAGTCTTGGTTATCGTCAAGCTTACAACAAAAATCCATGGCCCCTTGTGCTCACTGCCTAATCTTTCTGCCACAACCACTGCTGCTTTAGACAACATGTCAATAACAAGATTGGATATTTCTTATTTATATACAATCAGTATCGTATAGGAGATATTTATTGTGGGTCTCCACTCTCGGCGAGAAACTCAAAAATTATGGTGAGAAAGGAGAGCCCGGAGAACGGCGCTATATGATTTGCATCCCAGAGCTTATACCCGCTGCCAGGCAAAGCTATCATTTTCCTCTTTCCGCAGATAACAGGATTCTGAGCGATTACAGGACTAAATGATTTTCTAAGCTGCCATGCATGGTGTGCATTGGCATGAGCACGGAGCTAAATCAGTTCCACGAGCCAAATCCACCCCTCCAAACCACTCACGGAATGCATCCCTCTGGCTTTTTATGTCCAATTTGAATCTTCAGTGAGTTGGCGTGAAACACAAGTGCCTGTGCATCGAAATGCTCGGAGAGTGAAATGATGTGTGATTTGATCAAGAATCTTAGAAGGCTTCTAAATCCTAACATTTTTCTGGAAAAACCCATGTTTCTATGTCAGTGGTGCTTCACCTTTTTCATGTCAAGGACCCCCAGAATTATTTCTACTGGGCCACGGACCCCCCCCATCTCAAAATATGTAGTTCCAGGGACGCCCCAGGAGCAAATATTTTAGTTGAAAATGTTCGCTCTGAAATATATATATTCAATGATTTGCGCCGCATTTTCACGATTTTTCAAATATAGCAGACCTACAAGCTCGTAGCGCGCCACTCGGTGGCGCGCTATGAGCTTGTAGATCTGCTATTTTTCAATAGCTAAATTATAACATAATGTTTAAAACACCAAAAGGGGTTCTCGCCCCAAAATGGGTTAATGTGCATATTCTGTGCACATTGTTTGTGTGATACTTGTTTGTAATCATTTGTATAAAATAAAAAAATCGCACCCAGGTTGCCCCCTAGCTATGATCCGTGTGTAATTAAGTGCAGTTGAGGGGAAATGCATGTGCGATCATCCTGCAACCTATGGTCTTGTTATTATCTCCAGCCTGGTAGGGAAGCAGAGACTATGTGCTCCATTTTCGTTCGAGCATTCTAAATACACTATTTGGGGATTTAGAAGTGTGGGGAAGGGGTGTTCCCCCACTGAAGTTGGTATTTTGGTTACTTGTCTAAATCCCTAAAACACCTCCGTTACCCGTTACATTATGCACAGGTGTAACTGCTGTAATTTAATTTGTGTTGTATTTAATTTCAGTTATTTATTGTATTGCTCATTCAATGCATGTCCAAGTTGGGGCCGGAAAAGTGCTGTTGTTTTGGCTAATGCGGAACCCTTTATATGGCCGTCTGGTGTCAGGTAGACATGGTTGCACACCTGTCGCTTTGACAGCGTGGTGCAGAAGTTCAAGTTTGTGTGTCGCCGTGCTATTGTGTTATTTTGGAATGTATTTTCTTTATTTAATTTATAATTACGTGCTGTATTATGTTTATGCCATGTTAAACTAAGCATTTGTGTATTTTTGTGTTTGTTAGCAGTTCGACGTTGGTTTGTGCGCTTCACAATAAATCCACCAGTATGCAGAACAACTGTTTTATGGAATAAGAGCTGAGGGAGTGATAATAGGTGTGGTTTGGGTGTTACAATAATTAAACCAATCACTGTGCCACATGCCATTGCCTTTAAGAGATCCGTTGCCCGTTATGCCCCAGTTCTATATTGCTTACGGTCTATAGCTCATGGAAGAGTGATGAGTGATGTGCCTTGAAGTCTCACTTGAAGCCTTGAATTTCAAAGTACTATGTAAACTACAACATGTGGGCTTTCATTTGGTATATAGATCGTGCGTGTAGGCGTCAAGCGAAAAGGAAAGTTCGGTAAATCGGATTAAACCCCATTTGCTGCGCCATGGGATGACGAAACTGAACGAGCAAATGGAATCTTTACGGGTGCTTTTAAACTCCACTGTGCGCCTTCCCAAATGTGTGTGACCAAAATAACAATTTAGGGGAAAGCGTGCCAACACACCCAGGACCACAAATACCGCTGTCGGCATAATAGATATTAGACGCTGGACCAAAATGCATCTATCCATTATGCCGACACCGGTATTTGTGCCTAGAGTTGTACTGTACGCACGTGTGTGTTTCTGCGTATGTATGCATTTATGATAGAATAACAGGAGAGAAGTTAGAGGAGACTTCATGATTCTCGTGAAATCAAGAAAGAAAAAAAAGGTATAAATAATTCACAGAGGAGACATTTACACCACATCATTCTCATCAGGTATACGGGTAACCTTGTTTTCCCCTTTACCATAATGCCTAGCAAGCGTTATACTGTCTCTCTGTGCATCGCTGTCTATAACTACACATCTGCGACTTGAATTGCAGCCCAGCAAAGAATTGCAGTTCTCTAAATTTAAATAGTTACAAATGTACTGAAGTCCTCCTGCTACCTGAACAGCATCCAAAGCTGGATGAACAAAGTTGTCTTCAACAGCCACAAGGTCGATCACAGGAAGGAAACAGTGTGGCGAAATAAAGAAAATGTCTTCTAGAATCTAGATCATGACAGT
The DNA here is from genome assembly GCF_964188405.1 of Protomyctophum parallelum. Taxonomy (NCBI): domain Eukaryota; kingdom Metazoa; phylum Chordata; class Actinopteri; order Myctophiformes; family Myctophidae; genus Protomyctophum; species Protomyctophum parallelum. The sequence continues at coordinate 57,924,840 of NC_139699.1, forward strand.
TTTCTGTTTCTATTCAGTGGTGCTCAATATAATATAATATAAATTCATGTCAAGGACCCCAAAAAAATATATGTAATTGGCCGCCGACCACCATCTGAAAATATGTTTTTCCGGGAACCCCCCCCAGGAGATTTGAGTTAAAAACGTTCGCTCTGAAATAATAATATTCAAAGATTTGTGCCGCATTTTCACGATTTTTCAAAATAAATTCAACAGCTAAGGCATAACATAATGCTTAAAACACCAAAAGGGGTTCCCGCCCAGAATGGGTTAATAAGTACAGTAGCTTCAAACTGTATGACGGCTCATAAAAGGACCACTTCACCAATTTTCAACATATCTTCATATAATTGGTCCTCAGTAATGAAAGTCTACTGAGTCTGTAAAATGGTAAATGGTGCATTTATATAGCGCCTTTATCCAAGGCGCTTTACAGAGATTGTGCATTACATTCACCCATTCATACACCGATGGCAGCGGAAACCATGCAAGGCACCAACTAGCACATCGGGAGCAATTAGGGGTTCAGTGTCTTGCTCAAGGACACTTCGGCTCAATCCCAATTCCTCCCTTCGTCCTGGCCCTTAGCCCTTGCCCTTGCTTATGCGCGTTCACGTGAGGGGGAAGGGTTATCTCAATTGTCTTTGGAGCGAGGGGTAGGGCCAAGGGTTAGGGCTAGAATCCCCTTCGTTTGAAGGGATATCTCGACGGGACTTCAAACGGAGCAACATCACTGAGGGGCAGTGAGGGCTGAAAGGCGGACGAGGTAAGAAGCCTTTTATGTCCTTTATTATGGAAAAATATTATAATAACCAATATTATTTGAATGTATTAACAATCTGCATCGCCAAAAATATCGCAATCTCTAGCAAAGGTTAACGTTACCTCACGTGAACTAACGATATGATACGGCGTTGCATTCATACAACGTTACCCATTCATTTGGCGCCGCATCGGCGCTTTATTCTTTTTTATTTATCGCCGGTGCGCCGGTGATACAACACGGATGCAAGCTAGATTATTAGCAGGCATCAGTCCGACCCCCCAGACCACGATATGTCAACATTCTGCAGTTTTGGAGCTCTTAAAAGCCGTGAAATAGCCTACTGTACCTACATAACGCTGTCACTGCATAACGTTGGCTACTCGCGCTGCAGTGATAGCTATGGTTTTATCATGACCAATGTTAAACTAATCCCCACAAGTTGCAAAACTTACATAACTAATTAGCAATGGTGTTGTTTTTTTCCCCAGGCAAACCAGCTACAGAACAGATTGCAAGCTGCCGTGCAGACTATACATTGGATGGAGATGAATCACGATGGCATTTTCATTGATAGAAAATTACTCTGTTCTTAATGATATTAAAAACAATGAACAGTGACCACAGCCCCTTCTTTCTATACTGTAAATTGTTTTTCCTTTTTCTAACCCTGTATATATATCTGTACCCATGCTATACAAACAATAATCAATTAATCAGGTACAACTGTTGAGCAGGTGTCAGAATGAGCTATATCTAGCTGAATTACATACATGGGCTACCAACATGAGACAAAATTACAATATATTTATTTCATCATAACCACAGCAATGTTATATTTACGTTCCATCTCTACATCTTAAATCAAATGGAAAGTAGTTTCCAAAGTGGGTTATGGGCTAAATGATAGTTTGTACACTCTCAGAGTTAATTAACATTGATTTTACAATATAAATTGGGGGTCCTAGAGACAGAAATGCCATCAAAGTTTGGGGACCACTGGCCTGTAGTGAGCTTGCAGATCAGCTATTTTCTGAGAACAGGTTGTATATCAATATCTACAAGGGACGTTCAATATTTAGGGACGTTCCAATTCCTAGGGGGATGATTTATCTCCCTACCCCTTGACACTCATTATGTAGGGACAAGGGGAAGGGGCAAGGGCTGAGGGGTAGGGTTAAAAAAGGAATTGGGAAAGGGCCTTCGACAGTAACTCTGGGGGAGCCCGGGTTCGAACTGGCAACCTTACGGTTACCATCCAGGCACTCTACCCCTGAGCCACCGCCGCCCCCAGTCTGTGTCTCATATAGGAGCGCCATGGGCAGTTCAGAAACCCGTCCACCAGTGAAATCATCGATGGGGAACCCAAGCTAATAAAAACGTCAGGCTTTCTATTCCTGAAAAGTTGCAATGCGAAAATGGAAGCCATCGTTCTCACGATAATAAAAATCAAAAAATATATATATTTCTTTTAATCTTGTTTAAAAGAAATCTGTCTAACAATAATATCACTGGTGGACGAGTTTCTAAACTGCCCACAGCCCTCCTATGAGACACAGAGTAGAAAAAAATTGTGGTATTTTATCATGAACATTAGTGAGGAGTAAAGTTGAGTACCAATTATATGAAGATAGGTTGAAAAGTGGTGAAGTAACTCCTTTAGCTGAGACTCATAATTATACAACGGGCGTCTATGACACTGTGGGCTTATTCATAGTCCGGACTTTCGGTGGTGAGGTGACCACCGCTCCGGTGGTGAGGTGACCACCGCTCCGGTGGTGAGGTGACCACCGCTCCGGTGGTGAGGTGACCACCGCTCTGGTGGTGAGGTGACCACCGCTCTGGTGGTGAGGTGACCACCGCTCCGGTGGTGAGGTGACCACCGCTCCGGTGGTGAGCCGACCACCGCTCCGGTGGTGAGCCGACCACCGCTCCGGTGGTGAGCCGACCACCGCTCCGGTGGTGAGCCGACCACCGCTCCGGTGGTGAGCCGACCACCGCTCCGGTGGTGAGCCGACCACCGCTCCGGTGGTGAGGTGACCACCGCTCTGGTGGTGAGGTGACCACCGCTCCGGTGGTGAGGTGGCCACCGCTCCGGTGGTGAGGTGACCACCGCTCCGGTGGTGAGCCGACCACCGCTCCGGTGGTGAGGTGACCACCGCTCCGGTGGTGAGCCGACCACCGCTCCGGTGGTGAGCCGACCACCGCTCCGGTGGTGAGCCGACCACCGCTCCGGTGGTGAGCCGACCACCGCTCCGGTGGTGAGCCGACCACCGCTCCGGTGGTGAGGTGACCACCGCTCCGGTGGTGAGCCGACCACCGCTCCGGTGGTGAGCCGACCACCGCTCCGGTGGTGAGGTGACCACCGCTCCGGTGGTGAGGTGACCACCGCTCCGGTGGTGAGGTGACCACCGCTCCGGTGGTGAGCCGACCACCGCTCCGGTGGTGAGCTGACCACCGGAGCTGAAATAACGTTGAGCGGTGGTGAGTAAAAACAGAGAGAAGGGCATTTTAAAATAGTTTAATAGTAAAAAAAAAAAGTCTAAGAAGTTTAGGGATAAGCAGTAAGGATGATAGGCCCATCAGACTATACAGAGTCACGTAGAGGCACTTTGGCTAGACTGAGAATCACAGCCTGGTGGAATTGCAGCCTATTAATCTCCTCTTAATCTTCCTTTCCATCAACTCAGTGGAATACGCCCGCTTAAATGTGTTTCTTTGCGCTGCCTGCCAACACTCTGAGAGTCTGCGTGGGTCAGAGTTGTATCTCTTCTCTACAATGACGGGTGTAACCAAAAAGACCCACATTTGTCCACGCAGAGTTAAACACTGCATTTTATAGTGTGCACTGAGCTGTTTTCTGTCTGCATCTGCTGTGCACAATGGGTTCTCGTTGATTCTTTATCCTTGAGCGGTTGCCACACTGCTTGAACAATTTTAAAACTGCTGGCCACCCATTATATAGTGAATACCCTGCCTACAGCAGTCTCATATCCAGTGCCACTGCCAATGCAGCTGAAATGTTGTTGGTCCTGTTATGTAATGTAACCCAGGTACGTACTAGTAAGTAAGCCTTGCCGAGCCATGAGGCCCATAGGGCAGGAGCCTATCTCCTGTTTCTGTAGCCATGAGGCCCATAGGGCAGGAGCCTATCTCCTGTTTCTGTAGCCATGAGGCCCATAGGGCAGGAGCCTATCTCCTGTTTCTGTAGCCATGAGGCCCATAGGGCAGGAGCCTATCTCCTGTTTCTGTAGCCATGAGGCCCATAGGGCAGGAGCCTATCTCCTGTTTCTGTAGCCATGAGGCCCATAGGGCAGGAGCCTATCTCCTGTTTATGTAGCCATGAGGCCCATAGGGCAGGAGCCTATCTCCTGTTTCTGTAGCCATGAGGCCCATAGGGCAGGAGCCTATCTCCTGTTTCTGTAGCCATGAGGCCCATAGGGCCTTATTGTGGAATTTTTAAGGCAAAAGTTGTTACATCAATGGATAAAGTGATATCCATAAATATCACACTGATACTCTCTCTGCAATATAGAGTATCAGTGTGAAAATGCAATAACTACAGTTACTCACAGAGCCTACTGGCGATGTAATGGACAAAACTAGTGGGGTTGTTGTTGCAACTTGCTGGCTGCAATGCTATCCCATTGGCTGAGAGGTCGGCTAGAGGCAAAAAGTGTCTAGAGACGAGGCAGCCAATGAGAAAGATAGGTGACCACGGCAGCCAATGAAATGATAAGTTGCCACTACCAAGATGATAGAAAGTAGACCAGCCTGCTTTGCAGCTGTAAAAGGGAAGGGAAAAAAGACATATATTATACACACCCCAAAATCAAAATGACACCAATGACATAAACACAGAAAGATCTGCATACCAAGTCGTTCCCAATCTTCCCATGAAAGTTATTTACCATTTCCAATAGTGTAGCTGCATTTTGAGCCATTCACAGTCACACGTCCTCAGACTTCTTATGCTAATGGATGTGGGGGGTGGATATGGATGTTGAGGATCCACGCTGCTCACTAAGCTGTTACTGCAGCGGCGTGCCGACTTGAGCCAGCCTGACGGTGGCATGCTGCTCTTCCATTAGTCTAATGAAAGAAATCAGTGTGTGACAACCACAGCTGCTGTCCGCACAGAGGGCTCCGTGGGCATTGGGCATTGGACGGCACATCGACATACCAGCGCCATGCACTGAACAGGTGCCATTCAATAAGTGTATAACACAGGGATATTCAAATGGCGGCCCGCGGGCCACATGTTGCCCGCGGAGCGCCCCCTTGTGGCACCTGGAAGAATTTAAAAAAAAATAATAATAATAATAATAATAAGAGGGATAATAAAAGTTACAGGTATGGTGTGTGCGATATTAATTGTGAGATTACCATAATGACGGTAATCATTAAAGGACCACTTTTCAACCTATCTTCATATATAGGTCCTCACTAATAATCATGATAAAATGACACGTTTTTTTCTACTCGGTCTGTGTCACATAGGAGGGCTGTGGGCAGTTCAGAAACCCACCCAACAGTGACATCAATGGAGAATCCAAGCTAATATAAACTGCAGGCTTTCTAGTCCTGAAAAGTTGCAATGCGAAAATGGAAGCCATCATTCTCACAATAATAAACCCTGTTCCAGGTCCATTTGGTTCCATTTGTACACTCTCAGAGTTACAGACCCATAAGGGTCCATTTGGTTCCAAACCATTTCCCTGGGGACCCCCTGGAACTGCCTCAAGGACCCTGGGGGTCCCCGGACCCCGAACCCCACTTTGGGAATCACTGCTCTATGTAATCTGATCTTTATAGTCTGATAAACTATTCTCACGTAAATAAATCTTGTTTAAAAAGCAATCTGCCTAACGATGATGTCACTGGTGGTCGTGGACGGGTTTCTGAACTGCCCACAGTGTGTGTGTGCGTGTGCGTGTGCGTGTGCGTGTGTGTGTGTGTGTGTGTGTGTGTGTGTGTGTCCGTCCAGCTGATGGTCGTTAATGTCAAAGCAATGCTGTTTATGCACTGTCAAATAGGTTTAGGCCTACATCTATTCTAAGGTGGCATATACCTGTATAGACATATTATCCTGCTTATTACTGTGCGGAAATATACATAAATCTTCGTGTTTGAGCACAAAAAGCATTTTGAGAACCCACAAATTTCCGCGCTTCGCGCGCACACTGTGCGGCCCCCCACTCACAATCATTCTGCAGTTGTGGCCCCCGGCCTAATCTAATTGAATACCCCTGGAATAACACATAGGCTCGCGCTCACACGCACACGCACAGCCAATCAAATCTAGCACTAATTGCCTGAGAACGTTCTATAAATGGGCTTCTCTCTCTGGTGGGTGTCGGCGTGCTTATTTTCAACATTTCCCAGCAGACTTTTGGGAAACGTTGAAAATGTTCTTCTACATTTTTCCATGAAGTAGCCTATACTGTCTTCTGTCCTCTCTGCCTTGTACGGACATGTCCTGTAATCAAATCAAATCTAAGTTTAATTGATACAATACCATTTCTGTAGGTAGGAGATTAGCCTATATTTAAATCTGAATCCCCCACCGACCCCTTTTCCCCCTGTAGTGTATATGTTTTCTTTCCCCTTTTTACCCGATGATGTCCTGTTTTTTCGCTATATAGAAGTGTATATTTGTATGTCTCCAAATGTTATGATGAATTGAACAAGGTGGAACCTCTTGTAAACAAGTATAGTGCTGTATGTATTGGGTCGTCCACTCACAGTTAACAGTTTTATCTATCGAGTTGTGCTTCGAAATGTACTGTAATTCTGCAAACTGTTAATCAATACTTCAATCAATCAATCAATCAATTCACCTTCTGAAGGCATCTCGTAGATGCGAATAAGACAAACTCCAGTAGAGTTACACGTAGATACTGCACCCCAGACAGTGAAGGTTATTTATACTGGTACACCCCACAGCTGCGTCCGTCCAGTTAAGACTAATTGAGTTTTGTTAATAGATTGCAATTGACTATGTCAAGGCCTTTTGTAGATCTAACAAGACCACTCCACAGTAATTACCTTCATCCCACTACCCTTTGACGTCATCCGACAGGTGTAAGCCTAGTACTAAACATGAGTCAGTAGATAATAGCCTGAAACTAGACTCAGTAAGTGGTTTTCAACAAGGTAATCATATATGTGATGGACTGGACTGTAGGCCATCCTTTCAAAAAGCTTGGCAATAACATAACCCATTCTGAACGGGCACCCATTTTGGTGTCAGCATCATGTTATGCTTTAGCTATTGAAAAATAGCAGATCTACAAGCTCATATCGCGCCACCGAGTGGCGCGATACGAGCTTGTAGGTCTGCTATTTTTCAAAAATCGAAGAGCGACTGACATTTTTTTGAATCTGATCTCAGGTCAGATTGGGTTCATCAGACAAGCGTGTGTCCGGTGGAAACCTCGCATGAATCTGATCTCAGGTCAGAATGGGATAAAGTATGGACGTCACTGCTCCTGTCATGGCTCCTGATGACTGTAAAGGTTTCAGTATCCACCCACAGAGCGCTTGGCTCTTTGCATCCTCTATATCAGTGGTTCCCAAACTTTTCCATGTCAAGGTGGACCCCACATTTGAAAGCATATGCCAGGGACCCCCCCATAAGAAGATCTTTACAGCTCTAGCAGTGATTCTCAACCCGTTATATTTCAAGGACCCCCCAGTTTTGACATGAATTAGTCTACGGACCCCCATTTAATGGCATTTCTATCTCTTGGTCTCCCAATTTATATATATTGTTAATTTAACTCTGAGAGTGTCCCATTTGGTTCCATTTGTACACTCTCAGAGTTACAGACCCATAAAGATCCATTTTGGTTCCAAACTATCATTTAGCATGGGGGGACCCCCTGGAACTCCATCAAGGACCCCTGGGGGTCCCCGGACCCCACTTTGGGAACCACTGCTCTATATGACATCATCACAACTGGCGGCAATCAATGGACAGCAATGATATATCCTGGACTCGCACAACGAGTCAATACAGTACATTACAGGGCAATAAGCACCCCAGGAGTAAATATGACAGATATATCTTGTTTTCCGCCTCCCTGCCCGGAGAGACCAATCACGGTATAAAGAGAGATGGAGCGCTAGCCTGTTCCCCTGTTATTGAACAGAGAGAGAGAGAGAGAGAGAGAGAGAGGAGATGAGAACCAGTTATTGCCAATTGATCTGTGCTGGAGTCGCCTTCAGTGGAAGTACGTTTGTCTTGTGAATCCCGGTGAGGGTACATTGATAGCGCCGCGCTCCCAACAGCCACCCACGCCTTAATCGCACACATACAATGCACAATATTGTCATGGAATCAATTATTAGATTTTATAATCTTAAACTATACAGACTCACAACACAGACAATCTTGATGACATATTGAATATATTTGCATTGTTCACTATTTTCTTTTTTATCTCGTTGCCATATTTTTATCCTGAAGACTGAGGTGTACAGTAGATGAATTGATGTTGTGTCATGCTTATAATATCAACTATATATGTGGATTGTGGATATAACTATTTGACAGCAAATGCACAATTCTTATGGTTTTGTTAGATCATTTTCAATGTAACAAAGCTCTTAGGAATGTAAACAAATGTTTCCTCATGCCAATGAATAATAATAATAATTGAGTGAGTGAGTGAGTGAGTGAGTGAGTGAGTGAGTGAGTGAATAATGTTGTGAGTGAATCATTTAGTGAGTGAGTGAGTGAGTGAGTGAGTGAGTGAGTGAGTGAATAATATTGTGAGTGAATCATTTAGTGAGTGAGTGAGTGAGTGAGTGAATAATGTTGTGAGTGAATCATTTAGTGAGTGAGTGAGTGAATAATGTTGTGAGTGAGTGAGTGAGTGAGTGAATAATGTTGTGAGTGAATCATTTAGTGAGTGAGTGAGTGAATAATGTTGTGAGTGAGTGAGTGAGTGAGTGAATAATGTTGTGAGTGAATCATTTAGTGAGTGAGTGAGTGAGTGAGTGAGTGAGTGAGTGAGTGAGCGAGCGATGCAGACCAAACAGAGACAATATACTAAATAGAATAGTTATTTTAACTGGTCTGATAATTGCAGGTATTCTGACAAAAAAAAGGGAAAAAAGCAGACTCATACAAACTGTCTCTGACTGAGACTATGACACTTCAGTAAGTGAAGTAACGTCTTTGAACTAACAGCCCTTGAAGCAATTTAATTGCAATGAAAGGAGCCTCCTCTGTAAGACTTTATTCTTTCTGACACCAACGTAACATATTGACACTCGGTTTACTGAGCTGTGATGTGAAGATTGTTGTTGCGGTACTCTCGTGCATATAACTGGATAGTTACTATGGCATTAAACACCATGAACCCACACCTGTGTCCACAGAAATAGTTCTAGTCTGATACATCATCATTATATAACTTATAACAACTAAGAACTCCTAGACAAACTGCCTTCATTTTGACAGTCCACATTGACTCTTTTTGGGTTATATATGGATTTTCCACATAATTATATCAATGCTTTATGGTGAGTTGACTCAAAGCAGCAGACCCCAATACTCCTCTTGGAAGCCACGTATTATCTCCATCACAAAAACACCTTGGTTAATTAAGATGTTCATGTCAGTATAATCATTAGTATTATTGTCATCACCTGGTCCAGGTGAAAACATAATCTCTGCATCCATGATTCCTGACCTCATGGCCTGGTGGAGATAATACAAATTATACCCCAAGCTTCCATAAGTGGGTATCTCATCGATGCTTTTCAAATGTACTGTAACTGTCAGTTATGAATTTACTGTGGGACTACACATCCAATATCAGTAGTGTCATGTCACCACCACTCAAGAGATCTCTGACAAAACATTGTATCCTGCTGACACAACATCTGCTGTGGAAGCCGACAGTGTCGAACACCATTCCTTTGCTCACAGAAGTCGTGAATGGTTATGAATTTCCTGAGGGGAGGGTATAGCTTTCCCAATGCCATGACGGTGTGAGGTATAGGCTACTACTGTCACACCTGTGGCCAGCTATTGCACTGAAGAAGAGGGAAACCCAGCTGCTGCTTGATAGCCTTGATGCTCCAGACACATGTCATCATCCATTTTTTTTACGTCTGGAGACTCCATATTTGGGCATGCCTGACACAAAACTCCATATATATATAGGAATAAAGTGACACAGATCCAAAAATCTCCATATATGGAGCATAAAAGGGACACAGACAGATGGGTGGAACGGGTACTCTGACACGGGTACAGCGGGTATTGCATAGCCGGGTGGGGCATGGAACTTCCATCGTTACCGACTGACTACAGCCGGGCACTGGTCTAGTAGTGAAAAGAAAAAGCGATCTACAAGCTCACAATGCGTCGCACTGCGGCCCGTAGTGAACTTGTAGATCCAACTGTGTTCACTGTATTTTTAGCAATGTTATTTTTGCCGTTCCAAGAAAACAATACACGTTTTTACACGTGCAGTAGACTTAAAAGTTCTACTCCCCACCCCCTGCTTGTATGCAAGTACAGTAATATATACAGTAGGCCTAATGGTTTTGCTTTAAAATATTCTTTTAGAAAGCACATCACTGACATACTGACAATAAGCACCCCAGGAGTAAATATGACAGATATATCTTGTTTTCCGCCTCCCTGCCCGGAGAGACCAATCACGGTATAAAGAGAGACGGAGCGCTAGCCTGTTCCCCTGTTATTGAACAGAGAGAGAGAGAGAGAGAGAGAGAGGAGATGAGAACCAGTTATTGCCAATTGATCTGTGCTGGAGTCGCCTTCAGTGGAAGTACGTTTGTCTTGTGAATCCCGGTGAGGGTACATTGATAGCGCCGCGCTCCCAACAGCCACCCACGCCTTAATCGCACACATACAATGCACAATATTGTCATGGAATCAATTATTAGATTTTATAATCTTAAACTATACAGACTCACAACACAGACAATCTTGATGACATATTGAATATATTTGCATTGTTCACCATTTTCTTTTGTATCTCGTTGCCATATTTTTATCCTGAAGACTGAGGTGTACAGTAGATGAATTGATGTTGTATCATGCTTATAATATCAACTATATATGTGGATATAACTATTTGACAGCAAATGCACAATTCTTATGGTTTTGTTAGATCATTTTCAATGTAACAAAGCTCTTAGGAATGTAAACAAATGTTTCCTCATGCCAATGAATAATAATAATAATTGAGTGAGTGAGTGAGTGAGTGAGTGAATAATGTTGTGAGTGAATCATTTAGTGAGTGAGTGAGTGAGTGAGTGAGTGAGTGAGTGAGTGAATAATGCTGTGAGTGAATCATTTAGTGAGTGAGTGAGTGAGTGAGTGAGTGAGTGAATAATGTTGTGAGTGAATCATTTAGTGAGTGAGTGAGTGAGTGAGTGAGTGAGTGAGTGAGTGAATAATGTTGTGAGTGAATCATTTAGTGAGTGAGTGAGTGAGTGAATAATGTTGTGAGTGAATCATTTAGTGAGTGAGTGAATAATGTTGTGAGTGAGTGAGTGAGTGAATAATGTTGTGAGTGAATCATTTAGTGAGTGAGTGAGTGAGTGAGTGAGTGAGCGAGCGAGCGATGCAGACCAAACAGAGACAATATACTAAATAGAATAGTTATTTTAACTGGTCTGATAATTGCAGGTATTCTGACAAAAAAAGGGAAAAAAGCAGACTCATACAAACTGTCTCTGACTGAGACTATGACACTTCAGTAAGTGAAGTAACGTCTTTGAACTAACAGCCCTTGAAGCAATTTAATTGCAATGAAAGGAGCCTCCTCTGTAAGACTTTATTCTGTCTGACACCAACGTAACATATTGACACTCGGTTTACTGAGCTGTGATGTGAAGATTGTTGTTGCGGTACTCTCGTGCATATAACTGGATAGTTACTATGGCATTAAACACCATGAACCCACACCTGTGTCCACAGAAATAGTTCTAGTCTGATACATCATCATTATATAACTTATAACAACTAAGAACTCCTAGACAAACTGCCTTCATTTTGACAGTCCACATTGACTCTTTTTGGGTTATATATGGATTTTCCACATAATTGTCTCCACCAGGCCGAAGGCATGTGGGGAGAGTATGTTTTGCACTCCGTCCGTCCGCGTGTGTGTCCGTGTGTCCGTGTGTCCGTGAACAGCTAATCTCGGCCACCGTTAACCCGGTCGATGCCATATTTTGCACACACACTCCCTGGATGCCAACCATGAACCTCTGCCCCAAACTTTCCAGAACGGCCTGTTATAGCGCCACCAGGAGGCCGCTTTGTGCAAAACAAGTTTTTCGATGCCATATTTTGCACACACACTCCCTGGATGCCAACCATGAACCTCTGCCCCAAACTTTCCAGAACGGCCTGTTATAGCGCCACCAGGAGGCCGCTTTGTGCAAAACAAGTTTTTGCACAGTACACCTACAGATTTTGTCCAAACATCACGCAAATTGGTACACAGTCTCTCTAGAGCCATTCAACGAAACGGGTCTTTCAGATTTATCAGACTCCATCCTGATTGGTTAAGATTGGCTTCCAAAGTTCACAGGAGTGCTCAGTTTCAAACAAAATGCTGCAAATCATGAACACATCGCGTGATTTCCGTGAAATTGTGCACCCACATTCCCACTAGGCCGAGGACGAAATGCCACATGAACAATTTCAACTCAGCCTCAAGGTGGCGCTATAACTGGCCGAAAAGTGTTTTTACCTCTAACTGCACGGATCTGTGGATAACCTGGTGGAGACCTGTGCCCGGAAGGGCACTTTTTCTAGTTATATCAATGCTTTATGGCGAGTTGACTCGAAGCAGACCCCAATACTCCTCTTGGAAGCCACGTATTATCTCCATCACAAAAACACCTTGGTTAATTAAGATGTTCATGTCAGTATAATCATTAGTATTATTGTCATCACCTGGTCCAGGTGAAAACATAATCTCTGAATCCTGATTCCTGACCTCATGGCCTGGTGGAGAATAATACAAATTATACCCCAAGCTTCCATAAGTGGGTATCTCATCGATGCTTTGCAAATGTACTGTAACTGTCAGTTATGAATTTACTGTGGGGCTACACATCCAATACCACCACTTAAGAAGATCACAGCGAGATCTCTGACAAAACATTGTATCCTGCTGACACAACATCTGCTGTGGAAGCCGACAGTGTCGAACACCATTCCTTTGCTCACAGAAGCCGTGAATGGTTATGAATTTCCTGAGGGGAGGGTATAGCTTTCCCAATGCCATGACGGTGTGAGGTATAGGCTACTACTGTCACACCTGTGGCCAGCTATTGCACTGAAGAAGAGGGAAACCCAGCTGCTGCTTGATAGCCTTGATGCTCCAGACACATGTCATCATCCATTTTTTTTACGTCTGGAGACTCCATATTTGGGCATGCCTGACACAAAACTCCATATATATATATAGGAATAAAGTGACACAGATCCAAAAATCTCCATATATGGAGCATAAAAGGGACACAGACAGATGGGTGGAACGGGTACTCTGACACGGGTACAGCGGGTATTGCATAGCCGGGTGGGGCATGGAACTTCCATCGTTACCGACTGACTACAGCCGGGGCACTGGTCTAGTAGTGAAAAGAAAAAGCGATCTACAAGCTCACAATGCGTCGCACTGCGGCCCGTAGTGAACTTGTAGATCCAACTGTGTTCACTGTATTTTTTAGCAATGTTATTTTTGCCGTTCCAAGAAAACAATACACGTTTTTACACGCGCAGTAGACTTAAAAGTTCTACTCCCCACCCCCTGCTTGTATGCAAGTACAGTAATATATACAGTAGGCCTAATGGTTTTGCTTTAAAATATTCTTTTAGAAAGCACATCACTGACATACGTACGTGGTGGCAGGGTCTGTATGTTATAGAGGAGACATTTATGAGTAATAAACATTTAACGGATTTATGTGACGAGGTTCAACCCTTCCCCCCCCCCCCCCTCACAAAATGCCTGTACTAGGAGGCAGAAATGAGAAACTGCTTGTACTTCGCGTTACGTGTGCTTCAATTCTGTGAAGCCGTCTGGGTCGGTCGATCATTCGAGCAATATGTCTGCATTGAAGAGACAATTCAATTTCCAGGCATGGGCAATAAATGTCACAGTACAATAGGCCTATACTGCTGACGAATAATTACATTTGATCCTGTTTTGTACTCTTCTTGAATGTGACTATGTGTGTGTGTGTGTGTGTGTGTACTGTAGTCTTGTGTGTGAGTGTGTTGTGTTGTGTTTGTCCAGGGTGTTTTGAATGGGTGGAGGCGAGTTGGTGTGGTCAGGCTTGTATAGGTAGAATGGTTTATTGAACATGAGGATGAATAGAATCAATGAATGCCATGAGGGGACTAAGAACGGTTATACAAGTGCTTCAAAAAATGTCCCCGGCTGTGGTTTTGATTAGTTATGTCATCTGTGTCATCTCTGAGCAACATATTGTGTGCTTTAATGGATTATTTTTCTTTCTTTCCTTTTCCTTTTCTTTCTTTCTTTCACGCTCTGCTTGCGGCAGGCGTCACAGGAAGGTTATGTTGGAGGGTTCTCAGGGTTAGCGGTCCGTCTGTTTTATTTTAGACCAGTGGTTCTGGGGGAGTGAAGTGTTTTTAATAGCTAAAAAAAGAAATTTAAAAAAGAAAGAAAACCATTACTATACTACTATATCAAAAGTAATCAACAAACTACTATAAAAACTGGTCAAACATTGGCCAAATTGTCAAACAATATAAGAATAATAAGAAAGAAAATAGGCGTTCTACAAGCTTAACTCTTAATCCGCCGCCATTAATTAATAGCGTACTGCCAAGGTTTTATCGCGCTTACTTTGAAGAGCCAAATATCCGTAATCGGTAAAAATCCCTATTTGCCCAAAAAGTACCTTTTATACGTATGGGGGGGACGGGGCTCAGAGTGCTTCCAAGAAAGAAAGAAAGAAAGAAAGAAAGAAAGGGCCTACTTAGAGACGTTCTTTGCCACGGTATGCCACCATGCCAGTCATGATTAAACAAACCAATACAGCCACCCAGTCACAATAGCTCAACAACGAACCTCAGCAACCAACCACAACACATAACCTACTCTTTATCAGTCTTCAATTGAAAATTAACATTTTGAATTGTTGGCTGTTATGTCAAAGCCCAAAACTGCTAGCTCAAAGCAAAAGGAAATAGCAAATTCATGCATAGGATTATTGAAGCGATCAAGAGCCCAAGAGAACACATATACTGTTCCCCGTCACAACTCCCATACCTTCAACGGCAGACACAACACAACATACAAACTGTAGATCGATCAGCATTAAATTTCAGAGCCACAAACCGTTACTGAACTCGTTTCATCGCCACCCCATTGGGTCCCAAAATGACAGCAATACACCAACTTGAATCGCACTAGTATACACACAGCATACAACACAAGCAGCAGCAGCAAAGAAGCAAAAAAAACAAAGTTCCTACCTTGAGCCGTCTTTATACTTGACTTCATCGGTTGTGTGAAGTGATGCCAGAGGAATCCATGGATGCAGAGATGGAGCCTCCGGATCTCTCTCTACTTCATGAGGAGCCCTCCAGTGGCGTCCCCAGTCATCTCCATCCATCATACATACATCTGGCTAGCTGTTTCCTCCCAGTATCAATGGCACCAACCAGCCCAATTCTCCTGGCTGCCATCTTCTCACACGCCTTGGATGTTTAGTACCGCTCCAGGGTCCAGCATTCACAGCATGTCACAGGAGAATGGACTCAGGGCTGAGAAGAAGCTGACCTTGGGGGTCTGGGGTCACCACCCTGGCTCAAGGCTCATGTACCTGCGGAGTACAGGTTTGCGAGACAGAGGCACCGTAAGCTTTGAGTAGCCGCAAATTGCAAATATTGGGATGAATCTAGAGTTGCAATACGATCTAGCCCTAGAATGTCTGTGATCATTCATATACTATCGTATTTTACGATAGTAAATAATCGTATACTTCTGTATACACAGCCATAGATCGATTGCACCCGCTCCTGGTTGCAATGAAACATGCGCGGCATAAATGTGATCGGCACTCTGTTTGTACTCACCCAATAATTAATTCCAAAGACGTGGAATGAGATTGTGTCCTCTAGTTTCACATACATGTAAAAGTTATTGTTTAATAACCCTCCTAGATGACAAATCCATTGAGAAACGGACCTTTGCTGCCGTAACGTAAACGACCCAACTATAAAGCGCCTTGGATAAAGCTATATAAATGCACCATTTACCATTGTATGCCAGAACTTTCACATGGACATGAAATTTGAGGACTATATCTGACTCCCAAGTCTTTGGAAGTATTTATTGAGCGAATACACATGGAGTGCTGACCACATTTATGCCGCCGCAACCGTAAGTCCATGGGAGTGTTCTATGGCTCTGGTATGTGAAATAGTTGCAATGTATGTAACAACAGAGACATTCTAGGGCTAAAGCAACAGCAGACAAATATATACACAGCCTGTATATAGCTGTAGCCGCAATTTGCAACTCTAGGTTTTTGTATATTGGGATCAATCTAGAGTTGCAATATCATCCATTGACTCCCCATTCATCCACTTTGCGTTTGCGATCTGCTTGTATTAAACGACGTTAAACTCACCAACATTGCAGCTCTAGGCCAAGCTTCAATCTGCCAAGCTTTTGTTTCATAAAGATCTACCGTAGACATGTTATGACCTACTTTCTGTCGAGACATTCTGTGCAGCAGGTGATTATTTTTCTAAGTGTTGGAGTTTGGAAGCGCTCGTCGTAAGTCACTGAACGTCCCTGCGTACGACCTGTTTCGAATTTGCACATAATGCAGGCGGGAGCAGCGCGACCCGTTAAAAAAACAGGTGCTTCCAAACTCTAACACTAAAGAATCACCTGCACAGAATTTCTTGTCTACGGTGGACTTTTATGAAACAAAAGCTCAGCAGATTGAAAGAGGATAATTCAAGCTTGTCCTAGAGCTGCAATGTTGGTGAGTTTAATTTAACGTTGTTTAATACAAGCAGGTCACAAAGGCAAATTGGATGAATGGGGAGTCAATGGAGGGTATTGCAACTCTAGATTCATCCCATTATAAAACAAATCTAGAGTTGCATCCTCCCGGTTACAGTACATATAGCCTTGTATATCCTGTCACAACATACACATTGCACCAGTGGTTCCCAAACTTTTTCATGTCAAGGACCCCCAAATTGACACTCATTAGCCAAGCAAAAAATATTCCAGGGAAGAGAAGATTTCAGTGATTCTCAACCCGTTTAATTTCAAGGACCCCCAGTTTGACATGCATTAGGCTAAGGACCCCCATGTAATGACATTTCTATCTCTGGGACCCCCAATTTATATTGTAAAACTAATTTAACTCTGAGAGTGTATACATGGAACCAAATTGAACCGTTAGGGTCCATTTGGTTCCATGTGTACACTCTCTGAGTTACAGACCCATAAGGGTCCATTTGGTCCACATTATCATTTAGCTGGGTCCCCCCTGGAACTCCCTCAAGGACCCCTGGGGGTCCCCGGACCCCACTTTGGGAACCACTGCATTACACAACACCCTAGCCTAGTATACATAAACTGTAGGTGTACAAAACCTCCTGAATTATGACACTCCAATGTTGACAGCCCTGGTGTACATATGCCTTGAAATAAATTGAGACAGAAACGTCGATGTGCAATTCAGGTGGTAACACTTTCACTTTCAATTGAAACCATCATAAACAGTTAAAAATGAACTGTGATAAACCCCAAACACAGCACTTCAAGCACCTTTGTTCATTTCTCTCACACGTGACGTCACACTCACACACGTTAATAATGCTTTAGCCGGCTAGCATAGGTAGCTAACTCACCTGCTGAATTAACTTCTCTTCCAAACTGTGACTGACTTGTGACTGAGCAGTTTTCAATTTACTCCAGTCAACTTCCATGAGGAGTAAAATGAAGTTTATTTCACTCTTCTTACTCATAGTAGTGTCTGTCTGTTTGTTTGCAGCCGCTGTGGAGGCCACTGGAGGGGTGTGCCGTGTGTGTGTGTGTGTGTGTGTGTGTGTGTGTGTGTGTGTGTGTCGGGGGGGGGGGGGGGGGGCGTGGCTACCGGAGGATTTTAAAGATGAGCGCGCATATAAAGATGATGAAGCCAGCCTGCTCACTGGAGTCTACTTTCTACTTATAGGGAAGTGGTTTTCAACAGAGTTTTCAATCCTTTTCATGTCAGGATGATCCATTATTTATTCTGCATTTAAGCCACGGACCACCATCACCATGTGATGACATTTTAACTTTTTAAATAAGCCTCAAGACCCAAACCCCAAACTTGTCTTAGATAATTTGTTGTCATTGAATAAGATTACATTCTTCCACCATCTATTGTGTAGGCTTCTGGTAGATTAAGTAATGCCGATGAGAGCGAAAACCAAATTGATTGTTTTTTTACTGGGGACCACCTGTAACCCCCTCAAGGACAACTGGTGGTCCCCGGACCACTGGTTGAGAACCACTGTTCTAGTCTACATTGCATTATGTACCTCGATCATAACATCATCATCCTAATGAGAATATACCTAAACTAAAAGCAGTAAAATATATAGAGCAAAGACAATGTGGATCACCCTTTAACCTAAGAATTATCTTGTGGAAAATTAACGGAGGCTGCTGATTGAAATGTGTTTAATAGATGTAGTCTCTCACTATAATGTCTCTGGAATATGACCTCCAAAACCTATAATGTAAAATAGGTAACAGAAGAGGAGCACAATTTTCTGCACACAATCTCATGAATAAGCAGTAAATGCAAGTGACAAGAATGAACATCATTCACAGCTCAACCTCTCACACCTCAAAACTGTCACTTGTATTTCTTGTGAATAAGCTTCATTGAAGTGAAAAGAAAACCACTTTATTCAGCTGGTGTATACTATATATCACACCCAAATTATTAAAATTCACCTTGGATGTAGGAACGTACATTTATTTAAAGTGGGTACGCTAGCTGTTTTCAGGTAAAAAAAAATAGATTGGATTCCACCATGGTGGAACCATTGGTTCACTGCCTGGTGTGTGTTAATCATTGCCCATGTTGAAGGCACTATAGGGGGACAAAGTGTTCAAAGTGTTGCATCTTGCAGCAGACATCCTCAAATACCAGCCAGCGGGGAGCTCCATATAGACTAATGCATGTCAAACTGGGGGGGGGTCCTTGAAATTAAACGGGTTGAGAATCACTGCTAGAGCCGTAAAAATCTTCTCTTATGGGGGGTCCCTGGCATATCCTTTCAAATGGGGGTCCGCGGGTTAATTAGTGTAATTTCGGGGGTCCTTGACGTGAAAAAGTTTGGGAACTGTAGCTGTATAAGTTCACCAGCTGTTTTTGAGCAGTGCAGCCGCTCTAATGTACAGCTGTGTCTGTCTGACTGTCCGTTTGACCACAGAATGTGATGACTTTGATTGGCTGATGCATGATGATGTTCACATCATGATGAAAGGCACCACTCACTTCACACGAGCGTGATTCTTTTATAATCCTGCTCAACTTCACCTTACTCGTGTTGAGTCTTTATATGCTTATATCATGCAATAACGTCCGTTTTTAGCCAAAGTCAGTCCATTGTTGATGCGTGTCCCTCCGTAGATATTCAAAACTTTGCACAATTTCAATGGACAGACATACTGTATTAGACCTGCTGCCAGAAGGGATTCACACATTCCTTGAACTGCAGAAAGAGCATACAGTATTATAGGCAATGAAAGAAGGCTCTCTATATAATCCATTCATTTATCAAATACAGCCAACATCAGTGACCCTGAATTATCTTTGTGTTCAATACGTTTTCATGTTGCAAGAATGTATGCATTTAACCCATTCTGACCGGGCACCCATTTTGGTGTTGGCATCATGTTATGCTTTATCTATTGAAAAATAGCAGATCTACAAGCTCATATCGCGCCACCGAGTGGCGCGATACGAGCTTGTAGGTCTGCTATTTTTTTTTTTATCGAAGAACGACTGACATTTTTATAATCTGATCTCAGGTCAGAATGGGTTAAACTTTTAGTGTAGAGAGACTACAGGAAAACTAGGGCAGAGAGCGGGCAGACATGTCGAGTCAGATTTGAACTCGGTTCAATGAGACTCACACATGAAACAGAGTAACAGAGCCAGACCAAGCACATAAAAAAAGGGCAAATTTATTTAAAGCACTTACATAGAAAAATATGATTGATTTGAGTCAACAATAATAAATAGAGTGCCCACCTATCCCCAGGCCCCAATGGTACACATACGTACGTACAACGGTACAATCAATATCCTTTTCTCCTCTATTTTTCCTCTCTTTTTTTCGTACTTCCACAATACAGCAAAGGCACTAGCATTTACCGCAATCACCACAGTCGATGTATAGAGGACGGGGATGGGGACGGGCAGTGGGGTCTGGGTGGGGTGTGCAGGAGACAGGAGTTCCTTTCATGGCACACAGTGGTGGAAAAGTACTCAATTCACTTAGGGAAAAGCACCAATACTGCAATTTAGAACTACTTCGTTACAAGTAAAAGTACGGAATTGAAAATGTACTTGGTAAAAGTACAAAAGTATCGGCATCAAAATGTACTTAAAGTACTAAAAGTAAAAGTACTCATATTGCAGAATGTCCCATTTCACACAAGTTCAAAATGTGTACAAAGTCTATTGAAAATAGCAGATCTACAGCGACGCATTGTGAGCTTGTAGATCTGTTTCCAAATGGCCAAAATGTATAGGGTTGAAGTTGTTAATGTATGTTTTCTAATCAAAATTTTAATCTCCAAAGTAACTACAGTAACTAAAGTTTTCAAATAATTGTAGTGGAGTAAAAGTACAAATTTTGGCTCTGAGACGTAGTGGAGTAGAAAATTGTACTTAAGTACAGTACTTAAGTAAATGTACTTAGTTACTTTCCACCACTGATGGCACTACCCCATGAACCCGTCCCTGCAGTGCTCCCTCTGGTCTCAGACCATCCAGACCCCCTGAAGACGGACGCTGCGCTCCACATAACCCCATATTCCTTCTGTCCTTCACCACACTGAAATACCAACTCTCAAGAGTTAAATTGACACTCCGGATTTTACAGTGTACTCAACTGTACGTGTATATATAAAATCTACTTGAAATGGCCCTCGTGAACTGGACTTTTAGTCAATAGATATGTTAAGATCAAGGGTATAGGAAAAACATGTTTTTGAACAAAATCTCTTGTTTGGAATGGCGAAAAAGATCATGAGAAAACAGATGCAATTAAATTAACTAAAAAAAAAAACGTTTTCTAGGGGTTGGAGGAGATGATAGCAGTAGATGGCACATATATCCAGTGGTTCAGACTCCTTTTGGACACTATGGCACAAAGAAATAACTCTTTCTTGAAAGTGAGTAACATAGGTGATATCAGGTGTGAGACGGTGTTGACGGACTATGACACGAACACGCTTGGAAAATCAGAGACATTCGTGTGCTTCAGAAGGGTGCGCAACAAAAGAAGATGTCGCCTAAATTAATCAAATGTTGGGGAAGATTACATATATAGTGCAACTCTTCGAACGCAAGCAAATATACATGTGATCTGGTGACACAGTGTCAATCGAGAAGTATGTTAATGTCATGCCAAGTGATGCGCGCACACTCAGGTACAGTACCTTACACAGACACAATCACTCCCTCTCACACACACACACACACACACACACACAGCCACACACGCTGACAACACACAAGTCTGCATTGACACAAGCACACAAACCCCTCATGAACATGAATGACACAACCACAAAGACACACATTCTCACACACGCACTAGCAACACAGCGAATCCCTCAAGCCCCCGCATTAAATGAGTCCCCAATTTTTCAAACTGGGATATTGTTTTCTTTAACCAGCAGTCAAAATATGTAAAAGAAACGTAGAACAGTGATGATGTAAATCTTATGTGCCAAACATCATTCATTGGTAATCGTTTACACAGAGGAAAGCAAAAATAAAATATTAAATATCATGATAAGGCTTGAACGTTTCTCTAAAATTCCACTGGCATTCACGCATCTGATTGAAGTTGTATTCCCTTTTAATGTGAGAATCTATATTTTGTCCCCCAAAACAGACACAGGAAGGTCCCAATGTTTTTTTCATTTCCTTGAGCGCCAAGATTTGGGCATCCGTGGAGGACGGATTGTTTAAAAATAAACGAAAAAAGAAAAAGTCTAATTTCCCCCTGATTGTCAGAACACATCATAACTGAATGGTTGTCCTCATCCACAGTCTTAAAGCTTAGTCCCATCAGCATCCACGCTCAACAATTCATTTCCCCCCTCCACTTTCACAGTCCACCTTACAAAGTGGAGTTGTCTTGCCTCTTCTGAAGCCCTCCTCGAGACAGTTTGTGAGGGCCATAAAGCTTATCTTTGTCATAGTAACACTGTAAGGATTTGATCCATGTTATCCACGTCTCACGTACATCCCTAAGATCCTGTCAAGCCCCAAAGCACGTGGACCTTATAGGCAAAGTGGGTAGAATGCCCCGTTGGCCTGTTCAGAACAGAATGTTGTTGTTGTTGTTTTTTAGATGTTCCTCTGGGCAGTGAGGTACTTGAGGGCGGCGGAGCCATAGTTCCTGGACAGGTCCTGATGGAACTCCTCCTTCAACGTGGCCAGGCAATTGCGGTAACTGGGGCTGGAGCGGAACTTGGAGATGTCGAAGCTGGGCGCGTGGGGCATGTGGATCATAAAAGCATTGGGGAGCACCATCAGGTCGTATTCCTGTAGGGATGAGCACGAAAAGAAATAAGAGTGAGTGACACGACAGGAAAATGAGTTATTTAAGACTTTGACCCATTTTGACCCCCGAGATCAGATTCTAAAAATGTCTTCTACATCCTGACAGTTTTCTGAAAAAGCTATGTTTCTATGTCAGTCGTTTTTTCTAAAATAGAAGACCTACAAGCTTATAGCTATAAGCTTATGAGCTTGTAGATCTGCTATTTTTCAATAGCTAAAGTATTTTGGTCTAAATGGTCTCTTACTCCTTTTTATTTTTGTTACAATGTAGGTGGTTTTACTGTTAAGAAAAATAGCCACAAGAAACAGCTTTCTACAAGGCTTGTATATCTGCAAAAGAAATGTTTTTTTTTTTAAACAAAAAAAAAACACTGCTCATCTGCTAAAAAAAACTTCAGTAAGGTGCTGGAGTCACAAAAGGATAATGAAGAAAAGATAAAGGGAAGCTCCGCACACTCAAATCTGTACACAATCATTATTTGCAAGCTTTTGGTCTACACTGACCACCTTCTTATTGTACTTTAAGTACGCCCAGTGGCCACTACATGTAGTACCTGTACCTGTGCGTCTAGCTCCATGATGTGGGACACCTTGTTCCAGCCAAAGCCCACAAATCGTTGGTCATACTCCGGACAGTCCTTTCTCACTAAAACGTAGGGCTCAAAATCTGACTCCCACTCCACTTTATACGGCGTCGTGGCCGTCCGCCATTTGGCGTAATTGGTTGGCGCGTGACCCTTGGTCCAGACATGATACCTACAGGAAAGGAGACAAGTGGAGACTATTATAATATCGCACCGGGTTACTTTTCAGAAAAAAATTAGAAAAACAACTTGCGTTCCAATGGATCCAATGTAGATATTATTTAGCCACAAGCTCTTATTCAATGTTATAAAACACTTTCACATAAATAAATAAATAAATACAAAATCAACACTATTTTATCCTGCAGCAAAGAAGAAGAGTTTTAAATATAAATCAGAGTTAAATGTTTATACAGTAATCACACTGCATATATTTTTAATTTATTTATATTATTCATGAAAGCAACAGTACAGAGGAAAAAAAATATCCTGACCTAACCGATTTTAGGCGGGAACCCCTTTTGGTGTTAGCATTACGTTATTTAGCTTTAGCTATTTAAAAATAGCAGATCTACAAGCTCATAGCGCGCCACCGAGTGGCGCGCTACGAGCTTGTAGGTCTGCTATTTTTGAAAAATCGAAGAGCGACTTGACGTAGAAGACATTTTTAGAATCTGATCTCAGGTCAGAATGGAAAACTGTCAGGATGTAGAAGACATTTTTAGAATCTGATCTCAGGACAGAATGGGTTAACCCATTCTGAATGGGTTAAATAGTTGCTTTTGTAATGATCTCCGGGTTACCTGAAGGTGTAGAGGGTCCCCATGTCCAGCATGGAGAGCAGCTCGGCTTTGGACTTGGGATAGGACAGGCGGTAGCGCAGCGTCTCAAACGCCGGCACCACCAGAGCCTTCTTAGCGTTGGCCATGTCCAGCTGCACCACAGACTTCCTACAAAGGAGGAACCAGGAAGAAAGACGTTAACAATTCGCTCCCCAGAATGGAATTTATGTGCTGCAGGCACCAGTGGCGGCATTATATATGTTTCAATCGTTTCAATTGAAACGGGCCTCGAGTCTCCAGGGGCCTCCCCCCAAAAACAATATATATATATATATATATATATATATATATATTAGTGCTGTCAGGCGATTACATTTTTTAATCGCGATTAATCGCATGATTTGTGTAGTTAATCGCGCGATTAATCGCAATTAATCGCAAAACCTTTTTTGCTCTAAATTCAATGATGAACTGAAAGAAAACGCTGTAGAGATGCTCCGATCAGGTTTGACAACATTGAATGTTACTTTTTTTATTTACCTTTTTTCCACGTATGAAAAGACAAGTGCAATGTGCATTATTTTATGGCTTGCCCATTTTCTCTCTTTTGAATAATTCTGTGCAATTAGCACATTCAACACAAACAACTGTTTCCATAAAACAAACTAACATAGGCTACTTCTCTATAAGCAGAATCATGAATAGGCCTATTTAATTTATACAAAAGGAGAAGAGAGAGAGCAATGTGTTTGTGGCTCAAACTTTGTCTAATATTGTTTTAGAGCAGTGGTTCTCAAACATTTTCATGCCAAGAGCAAAGGACCCCCAATATTTTTTCAATCTACAAAGATAATCCAAAAATCGCTTATAAATTAAATTAAATTACTTACTAATCGCTTATTTGGCAACACTGGCCAGAAACGACCAGTGTTGCTTCTTTTTGTCTTATTTTGTATAGACCTAGGTGGCTTGTTTCTGCCATAGAGTTATACTGGCAACACCTCTGGGCTGGCTTCTAGTTAGCTGGT
The DNA here is from genome assembly GCF_964188405.1 of Protomyctophum parallelum. NCBI lineage: Eukaryota > Metazoa > Chordata > Actinopteri > Myctophiformes > Myctophidae > Protomyctophum > Protomyctophum parallelum. Next base: position 57,949,861 of record NC_139699.1, read on the forward strand.
GCGGTAGCAGCAAGACCACTCGTCTCTCTGTGTGTACTGTCTGTCAGTCCCTGCTCCGTGACTGGGAGTTGGGACTGTGGACAGTCTGGAATAGAACTTTCTGTTACAATTAAATCCATAAAAAAGTACCACACAATTGAAAAGTATCGAGACTGTGATCGCAAGTTAGAAACGTGTGTGGCTATAACGAGGCACAGTTGTTTACAATGCGATGCTACATTAACAGCGGGGGTTTTGCTTTGGGTCTGGATGGATGAATTCAATTGCACAGGTTTCTCAAGCTTTTTTGGACTGGAACGTACACGAGCAAAACCTTTGTGAAATGTAAATGGAAGGCAGTTACTCCACTTTAAACATCCTAACAAGGGGTCTGGGAAGGGAGTGCATTGCAGGAACCAGTATTCCTCAACATCCCGCCTGCCAATCGCTGTGCTTTTTTTTGTTGCGTTAATGCGATAAAAAAATTAGTGCCGTTAATAAGGTGTTGCGTTAATGCATTAATAACGCGTTAACTTTGACAGCATTAATATATATATATATATATATATATATATATTTTTTTTAAAGAAATAGTAGTAGTAGTATAGTGTGTTGTTTGGTTGTAATTGTTCCCACTTCCCAGTGTGTGCACTCACTGCACTAGCAGCGCTGAGAGTTGCGATTGCATCATTGTATAGAGCGGCGCAGTCCCTCCCCCTTTCAGAACGACGAGTGGCCCAGGAAATGAAATGCAATGCATTTCTCCCATAGTATTTATTTAAAGACGGTTACGCCGCGGACAAAGCCAACTCGGATCGTGACAAATCATGACAATGAACACAATGTTTTGGGCCGATCGAATCATTAGAAAGAAAATAAAGGCAGGAGACAACACTATTTGTTTTGTTTTTCTTCTTATAAATTATTTGATCGGCCCCAAAACATTGTGTTCATTGTCATGATTTGTCACGATACGAGTTGGCTTTGTCCGCGGCGTAACCGTCTTTAAATAAATACTTAAAGAAAATCCTATGGGAGAAATGCATTGCATTTCATTTCCTGGGCCACTCGTCGTTCTGAAAGGGGGAGGGACTGCGACGCTCTATAGGCAATGCTGCCTTCCGGTTATAGAGGGTATGCGCATGCTTAAAGTGAATGGCACATCGAGTGGCAAATCGAGTGGCAAAGCAACATGCAAAGTGAGTTTAACATCATTTAATGTTGTTTAATGAGATAGGACTTCTCTGTGTGGATGTATGGGGCTGTCAAAACCAGAAAGTAGTTTTTTGACACTCAGTAGGCATTCCTGCATAATGTCACGCGCATACCCTCTATACCTTAAAGTAAAAAAGAAATTTAATCAAGCAAGCTGCTTTTGTGTATTTTCTACTTGGCTGTGTATGCTATTCATGCTTTGAAGTCCGATAATACACACTAAAAACAAAATAAAAATAAAAAGTTTTTATTTTATTTTTTATTTTATAATTATTAATTATTAAAATGATGACGTCATGAACGGGGCCTCCCGATCCTTAAGGCCGCCCCTGGCAGGCACTGGGCACCAACGTCGAGGGGGGTGGGTGGGGGGAGGGAGGGGGCAGCGCTCGCTGGTGAAGCGCAAAAGTAATTTCATCTAGAAGTGAAAGGTGCTCAGTCAAATTTATACTTGAATTAAGGTAGCGGAGTACTTGCTTTTAAAAATACTTAAAAGTATTCAAAAGTACATGATTTGTTTTTATGTTTGTGGCTACTTAAGTATGAAAAAAATACAAAATATGTTTTTTAATTTCTTTGCTGTAATAAAAAAAGGTCAACGATGCAACACGTTGTAACCTGGCTACTGTCACTATATTTGGATCATGTTGTTAATTAAATTAACATTAGGTAAGAAATGTTAGTTGAGTGCAGTGGAGTCAGAAATACAACATCTGTCTTCTCTTTGAAATGTCATGGAGTGAAAACCTCGAAAAGTATATTTGTCTCCACCAGGCCGAAGGCATGGGGGGAGAGTATGTTTTGCACTCCGTCCGTCCGTCCGTGTGTCCGTGTGTGTGTCCGTGAGCAGCTAATCTCGGCCACCGTTAACCCGGTCGATGCCAAATTTTGCACACACACTCCCTGGATGCCAACGATGAACCTCTGCCCCAAACTTTCCAGAACGGCCTGTTATAGCGCCACCAGGAGGCCGCTTTGTGCAAAACAAGTTTTTGCACAGTACACCTACAGATTTTGTCCAAACATCGCGCAAATTGGTACACAGTCTCTCTAGAGCCATTCAACGAAACCGGTCTTTCAGATTTCTCAGACTCCATCCTGATTGGTTAAGATTGGCTTCCAAAGTTCACAGGAGTGCTCAGTTTCAAACAAAATGCTGCAAATCATGAACACATCGCATGATTTCCGTGAAATTGTGCACGCACATTCCCACTAGGCCGAGGACGAAATGCCACATGAACAATTTCAACTCAGCCTCAAGGTGGCGCTATCACTGGCCGAAAAGTGTTTTTACCTCTAACTGCACGGATCTGTGGATAATTTACTTTTGTTGCCCTTTTATCCAACCACCAGATGAAGGCAAGCTGCAATGTCCTACATTCCTATCCTGGTGGAGACCTGTGCCCAGAAGGGCACTTTTTCTAGTTTAGCTTTGCCTTGCAAACGGGGGAGCGATAAAACACGCCTATAGTTCATTTTCAATGAGTCCTGCATTTTTGCTCGGAGAAGTCGCGGTGCGACAACAACGCAAGCTTATTTACACGAGCGCGGTCCCGCGAATTCGTTGCGCGCATTGCTCGTTACGTGCACACGCCCGCGACTCACCAGACCTGGATTCTGTTTAGCGTTTTTTTTTTTTTTTTTACGCTTGCGTTGTTGCGCACCCTCTTCAACAGACCTGGGCCTCTAGACCTTTGTTGATCCAGGCAACAACGCCTGCATTCCTCGATTCGACCCATTTTGGGGCCGGAACCCCTTTTGGTGTTATAGCATTGTGTTATGCTTTAGCTATTGAAAAATAGCAGATCTACAAGCTCATAGCGCGCCTATTTTTGAAAAGTCGAAGAACGACTGACATAGAAACATAGCTTTTTCAGAAAACGGTAAGGACATAGAAGACATTTTTTTGAATCTGATCCCAGGTCAAAATGGGTTAAAGGGATACTTCACCCTTTTTGCAAAAACATATATGTTAATGACGTTTAGAAGCTTTAGAACACTTTCCTGGGGGTCTTTATGTGTGTAATATGTGGGTTTTAGATATTTTAGATTGTAGCAGTAAGCACAGTGTCTCTGATGTCATGGAGACTGGTCTCACTGCCTTCCTGGACTACAATTCCCATAATTATTTGGTGCACTGCTCCTCCTTGTGGATAGGGGGAGAGCTGTCATACTGAGACAACATGTAGTCCAGGAAGGAAGTGAGCCCAGTGTCCATGACATCAGAGACACCGGGCTCACTGCTACAATCTAAAATATCTAAAACCACATATTACACACATAAAGACCCCCAGGAAAGTGTTCTAAAGCTTCTAAACGTCATTAACATATATCTTTTTTGCAAAAAGGGTGAAGTGTCCCTTTAACCCATTCTGACCGGGCACCCATTTTGGTGTCAGCATCATGTTATGCTTTAGCTATTTAAAAATAGCAGATCTACAAGCTCATAGCGCGCCACCGAGTGGCGCGCTACGAGCTTGTAGGTCTGCTATTTTTTTGAAAAATCGAAGAACGACTGACATTTTTTAAATCTGATCTCAGGTCAGAATGGGTTCATCAGGACCAGTGTGCGTCCGGCGGAAACCTCGTATGAATCTGATCTCAGGTCAGAATGGGTTAAGCTTAACGTGCCGTGTTCCAAAGAGCTCACCTGAGGTACTCGTACAGGCCGTACATGGGCAGGAAGTCCACGTCGGTCAGGAAGACGTACGGCGTGTTGGCGTTCCTCAGGGCCACGTTCCGCAGCAGGTTGACGGGGTAGAACTGGCCCTCCTTGTAGACCACGTGGTAGCCCACGTTCCTGCGGCTCTTGAGGACCTCGGAGGCCTGGGCGTAGCGCAGGAACTGCTGCGCCTCGGCGTCCGACATGTAGAGGGCCAGGCTGATGGGGCCCTCCCAGTGCTTACAGATGGCCTCCAGCATCTGGAGCCTGCAGAAGAGACCCAGACGGTACAATATGCATTAATCCATTTTAGACCCCCCAAGTTAAAAAAACATTAACTTTGAAAGAATATATATATTCGAAGATTCGCGCTACATTTTTTTTACGATTTTTTGAAAAATAGCAGACCTACAAGTTCATAGCGCGGCACTCGGTGCCGCGCTATGAGCTTGTAGATCTGCTATTTTTCAATAGCTAAAGTATGACATAATGCTTGAAACACCAGAATGGGTTATTGATGGTGACTCAGGCGGTGTTGGTTTCGTCGACCGACTGCTTTTTTTCACTGAGGAAAACTAAATGGAAACTACATGAAAACGGATCTATGATGACTAAAACTGAGACTAAATTGTATTGACAATTAAGTCAACAAAAAAAACTAGACTATAATGTTAGGAAGGGACTAGTGGACAAGATAGAACTAGACTAACACTAAAACATTCCAAACTAAAACTAAATTAAAACTATTCAAGAGACTATGACTAAAACTAAAATCTAAAATTTGCTGCCAAAAACAGTTATGAAATTGTACAAGCTGGAAGATGAACACAATTTTTCATTTTTGTTTGGCTTTTAGGCAAAAAGGTCCACAGGGCAAATAACTTTCCTAATTAAATAACTATACAAACAAACATGAATAATTGCGAACGCAGTGATTGCGAACGCAGTGAGCACTAACTATGAGACCCTGCAGATCATGTCTGTCTGTGTGTCTGTCCCGCTGTGACACCACCCGCCCGCCACCAGAGGGCACAGCTGTAGCACACACACACACACACACACACACACAGGGCGCAGCTGTAACACACACACACACAACCATACACACACACGAGCTGCGTTCGCTTCCCGCGTTTGCGCGTCTTACTTGTGGAAATAGCCGATCTGTACACGCTCAAAACGAGTCACGTCGTGATGCATTTTGAGCTATTTCCACTATTCTTTTCAAAATGTTTGAAAATATATGAACATTTTTAAATGTGGAAATGTGATGAATGACGACTATGAAAAAACTAACGATAATCTCAAATAATTTGCGATTAGGGATTAGGCAATTATGTAATAATTGTGACAGGCTTGTATAGGAATAGTGTATATTGTATAGCAATGCTGATACTTTAGAGTTAAGAGTATAATTGATGGTATGTTAAATAATACCTAAAAAGTCATTTCAACATACTGTCAATACAACAATGTACTGAATCTCCATGATATATCATTATACAATAAAGACTATATTTTACGTCATCATCATTTTCACAAAGGAGGTATTTCGCAAATCCACTTCAGTTCAGAAGCAGGTGCGTTGGGACAGTGACAATTAAATAAAGCAATCATGAAGAAGAATTCATGAACAAACAACCCGGCTCTTGGGCAAGGTCCAGATGGACCCAAATGTCTGTCAATGATTGAATATAATTGATGCAGCTGAGCAAGAGCAGTGTTCCTTCATGTCTTCATAATGGAATCTCACATTGGCATATGTATCGTTCATTAAAAGTGTGATGTCGGATGTCGTGGTACTGGTACTGTGGGCCAGATGAAACCCTATTCCTGTAACCGCGGAGCCACACAAAGGGGGGGGGGGGGGGGGGGGGGGCAGCGGCGGCGGCAGAGGCTGGACCACAGGAAGACGAGAGCGACAGACAGACGGGCGCCGGGCTGCTCTACCCAAGGGGCCCAGCTAGGCACTCTCCAATGTTGAAGCGCTGGGCCCTAGTGGTAAGAGGAAGGACTGCAGGCGGACCCGTGGATTCATGACGAGGAAACCCCGTGCAGCTGGGCTTTATAACATTGAGCGCTCGGTTGCACTTCCGCATTTGACCTCCACATTTTGGAGGTCAAATGCGGAAATGCGCCCAAAAAGGCGGAAATAGACGGTCCCTTCGGCGGCATCAAAACGCCACTGAGCAACTTCCACTGACATGAATAGCGGAGGGGGCGGAGCTTCGCGCCAGTTCAGTCTCTATCCTTTAACCCATTCTGGCCGGGAACCCATTTTGGTGTTGGCATCATGTCGTGCTTTAGCTATTGAAAAATAGCAGATCTACAAGCTCATATCGCGCCACCGAGTGGCGCGATACGAGCTTGTAGGTCTGCTATTTTTGAAAAAAATCGAAGAACGACTGACATTTTTTTTAATCTGATCTCAGGTCAGAATGGGTTATAATCAGACCAGTGTGTGTCCGCAGTGGAAACCTTTGTATGAATCTGATCTCAGGTCAGAATGGGTTAATACTCTATGGTCTCTACCTGTCCATGGAGAGCTGTGCGACCAGCGTGACGTCGTGGTCGTCCCCCGTGGGCGTGTACTCGTACTGCAGGAAGTAGAGGTGCACGCGGTGCACCGTGATTCGCTCGCGCCGGAAGTCGTAGCACTGGTCGTCCTCGTCCAGGTCCTCCAGCGCCGCCTGCAGCTGAGGACGGAGAAGACGACGAGAATGTCAGGGAAAAACACCAAGGCCGTATTTTAAGAAGGACCGCGCCGACATCATCGTTCCAAGGAATGCACTGGGCCTCAATTTCCCAGAACCCTTTGCATGCCAATGCGACGGATATATCTTTCCGATGACGTGATCAAAATGCGTCAACCTATCCCACTCCGATGTAAAGTCTTAAAATGTATTAAAAACGCGAATTAAACAATGAAAACGTAACTCGTTATTGGGAGGGAAGCTGTTCTACGATCAATTAACTCGTGAATGGGGGGGGGGGGGGGGGGGGAGTGTGTTAACTGGAGCAGGCAGGCATCTCTCCTCGCTGCCCCACTACCCACAGACTCCTGTGGGTAGTGCCTTAGTAAACAGTGTCCTGTTTGCTAAGGCAAAAATACCATTACATTCATACAAAAACTAAAGAATCTTGTGCGAAATGAGCGGCACGCTTATCATCATACATCATTCATCATCATACATCACATTTTGTGCTCATACAGACACACATACACACACACACACACACACAAAGCTGTGCATAGGAGCGGCTAGTGCCGCTCAGAAACAACTATAAAGCCAGATTGTAAGTCAAGATAGTTATATTAATAGTACCCGCACAGAAAAGCACATTTTAAGTTTGACATACATTTGCCATAATATATCAGTGCTGTACCTTTACACTCTGCGGCGTGGCCTGGCTGGGACAGCCAAACAGCTCCCTCCTCAGCAGGTTGCCGTCGTACTCCAAGAAGGTCAGGTAGAGGTTCCTGAAGAACTCCACGTGCTTGTTTTTGACCCGTAGCTTCTTAGGAGAGTTCCAGTGGATCACCTTAAAACAAAGAAGTCCGCCCAAACCATGACTTTGTCGTTTTTTTTCTTTTCATCATACTTTGACATTTAACCCATTTAGGCCTTACATCGAAATAAAAAAAGGCCTACAGTATATCACTCAATATTTCATGTCAAGGACCCCAAAAATGATATGTAATTTGGCCACCGACCCCCCATCTGAAAATATGTTGTTCCAGGGACCTCTCCAGAAGCAAAGATTTGAGTTAAAAACGTTCGTTCTGAAAAAATATATTCCAAATTTGAGGCACATTTTCACGGTTTTTCAAAAATAGCAGACCTACAAGCTCGTATCGCGCCACTCGGTGGCGCGATATGAGCTTGTAGATCTGCTATTTTTCAATAGCTAAATTATAACATAATGTTTAAAACACCAAAATGGGTTAACCACTTGAACCCCACAAGCTCACAACGTGTCACGTATAACTTGTTGTGACGTGTTGTGAGCTTGTAGACATGCTATTTGTTTTTTTAGCAAGGTCTGCTGGTCCGTCTTAATGTTAAACTGAAGAGGACGAATGTTCTTTTTTTTTTCCCCAACTGCAGTTACTCCAGACTGAGAGAATTTAGACTATAGCCAGAATGGTCATTGCAGCGAGAGAGGCAAGCAAAGAAAATGAGAACGGCCGCAATTAAACCACCAGTGCCGGTCGGGGAAAATAAATAAATAAATAGACCCAGTCATCCCCTAATAATACATTCAGACCCTTCTGGCGCCTACAGTATATGGTCCTTAACTTTAGGACCACAGATGTGTTAGACCTGGGACACCAGGAGCCAGTTGCACCACCTCACACCTAGTTATAGCTTAAAAATGACTTGACATAAAAGCCATTTTGGTGACCAGTGGGGGTCCCTGGGGAGTGGGGACGAGGCTTGAAGAGGCCGGCATGAATAGCATGCTCTTTCTTATTAGGGACACATAATTAGCTCTGTAGCTCCAATGTATTGTGGTCAACACATGTAAAATAATGTAATGTAATGTATTCAATGTAAACCACAGCTATAGCCCACCTTGAGGTCAGACACCTCTGTGTAGCACTGTTCAGAGCGCGTGTGGTCGGACAGCTGGACGTTCCAGAAACAGGGCAGCTGATGCACCAGGACAGGGTTCTGCTTTATGAAGGCATTGAAGATGTCCTGCATGCAACATACGGTACGTTAAAAAATGCATATTTACTTAGACTGTATTAATGCATGGGGCACAACAAAAACATATCACTCTTTAGGTTTGAAATAAAGAAATATATTTCTTCAACTTCATTGCCTTGAGAAACATTTCATTTCACAAAAAAAAAATCAACATATTGAATGTTGGAGTACTTCATTCTTGTTTTGTCTTCTTTTCTTTATAATGTTTTGATATATTTCTCAAACATGAAATGTACTTTCCGCCTGAATGGCAAGGACTATTTAAAGGAGGACGGGAAGCCGAAGACCGTACGGTGGACTCCATGTTAGCTCCCTGGAAGGAAAGAAACATGCGCTAATCGGCTATATGCAGACAACACTTCCGCGTTGGTCTCAATAGGCCCTGCGGTAAGCCCCGCCCGCTCGCTCAGCTGCCTCGATACCGTTGTTAAGCAGGACAAACATCAGCGAACCTCCATTGAGGACCGTGTTATGTCGGCGTTTTTCCGAAGAGGAATAGAAGCATTCATATCAACAACATTCATACTATAATAACGCCATGGTGAAACGTTGCTGTTGGGCGTCCTGCAACAGCACTTAATAAGTACCCAGAACGTTTGGGGCATTTCTTTTTATTCCTTTTCCCGTGGGTGCGCACATCATGCACATGTCAATGTTTACATTCTGGAGGTGGAGGACGCGGCGGTCACTCATTCACCCTCCCTGCTACTAAATCATACTATTAACGTCAACTTTTACTAAACAATGTTTAAATCAATCGTCTAATAAACAACTTACCTTGGAGCAAAATGGTGTGCTTTGTAACTTTCTAATCTCACAGTCCACGCTCAGTTGCTTGTGTTGGTCGGACGGCAGCCACAGGCTCCAGCCTCCAGTCACGTTCCCTCCCACTGCGGTTCAGAAAAAGAACGCTGCTTACCATTTTCTGCACATTGTATCCAAAAAGTGAAGGTCCGCTAATGGTCTAAACTATTTTGAATTTAGGAACGGCAAAGAAAATAGTTTAGACCATTAGCGGACCTTCACTTTTTGGATGCAGAAGGGGGGGGTAAGCAGCGTTCTTTTTTTTCCTGAACCGCAGTGGGAGGGGACGTGACTGGAGCCTGTGGTTGAAGACAGTTATCTGGCTGCCGTCCAACACAAGCAAGTGGCAACTAGAAAGTTACAAAGCACACCATTTGCTCCATGGTAAGTTGTTTGTTGTTTATTAGACGATTGATTTAACCATTGTTTAGTAAAGGTTGACGTTAATACTAGTATGATAGTAGCAGGGAGGGTGAACGAGTGACTCCACCGCCGCTTCCTCCTCTAGAATGTAAACATTGTGCGCACCCACGGGAAAGGAATAAAAAGAGAATGCCCCAAACGTTCTGGGTGCCTATGAAGCACTGTTGCAGGACGACCAACAGCAACGTTTCACCATGGCGTTATTATAGTATGAATGTTGTTGATATGAATGCTTCTATTCCTCTTCGGAAAAACGCCGACATAACACGGTCCTCAATGGAGGTTCGCTGATGTTTGTCCTGCTTAACAACGGTATCGAGGCAGCTGAGCGAGCGGGCGGGGCTTACCGCAGGGCCTATTGCACATGTTTCTTTCCTTCCAGGGAGCAACATGGAGTCCACCGTATGGTCTTCGCTTCCCGTCCTCCTTTAACCCATTTTAGGCCGGGAACCCCTTTTGGTGTTAGCATTACGTTATGCTTTACCTATTGAAAAATAGCAGACCTACAAGCTCGTAGCGCGCCACCGAGTGGCGCGCTACGAGCTTGTGGGTCTGCTATTTTGTTTTTAATCGAAGAACGACTGACATGGAAACACAGCTTTTTCAGAAAACTGTCATTTTCAAACAGACATTTTTTAGAATCTGATCTCAGGTCAGAATGTGTAAATTAAGGCCTTGCTGAATGGGAGGGTGGAGTCATCTCTCACCTGGTCGGCGAGTGACGTACTGAGCATGCTCATTAGCTCTCTCTCGGCGGTCAGGCGCCACATCTGTTCCCAGCCCATCCGACGCAGACGGTCCACATACAGCAGGATGACACCTGCAACAGAACACCATGAAAAACACTCCTTTCTGGGCGGGTTTCTACTTTAGCTATTGAAAAATAGCAGATCTACAATTCCACATGCTCATAGCACGGCACCGAGTGCCACGCTTACGAGCTTGTAGATTTTTGAAAAATCGTTAAAAATGTGCCTCAAATCGTTGAATATATATATATTCTTTCAGAGCGAATGTTTTTAACTCATATCTTTGCTACTGGGAGGGTCCCTGGAACAACATATTTTCAGATGGGGGTCTGCGGCCAATTACATATAATCTTGGGGGTCCTTGACATGAAACATTGAGAACCACTGATATAGAGACATGAGGTTTTCCAGAATATTGACGTCAGGTCTAAATGGGTCACAGAGAACCAAACCAAAGTCCTGAGGCCACTGCCCCTAGAGGGCACTGTTCCTCTGGGTCACAGAGTATTTTCCTTATATAGATATAGAATCTTAAAGGTATATTCAGTGATTTCACTCAAACAACGTTTTTGGCTGGGACCTAAGCCTTTCATCCAATCAGGATAGAGAGCCAAAAACGAAACCTAAGGTTTTATGACCCCCCCAGGGGTTAACTGGGGACCGGGAGGAACTCCTTATATGGTCAGCACACTCTATAGTAGAGAGGATTATCACAACAAAACAAAAAAATAAGTGATATTTGAATTAAGTGAAATCACTGAATATACCTTTAAGATTGTGCCATCACAAAAGGAGTGTAAAGGAGCAACTTGGACACTCAGGCATGAAGGAAGCATGAGTTCAAGTCCGTTGCTCTCCCCTTGTCCCCCATATATGGGGACTAGGTTGGCGGAGGGTGTGTAGAGCCCAGGATCACATTAGATGATTGACACAGGGGTGAAAAATGGGTTACAAAATCGTGGGATAAAAAATATAATTAAAGAAAAAAAAAAGATTGTGCCATCACAAGAACAAGCGGTGTACCAAAAAATAAACAAATCATCCATCTGTCAGGTATGTGACGTATAGTGTCATTTATGATATTGGGTTACGAGAATTGATAACGTATGTGTTTGGAGAACTTTGGTTAAATGATGACCTTTCTTTCCCTCCCCGCCACTTGATGTTTCGTATATCCATATAAGGACAATTGCGGGGGTGGTTTGTTTATTTTTGGAGCACAGTTCTTATATGACTTAACCCATTCTGAACGGGGAACCCATTTTGGTGTTAGCATCATGTTATGCTTTAGCTATTGAAAAATAGCAGATCTACAAGCTCATAGCGCGCCACCGAGTGGCGCGCTATGAGCTTGTAGGTCTGCTAGTTTTTGAAAAAAATCGAAGAACGACTGATTTTTTTTAGAATCTGATCTCAGGTCAGAATGGGTTAATCAGACCAGTGTGTGTCCGGTGGAAACCTCGTATGAATCTGATCTCAGGTCAGAATGGGTTAACGTATTATGGAGAATTTCTATTGGAAAATAACCCGCGACGCAGAGGGATATATAGTGCATCCATACGGGCACTGATGTCAGACTATACAGCGCTCTATTCGTGTCATTTGATCTTTATCAGATCTATTGTGTCTGTCTGTAGATAATCTCTCATTAAAACCCATTCTGACCTGAGATCAGATTCTATAAATGTCTTCTACATCCTGAGAGTTTTCTGAAAAAGCTATGATGAGAAATGACAGAAGATCAAATAGGTCGAAACGTTGTCGAATTTTCAATAAAGAACGTCTTTCTTGTACCTGTGGTGTGTGTGCGGGCTCCATCCACTATCTAACTGGGAGATGGCACCAGTAACTAGGCTCACCCTATTGGGTAACTGGGAGACGGCACCAGTCACTAGGCTCACCCTATTGGGTAACTGGGAGACGGCACCAGTAACTAGGCTCACCCTATTGGGTAACTGGGAGACGGCACCAGTCAGTAACTAGCCAATCGGTAGCAAATCTGTCTCTCAGGCGTATGGAATCCACACTACCAGCTAATTACACAATGCTTTCAATGTCAAACTTGTATTGTATAATCTATTTGATAATATGCATGGAATGTCTTAGTTACAACAATGCACATGCATGACTCTTCCAAACATAGCGCCTAATGACGCACGCATTTACACAGGCAGGGTGACAGAGGGGGGTTAGCGAGCGAGAGAGAGAGAGAGAGAGAGAGAGAGAGAGAGAGGTTTGTGCTGATGGAGAGAGAGGCATTCATTACCTGTGTTGAAGCCTCGACCCAGAGCAGGCCACGGTTTGTGGTTTTTCCATAGATTCCCCAGGTACCAATCACTCTGGTTCTCTACCAGCCCAATCACCTGCTTGTCTGCAATAATAGCATATCAATAGAAAAGTTCACGTACGGCATACATAATAATTTGACTAAAATGTATATTTAATATAGTTTAGCAATAAATGTTTGCATTTTCAAATTCAACATGCTTTTTTTTCCTTCTCCAAACATAAACGTCCGAGTGGTCGTATATATACCAGTGAATTTGGTGAAAATGCCCCAGAGCTCTGCGATGTCGGTGGCGAAGGTGATGTCAGTGTCCAGGACGATGACCTTGGGCAGGTTGGAGGGCAGGGCCTTGGTGAGCGTCAGCTTCATCAGACCGTAGATACCAGAGTAGTGCTTGTTGGGGATCCATGACACCTCCGACTGAAAATACACCGGGAGAAGAACTGTTAAAAATGACCCATGGGCTGACAAAAAGCCAATATTTTGGCATGTTATTTGAAGGAATAGCGGAAAGGTGGATAATGTTTCAACGGGCAGCAATACACCCTCGGCGGCTTAGGAAGAAACTGCTGCCCTAGTAAACAAAAATACTTTCAGTGCGTTTAAAAACTGTAACTATGATTTGAATGAGATAATCTTGACATATAGTTATTTTCCATTAACTCGTTTAGACCTGAGGATTCTACAAAATGACAGTTTTCTGAACAGTCGTTCTCAAAACTTTTCATGTCAATGAGTGGACAAAATATATTGTATTTGGCCACGACCCCCATCTGAAAATATGTTGCTCAAGAGACCCCCCCCACCCCCACCCCAGAAGCAAAGATTTGAGTCAAAAAACGTTTGCTCTGAAAGAATATATATTCAAAGATTTAGCAAAGAATAGCTATTGAAAAATAGCAGATCTACAAGCTCATATCGCGCCACCGAGTGGCGCGATACGAGCTTGTAGGTCTGCTATTTTTGAAAAATCGAAGAGCGACAGGGCCGGCATGGCAGGAATGCAAAAACCAAAAAGCTAAAGCTTCAAACGCGCTGGCTCGCACCAACTAAATGTTTCTTTCAGCGTGAACGGGCAAATAGTGCCTGTGTTCATTAATTATCTCGGTTCATTGTAATTGGAATCAGCACGAGTGCATCATCTGCAAGCCTAATCAGCTTAGAGGCCGGTATGTGTTCTCTTCTTCCATTCACGGGGTGGAATACACGAAGAGTGCCGCTCCTCCTCCGAGTGGGTTGAGACGTTTGAGGAAGCAACAAAGGACTATTGTTCACAGCAGCAGCGCGACTGTGAGGGAAGAGAATGTGACGACGCGACGACGCCCAGGCTGAGCCAGTGACTCTGAGCGATGGAGGAGGCGGAGGAGGAGGAGAGGAGGTACAGGTTGGGTGGAGAGAGAGAGAGAGAACCCGCTGACAGAATGTCAAGACACCGGAGGCCATTCTATAGCGCTGGAAGTGACACAGTAGTACCAGTGTTGTTTTTGTCGACTGAAACCAAGACGAAAGATGTCCGTCGACTACCTTTTTTCCCCACTGATGAAAACTACATGGAAACTAAATGAAAACTAAAGCTATGATGACTAAAACCCAAGACTAAATATACTGGCAATTTCGTCAACAGATACAAACTAAAATGTTAGGAAGGGACTAGTGGACAAGAGATCCAGTATAAGTCATTTTACACTCGGTTGCATGCTGAAAATAACCGAAAATAGGCGATTACAAGCTCACAACGCGTCTTGTAGATCGGCTATTTTCAGCAAGTGTAAAATCAGCCATTACGACGGCATCAAGGCCCGCCAAAATACATTTTGGTCGACTAGATATGTAGATTTAGTCGACTATTCAAGAGACCATGACTAAAACTAAAGTTTGCTGCCAAAGACAACACCACACACTGTCAGACAGAGTGCATGCGTGTGTGAGCGTGTTCTTGCACACATACATGCACGTTATCGCAACTGGGTATCCGATGCAGATGTGTGGGTGTCTTACGCAGACACACATTATGTCACGGGCCATATGACTGCCATTGCAGTCATTTTCATTTGACTGCAATGGCATGCCAGTCACGTTTCTCTGTAAAGTGTGCTGAGATTAACCGGCATTGGTTTGCAGGAACTCTGAAGAAAATCTGTCCCTGCACAAAATATGTGTGTTCTGGACGGGAACCCCTTTTGGTGTTTTAAGCATTATGTTGTACTTTCAGCTATTGAAAAATAGCAGATCTACAAGCTCATAGCGCGGCACCGAGTGCCGCGCTATGAGCTTGTAGGTCTGCTATTTTTGAAAAATCGTGAAAATGTGGCGCAAATCTTTGAATATATATTCTTTCCGAGCAAACGATTGAACTACATATTTTCAGATGGGGGTACATATCATTTTTTGGGGGTCCTTGACATGAAAATATTGAGCACCGCCGATACAGAAACATAGGCATTTCAGGATTTCAGGATTTAGAAGACGTCAGGCCTAACAGAATGAATGCCGCAGTGGAATCTGTGGTGCCAAAATATAATTTGCGTTTACACTTCAGAACAAGAGGGAGCCTTTGGAGTGTTTTCCGTAGGTCGACGGGCCGGGGGCCTCACCTTGAGTTCGTCTGCGTCGTAGAAGCTGACCTGCACAGAGGGAACCATCCAGGACTCAAACAGAGAGCTCAGGATGCGATGAGCCACCGTGTCCGTGATGAAGTGGAAGTGGAGAGGGTTCCTCCTGGAGAGGAGAAGGACGAGAGGGACGGAGGGGAGAAATGAACAGGAGTGTGTGCAAATTTAGGTCTTTCCACTTAACCCGTTCTGACCTGAGATCAGATTCTAAAAATGTCTTCTACATCCTGACAGTTTTCTGAAAAGGCTATGTCATTCTTCGATAAAAAAATAGCAGATCTACAAGCTCGTAGATCTGCTATTTTTCAATAGCTAAAGCATAACATAATGCTAACACCAAAAGGGGTTCCCTCCCAAAATGGGTTAAATTAAACAACATTAAAACTGAATTAAAGTTAAACCCAACTAGGGATGGGAGGATATGAAAATGACATGTCACGATTATTGTGGCCAAAACAAATGCGACTAACAATATTATCGTGATAATCAAAATATGCTTAAAACTTAAAAAATTGCACTTTTATTAAACACAGGTTTAATGTTCCTTGGACAAACATTAAAAACGCCATTAACAATGAACAGAGTTTAATGTTGCTTTTGCCACTAACACAAACATTAAAAACGCCATTACAATGAACAGAGTTTAATGTTGCTTTTGTCTGTTTGTTTTGTCCTTTGTTGTAAAGAGGATAAGAACGCCCCTCACTTCACACAGGTGTGATTTTGTTTTATTATAATGCTCTGCACGTAAACTGGAATGGATTGCATTCTACACTATGCACAATGCACTGCACGTCATGCACAGCTTATGTAACAACACTATGCATCATTCTATGCGTCTGTGTGTGTGTGTGTGTGTGTGTGTGTGTGTGTGTGTGTGTGTGTGTGTGTGTGTGTGTGTGTGTGTGTGTGTGTGGGGGGGGGTGTGGGTTGGTGGGGGGGGGGGGGGGGGGAAGAGGATGCGTTGCTTATGAGAGGTTTTCTCACCTGTGGAAGAGGATAGACTTGACCAGAGTGACCACGTCTCGGCTGGCATTGTGACCGGCACACACACACGCTACGTGGATCAACTGCACAGACAGGGCAAGAAGACACAAGGGCTTTGGGTTAGATTTAGCAGAGTGAGTGACGGCTGACATGGAGCCGCTTCGCAAGAGTATATAATAACCCATTCTGACCTGAGATCAGATTCTAAAAAAGGTCTTCTACGTCCTGACAGTTTTCTGAAAAAGCCATGTTTCTACGTCAGTCGTTCTTCGATTTCTCAAAAAATAGCAGACCTACAAGCTCGTAGCGCGCCACTCGGTGGCGCGCTATGAGCTTGTAGATCTGCTATTTTTCAATAGCTAAAGCATGACATGATGCTAACACCAAAAGGGGTTCCACGCACAAAATGGGATAAACAATCCCCTTCACGATCCAATATCAACATGTCAGATTCAATCATGAATACTCTATTTATACTACAGTATACTATAAAAAAAATACATTGCTGGCGTCAACGACACACAAAATAAATCGCCAACCTTTCCTATTTATAACCGGTGCCCTGCTGTAGAGCCACTGAGTCGGTAACGATGGGAGTTGGAGTTCCATGCCCCACCCGTCGATGGGAGTTGGAGTTCCATGCCCCACCCGTCGATGGGAGTTGGAGTTCCATGCCCCACCCGTCTGAGTCGGTAACGATGGGAGTTGGAGTTCCATGCCCCACCCGTCTGTAGAGCCACTGAGTCGGTAACGATGGGAGTTGGAGTTCCATGCCCCACCCGTCTGTAGAGCCACTGAGTCGGTAACGATGGGAGTTGGAGTTCCATGCCCCACCCGTCGATGGGAGTTGGAGTTCCATGCCCCCCCCGTCGTGCCCGTGTCAGGGTACCCGCTCCGCCCATCTGTCTGTGTCTCTTTTATGCCCAAATATACTGTTCCAGACGTTTTAAAACAATTCTAAATTAGGCTATTATATTGCATTTCGTTTGCCGTTGGGAGGAAACCACCTTTTTTCCATAAATCAATGCTATATTGAACACAGTCTGTGGGTTGGTTAAAAAACTATTGAACCAATGGAAACTGATAAGTATTCAAAAAGCGCTTCGTAAAAAACCTCTCAACTCCATTGGACCCTCAAACTGTCTGCTAAAGCAGCTAACTCCACCACCTCTCCCCCTCTCCTGCAAGTAATTGACAACAATATATAAAGTCTCAAGACCAACTTTGATGAGGCAGTATTGCATTGTTTTACAAATATGTTTTCTCAATTCTCAGAAAAGTGAACATTTTGGAGTTAGGTGGTTTGTTCCCAACAGCAGGGATATTAAGAATTCATCATTTGCTGTGTTTCAAAGAACAGCAGAGAGGCTGAGAAGGGACTGGAGATTTGACTACTGCCATAGAGCACCGAAGTCCTGACCTCACCGTCAGTAGAGGGCGCCAGTCCACAGGTTCGTGTACTTTTTATTTGCGTTGAAATCTCCATCTCTTCCTATAAGAACTGCGTTTGAGAGTAAGTGTAACACATTAAGCGCTAGAAACGAGTCAAACAACCCAGAGACTACATTTTCGGGTAGGCGGCAGCTGCCCATCGCACAACAGAAACTGACATATTAATTACGTTTTTTTCTTTCTTTTTTTTATATATATATATTTAATGTTTCGTGGTTCGTACGAGTCGAGTCACTGCCAGCTGATCTCACGTCAACGAGGAATCTCAGGGACGCAATGTGTTGACAGCTGTTGACAGTACATTAGCAGCGACATTGCTTTCTTACCCTTTGTAGTTTCAAGGCTTTTGCGGCCACAATAATTCCATTTTCTCCAGAAACTGGCTGCATCAAATATGAATGGACATCATTAATGACGCACAGCCACCCCCCCCCCCCCCCCCCCCCCCCCCCCCCCCGACAGAAAGGCCGGGGTGATCGGTTTATTTTTCAAACACAGACCTAAAAATGGGGATTTCAATGCAAATACAAAAATCACACCCGTGTGAACTGAGTGGTGCAATTCCCTCTCTCTGTTTCTGGCGCCCTCTACTGGTACTAATAAGTCATATACTCGTGCTCACACACACATGAGACATAGGTAGACACACGGACATTGCTGGTTGTAGGAGTGGTTGCACCACTCAAAAAAATACATGAACCTGTGTACTGGCGCCCTCTACTGAAAGTGACGTCAGACTTGGGTGCTCTATTTAACCCATTCTGAACGGGAACAACCTTTTGGTGTTAGCATCATGTTATGCTTTAGCTATTGAAAAATAGCAGATCTACAAGCTCATAGCACGCCACCGAGTGGCGCGCTACGAGCTTGTAGGTCTGCTATTTTTGAAAAAATCGAAGAACGACTGACATTTTTAAAAATCTGATCTCAGGTCAGAATGGGTTAATCAGACCAGTGTGTGTCCAGTGGAAACCTCGTATGAATCTGATCTCAGGTCAGAATGGGTTAAACGCAGGACCAACAGTATGTCCACCAACCAGCTGAAGCCATGCGGTGAGCGGTACCGACCTCACACTTCTGGACGGTGGGCGAGCGGGGACACTCCGTGTGGTTGTTCCTCTCCTCCGCCGTGCTCTCGGCGTCCTCCGGCCCGGTGTCGGCCGACGCCCCCCACTGCTGGTTACCGCCGTAGTTGCCGCCGTCGGGCGCTTTGCTGCCCTGGCCCTGCTGCTGCTGCGATTGGCTGAGCTGCAGCCGGATCTGGCGGTTCTCCTCCTCCACCTCTCGCACCCGAGACTCCAGGACGGCCCGCTCCAGGAGCCCCGTGGCCGGGGAGTCGGCCAGGCACGGCGCCAGGAGGAGCGATCGTCCGTCTGGGGGAGGAGAGGAGAAAGAGAGACTAGTTAAAGAGGAGAGGAGAAAGAGAGACTAGTTAAAGAGAGGAGAGGAGAAAGAGAGACTAGTTAAAGAGGAGAGGAGAAAGAGAGACTAGTTAAAGAGGAGAGGAGAAAGAGAGACTAGTTAAAGAGAGGAGAGGAGAAAGAGAGACTAGTTAAAGAGGAGAGGAGAAAGAGAGACTAGTTAAAGAGGAGAGGAGAAAGAGAGACTAGTTAAAGAGGAGAGGAGAAAGAGAGACTAGTTAAAGAGAGGAGAGGAGAAAGAGAGACTAGTTAAAGAGGAGAGGAGAAAGAGAGACTAGTTAGAGAGGAGAGGAGAAAGAGAGACTAGTTAGAGAGGAGAAAGAGAGACTAGTTAAAGAGGAGAGGAGAAAGAGAGACTAGTTAGAGAGGAGAGGAGAAAGAGAGACTAGTTAAAGAGGAGAGGAGAAAGAGAGACTAGTTAAAGAGGAGAGGAGAAAGAGAGACTAGTTAGAGAGGAGAGGAGAAAGAGAGACTAGTTAAAGAGGAGAGGAGAAAGAGAGACTAGTTAGAGAGGAGAGGAGAAAGAGAGACTAGTTAAAGAGGAGAGGAGAAAGAGAGACTAGTTAGAGAGGAGAAAGAGAGACTAGTTAAAGAGGAGAGGAGAAAGAGAGACTAGTTAGAGAGGAGAGGAGAAAGAGAGACTAGTTAAAGAGGAGAGGAGAAAGAGAGACTAGTTAAAGAGGAGAGGAGAAAGAGAGACTAGTTAAAGAGGAGAGGAGAAAGAGAGACTAGTTAAAGAGAGGAGAAAGAGAGACTAGTTAAAGAGGAGAGAGAGAGAGAGAGAGACTAGTTAAAGAGGAGAGGAGAAAGAGAGACTAGTTAGAGAGGAGAGGAGAAAGAGAGACTAGTTAAAGAGTGGATGAGGAAGTAGTAAGAGGAGAAAGAGAGACTAGTTAAAGAGGAGAGGAGAAAGAGAGACTAGTTAAAGAGGAGAGGAGAAAGAGAGACTAGTTAAAGAGGAGAGGAGAAAGAGAGACTAGTTAAAGAGGAGGAGAAAGAGAGACTAGTTAAAGAGGAGAGGAGAAAGAGAGACTAGTTAAAGAGGAGAAAGATAGACTAGTTAAAGAGGAGAGGAGAAAGAGAGACTAGTTAAAGAGGAGAGGAGAAAGAGAGACTAGTTAAAGAGGAGAGGAGAAAGAGAGACTAGTTAAAGAGGAGAGGAGAAAGAGAGACTAGTTAAAGAGTGGATGAGGAAGTAGTAAGAGGAGAAAGAGAGACTAGTTAAAGAGGAGAGGAGAAAGAGAGACTAGTTAAAGAGGAGAGGAGAAAGAGAGACTAGTTAAAGAGTGGATGAGGAAGTAGTAAGAGGAGAAAGAGAGACTAGTTAAAGAGGAGAGGAGAAAGAGAGACTAGTTAAAGAGGAGAGGAGAAAGAGAGACTAGTTAAAGAGGAGAGGAGAAAGAGAGACTAGTTAAAGAGGAGAGGAGAAAGAGAGACTAGTTAGAGAGGAGAGGAGAAAGAGAGACTAGTTAAAGAGGAGAGAGAGAGAGAGACTAGTTAAAGAGGAGAGGAGAAAGAGAGACTAGTTAAAGAGGAGAGGAGAAAGAGAGACTAGTTAAAGAGGAGAGGAGAAAGAGAGACTAGTTAGAGAGGAGAGGAGAAAGAGAGACTAGTTAAAGAGGAGAGAGAGAGAGAGACTAGTTAAAGAGGAGAGGAGAAAGAGAGACTAGTTAAAGAGGAGAGGAGAAAGAGAGACTAGTTAAAGAGGAGAGGAGAAAGAGAGACTAGTTAAAGAGGAGAGGAGAAAGAGAGACTAGTTAAAGAGGAGAAAGAGAGAGAGACTAGTTAAAGAGGAGAGGAGAAAGAGAGACTAGTTAAAGAGTGGATGAGGAAGTAGTAAGAGGAGAAAGAGAGACTAGTTAAAGAGGAGAGGAGAAAGAGAGACTAGTTAAAGAGGAGAGGAGAAAGAGAGACTAGTTAAAGAGGAGAGGAGAAAGAGAGACTAGTTAAAGAGGAGAGGAGAAAGAGAGACTAGTTAAAGAGGAGAGGAGAAAGAGAGACTAGTTAAAGAGGAGAGGAGAAAGAGAGACTAGTTAAAGAGTGGATGAGGAAGTATAGTAAGCCTTGTTGAGCCTTGAGGCCCACAGGGAAGGTGCCGATCTCCTGTTTCTGTAGCATATATCTAAATGACGCTTTGCGCAAAGACCCGCCTGGCAGCACTGTTTAACCCATTTCGACCTGGGATCGATTTTGCAAATGTCTTCTAAATCCTGACTGTTTTCTTGAAAAAGCTGTTTTTCTATGTCAGTCGTTCTCAAACACTTTCATGTCACTTTTCACGATGCTTCGAAAATAGCAGACCTAGAAGCTCGTAGCGCGCCACTCAGTGGCGCGCTACGAGCTTGTAGGTCTGCTATTTTTCAATAGCTAAAGCACGACATAATGCTAACACAAAAAGGGGTTCCTGCTCAAAATGGGTAAATGCTAATTTATTTGTGCGAGTTATATGTGTTTTCTTTTGTTGAATTACTCATGACAAAGTTGTAAAAGTCAACAGTATGTACAGTATATCCATAAAATAATCAAGCAGCACGTGCAGACAATACAATACAATACATTTATTATAGGGCGTAGCAGCGACACAGCGGGGGTGCGTTCACACACGGGCAGATGGGATGATGCAAAGACGCGTTGTGAGTTGATTTGGAGAAGCTAAGTTAGTTTAGTTACTTTATTGACACAAATGTATAAAACATTGGGTCCAAACAATAATCGAAAACCCATGAATAAAAAAAATACAAAAAGAAAAAATACAAAATACAATACAATACACAACACCAAATCCCTTTACAACAGGAGCTTTCTATTGCTCCACAAGTGACAGGCAGGCATGTAGCATTACGCAAAGTCCCTCTGTTAGTGCCCCACAAAGAGTGAGCTCAAATCAATACACTCGTGTCCATATTTCACTCGGATGTCTTGTGTGAGGGGACAGGGGGACACACCAGTATGTGCTGTTCGTTTTGTATACCAGTCTCACATTGACAAATACGCTGTTCCCATTTACTATGAGTGGACGATCCAAACCGTGTAAAGGTTATCCTCAAATAGGCCTCAATGTAAGGTGTGCTGCTGGTGCCGGTATAGAGTGGATGAACAGATAGATCTGGGTTGATGGCTCCGTATGTCTTATATCTTGTTATTCATGAATCATGTCCCTTCGGTCACTCTCAATATGATCTCGTTTTTCCATTATCTCAGATAAATGAGAATACATGACTTGGTTCTCCTTTAGCAATTGAACATGCATCATTCCGTCTTTGCATCGTCATGTCGCTGGCTTCCTTTGACAATGAATGGTAGACTGTATCTTTGCATCGTCATGTCGCTGGCTTCCTTTGACAATGAATGGTAGACTGTATCTTTGCATCGTCATGTCGCTGGTGGACTGCATCGTTTAATCTGCCCGTGTGAACACAACATCACAGCAGCCGTCACGAGCTCCTAATCTCACTTCACTCCATTTCACTCTCGCTCTTTTCATTTCACTTTCGCTCCCTTTTCTTTTCTCACTAACAGATGAGAGAGGGAACATTCCCTAATGCCTCATTTCAGCTGTGGGCCAGCTGCTCCTCAGACAGGGAGCGGAGAGAGAGACAGAGAGACAGAGAGACAGAGAGAGAGAGAGAGAGAGAGAGAGAGAGAGAGAGAGACAGACAGACAGACAGAGACAGAGACAGAGACAGAGAGACAGAGTCAGAGACAGAGACAGAGACAGAGACAGACAGAGACAGAGACAGAGACAGAGACAGACAGAGACAGAGAGACAGAGACAGAGACAGAGACAGAGAGACAGAGAGACAGAGAGACAGAGACAGAGACAGAGACAGAGACAGAGACAGAGACAGAGAGAGAGACAGAGACAGAGACAGAGACAGACAGAGACACAGAGAGACAGAGACAGAGACAGAGACAGAGACAGAGATAGAGACAGAGACAGAGACAGAGAGAGACAGAGACAGAGACATAGATGTTCCAGTTATCTTCTTGGTTATACAGTATAAGATGCTGTTTGATGGTGATGTTTCAAATCACTCCTGAAGAACCATTTCGTTGTGATTTCTATGTATTTTCTATGTATTTTTCACCTTTCTTATCCTTTATCCACTGCTGTGCCATTATATGGTGTTTTTTTATTGATCCATAATATGTTCTATGCTCTTGTTGTTCAGCGCTTTGTGACCTTGTTCTTGAAAGGTGCTATATATTATAAATAAAGCTTTATTGAGTGGTGCAACCACTCCAAGGAACAGCAATGTCTGTGACCTGTGTTGGTTGGTTAACCTATGTGTTGGTTGATGAGCACCAGTATGTACCAGCAGGTGCGCCAGAAACAGAGAGAGACAGTGCTGCACTGTCCACCACTCGGTTCACACAAGTGTGATTTTATTATTAAAAGCAACAACAAAAAAGACGGCATCAAGGCCCGCCAAAATACATTTTAGTCGACTAAATCACCTGTAGATTTAGTCGTCTAAAATCTCATGGGATGTAGTCGACTAAAACTAAACCAACACATTCCAGGTGACTAAAATGTGACTAAAACTAAGTGAAAACTAATCAAGGGACAATGACTAAAACTAAAATAGAAATGTGCTGCCAAAAACAACAGTGATATTACCTACTGTGACTGCTACAGGCCCACTCACTGTGTAGTGGTGGTGCTGTGCGGTAACACATCCTCCTGCATGTGTTAAAGTCGTGACATGCTATTTATAATATCACCGTGAATCATCACAGCAGTCCAACATAAAGAGTGTCTTAATATAAACAGGACCTACATGCACTTCCAGTCCAAACAATGAAATTGTGCTGAATTGTGAAATGAATTGTGCTTTTTCTTTTTGACATTTAAAGTGGAAATTTCCACTTAATATAATTAAATGTCAACGCCATGAAATGACACACACGTGCTATACACTCATCTGAACACGCATGTACCACACACACACACACCAACTCCCACTGTGTATACTGCAGGCCAGGCCGGTTCTCAATGACTTTGCCTGGAGACCTCTCTCTCTCTCTCTCTCTCTCTCTCTACGTCAGACAAGCCCTCCATCAGCCTCTCCAGTCATCTCGGTTCTCCATACATCTGGCCAGCTCGTTTGTGCTTTCTGCACAAATGCTTTGGCCATGTCTCAGGATAATAATAATAATAATCATCTGGGAACCCCCCCAGGTGTGCTGTATAGTAACGTCAAGTCAGGAGACTTCATTACCTTCCATTTCCTCCAGCTGGCTCTCTTGGTGAGACGTGAGAGGCCAACAGCCTAGCATAGCAGACTTGAGCCAAGAGTTGCCGTGTCGACCGCGAAGGCGATTCCACGTAGCAGACCCATAGTAGACTCACACGTTCTCACCCAGTTTACATGATGTGTTTAATCGGAGACATTGCAGCCCAGAACACCCGGCGACAGGAATGCGGTGCCAACTAAACACACTTTACAATCTAAAGCACGTGTCTTATAGGAACTTACTTTGAAAACACACTTCACAATCTGCTCCTGTACTTTCAATTCATATAGTCTCCTACCGTCTCGCTCTCGCACGCACGCACGCGCACGCACGCACGCACAGAGTAGCTGACACCGGGAATGTTTCCACCCTCCCTCAGAAAGGAGACAGAGAGAGAGAAAGAGAAAGCAGAGGTATAGAGAGGAGGCTGAAACATCGCCTCCTCTTACAGTATATAGAGAAACTCAACCCGTCTGGGGGGGTGTGGGAGGCATGGAAGATAGTTTTTACAGACAGACAGACAGACACCACGAGGACATAGATACTGCACGTTACTGCACGTTAGCAATATCAAATGCCTGTTTGTGTGTGAAGGATTGCAGTGCTGCTTAAAAACCCGTTTTGACCTGGGAACGATTCTACAAATGTCTTCTAAATCCTGACAGTGTTCTGAAATGTTTCGATGTCAGTGGTTCTCAAATATTTTCATGTCAAGGACCCCCAATATTATATGTAATTGGCCGCCGACCCCCCATCTGAAAATATGTAGTTCCAGGGACACCCCCAGAAGCAGAGCAAAGAATATATATTCAAAGACTTGCGCCACATTTTCACGTTTTTTTTTCAAAAAAAAATCAGACCTACAAGCTCCTAGCGCGGCACTCGGTGCCGCGCAAGGAGCTTGTAGGTCTGCCCGAGCTTGTAGATCTGCCCGTTTGCGTGTAAAGGATTGCAGCGCTGCTTGCCGAAAGCGCTCCAGCTGTCTGAAAACCCAAGTCACTCAATCGTCCTGTAGTTCCTCTGAGCTAAAATGGTTTGCGACCGCACGGCAGCTCGTCAGTCATCAGTGTGCACGAACGAGCGTGCACGCGTGTGTGTGTATTTCAGACACTCTTATTCACTGGAGCGCAGACGTAAGAGAGGCAAAAAAAGAGGTTTACCCTGAGATGCCAACTAAACGTGTCAGTCTAAGCGTCATATATTAACAGGAGAATGTATGCCGATTCATGGGGCTCCATCTATCTATCACATTCGTGGAACATTTATTGCCACGTCATTTAGTACTGAAATGGTGAAAATCATATAGTTTCATAAATTATTACAATTTTATCATCAATTCAACCCATTTTGGGGGCGGGAACACCTTTTGGTGTTTTTTTTAAACATTGTTATAATTTAGCTATTGAAAAATAGCAGATCTACAAGCTCGTAGCGCGCCACCGAGTGGCGCGCTACGTGCTTGTAGGTCTGCTATTTTTTTTTTTTTATCGTTAAAATGTGGTGCAAAGTGAATGTTTTTAACTCGGGTCTAAATGGACTAATCAAATGAAATAAAACACACTGTTATTTTACATTATGCAGTTCATAATAATAACATTATTTTGTTCATAACTCACTCTCCATGTTGCCGGCCAGCAGGTACAGCCAGGTGACGAGGACGACGGCGGTGAGCGACGCCAGCAGCAGCTTGACGCGCCCGCGGCACAGCAGCTGCATGGTGGGACGGGTGATTGGCGCAGAGCTCCGGGCGAGGCGGGCGGGGCGGGGGAGGGGTCAAGGAGCTCGTCAGTGGCAGGTGGGGCTCAGTCCCTCTGTGGCTCCCTGCAGCATCCTCTCATCTGAGCTGGACATGAGGAAAGGAAAGGAAACACAGGAGAGACGGGTCCGTCACAACTGGGCTCTGTGGGGACACTGGTGTGAGCCTTAAAGGTTTTATGACATTCATTTTTTTCTTTTAGGTTTTATGACCTCAATTACACCCAAAAAACCTGAACTTTGAACATTCAGTGGATTTTCTGTGGTCTGAAGTTTTCCATGGGGTTTGGAAGCCTTTTGAGCTACAATGAAAACAGGCAACACAGTGAAAACAGTGACATCTGCTGGCAATTCCCATTGACATATATGGGATTTGCAGGGTCTTAATTACATCACTTACTGCAGGCAAATCAGAGCACCTGTTTGAGCCAGAAAACCCCAGATCACAGAAAATCTACTGAATGTTAAAAGTTCATGTTTTTTGGGTGCAATTGAGATTCGAAAACCCCCAAAAAATAAGAACAATTCCCAAACCTTTTTTTTAATGTCACAATCCCTTTAAGTTCTGGCAGTGAGGAATCCACACACACAATAACACACACACACACGCACGCTCGCGCAAATATATTGCGGTCCTGTCGATTTTCTGGAATAAATATTTTCACGGTTTTTCAAAAATAGCAGACCTACACAAGCTCGTATCGAGGCCCACCAAAATACACTTTAGTCGACTAATTCAACCGTAGATTTAGTCGACTAAAATCCCATTTAGACCTGAAGCCGATTCTACAAAAAAATGTCTTGTAAATCTGAAAATGTCTGAAAAACCCATGTTTCTATATGTCAAGGACCCCAAAAATGATATGTACGGTATTTGGCCGCCAAGCCCCCCCCATCTGAAAACATGTAGTTCCAGGGACCGCCCACCCTCCCCCCGGAAGCAGAGATTTATAGAGTTAAAAATGTTCGCTCTGGCCCAGGCCGTAGCGTAACGGTCTGGGCACCGGACTGGTGATCCAGTCGCAGTGTGCCGCGGGTTCGACTCCCGAACCCGACACGGCCTTTGCCGCATGTCATCCCCCCATCTCTCTCCCGTTTCCTGTCAGCCTACTATCTGTCCCTTCAAAAATCAATAAAAGGCGTAAGCCGCAAAAAAATATCTTAAAAAAAAAAAAAAAAAGAATATATATTCAAAGATTTGCGCCACATTTTCACGATTCTTTGCTTTAAAATTCTTAGCGTTATATGTGGTATGTATATCAGAGCTTCCCTGACCCCACTATAGTACATACAGGCATAGTGGCTGCTATGCACTTCAAACTGCAGAGCCAAAGCAATGACGAACGACAAGGTAGTCATTATTGAGAAATAAACACAGAGCCTCACACAAAGCAGAGTCTTAATCACCTTGAAGGAGTGAATAGAAGAGCGAAGGATGGCGGCGGCGCGTGGAACGATGAATGACAGAGAGAAAGGGACAGTAAGTGGGGAGGTTGTATTGTACTGTAGCTGAGAGGTTGTTACACAGATACTTACTGAAGAAATCAATAATACTTTGGCACAAAATATACCAACAACAGAGAGTGTATTGATGAACACAAGATACGTATACAGAGATTGAATACAAAGTATTTCAGTATTTCAAGTACTTCGGTTAAAAAGGAAATATTTGCAATTAAGGTCTGTCGTGCTCCACATCATCAAACTAGGCAGTGCTGATCAAATGTGGATGGAGAAACGGCATTGTGCATTTCTCACATCAGTGTTTACAGAAACGTTCCAATCCTTAGTGTACCGTTTGGTTGTGAAAGGAGATTGTTATTTGGATACGACAGAAAACCAAGCACCGTGGACTGATCTGATCGTCCAAAGCAACGTGCGGTCCATCATTCATATCAGTCTGGCATCGAGATAACATTTGCAGAGAGAATCAACATAGTGAAACAATGGTTTCCTTGCCTGTTGCCGTGAGCAGCCGCCTACACTACAGTGACCAAAGGGCTTTTCTTTTTTTACAGTACATTGTTTTCTTTTCTTTCTTTCTTTTTTTTCATTGTATACAATTCAACAAGTGGATTTGCTTCAACTGTGCCACAGTTTGTTGCGTCTTGGGTCGCGACAGTCAATGTTGACCACTTGACCCTTGTTATCCCGATCTGAACACGACGCGACACATTGGGAATGACCTCCACATCTGAGTCACACGACCGTCCAGAAGAACAGAAAGCTACCCTTATCAACACAGCCTCCGATAGGATACCCTCGCGACAATCTGGGTACTACCCATCGGCAAAACAAAGGAAAAACAGCACCCTCTTTTCATTTGAACGGAGCCAACAGTCTGTCTGAGAGAGAGAGAGACTACTCTTGCGATAACAAGCCCCTTGCTCTGCCTCGGGCTGCCTGCGGGGTATGTTAGCCCCAAATCAACTCATCGTCATAAATGGTGGTACTTGAAAAGTTGGTGTGATTCTGTCTCTCTTTCACAGTTCACACATCCTCCGTCTTCATCTCTGCTTCCCACCTTCGTTCATATGCTCGGGCTGATTAGAACCGGGACTCTGTCTTTGTATCACGACATTATTAATGAATCCCATGTGACTCTATATTACACAACAACAGTCACACAAACAGAATGGATGCAGACGCCGGCAGGGAAACGTGGAGCTCGGTGTCTACAACAATACAAGAATGCTCTACTCCGTCACAAAAGGACAAGAACATAATGTTTTTAAATGGAACCATGGGGGGTCCATTTGGTTAAATTGTTACCGTCCCCGATATCAAATGAACGGGGTTGCAGGACATTTTCTGCTGGATTATTTTTTGAGTGCCTTACGGAGCTATGTGTGTGGCTGGCATGGGTGGCTGTGTGGGTGGGTGGCTGGGTGTGTGGCTGGCATGGGTGGCTGTGTGGGTGGGTGGCTGGGTGTGTGGCTGGCATGGGTGGCTGTGTGGGTGGGTGGCTGGGTGTGTGGGTGGGTGCGTCTGAGCACGAAAACAGCATGGTTGTTTTTCACCACCTGTGCGCAACCTAACACACACACAAACACACAAACGCACATATGAACCGTATATATGGAGATTTCGGGTGTGCCAGTACAGTGACAATACAGTACAGTAGAGGGTACCGTATAGGGACCCCCACACGGTCATTTCTCAACCGTTTAGGACGCAGAGCGAGCGGCTCGCCGGAATCCGGGCCAGCACCCTGGGTACGTTCCTGTGGGTCTGGAACCTCTGTACCACCTTACTGCATGTATAGACGCCGCTGCCAAGAGCTCAAGAACCTGATGTCGGATAGGAAACTGTGGAAGGCAAGCGAGGGCAAGCGAACCAGGAATCCCGCGTACTGCAACTAAACTAATACAAAAAGCAAAGCAGGCACTGTATTAATCTGTTTTTAATGACCAAAATACGTTATAGAAGCCGTGTGATCTGGGGAAAAGTTCAACTTTAATTTTGACCAGCTGTCAACTGCACCAGAAAAGCACAGACCGTCATTAACCCATTTTGACCTGCTTTTCTGAAAAAGCTATGTTTCTGTGTAAGTCGTTCTTCGATTTTTCAAAAACAGCAGACCTACAAGCTTGTAGATCTGCTATTTTTCAATAGCTAAAGCATAACATAATGCTATAACACCAAAAGGGGTTCCGGCCCCAAAATGGGTTGAGTTCCATTTCAACGACCACGGTACATGGAAACTGTTTATCCAACAATGTTTCAAAACGAAGCACAGTCAAAAGTTCACAAAGTATGCCAAAGTTATGCCAAGTAGTACTTCATATAGTAGTTAAAAAATGTCCAGACAAGATTGAACCGAGGTAAAGAAAAAAGCATCACGCCTGACGCCCGACACAATGCCATAATTCATAACATGAGACTGGAACAGGAACAGACTGCATACTGTGGTTCTAGCTAGGCCTAACTGTAGCTCGTAGGTTCCAAGGTTTGTTTGGAGGCGTGGGCTTGGCATGGAGGCCACTGGAACACAAAGTGATTGACACCCAGTGGAAACAAAACAGCACACAGTAACCATCCTTTAAAAAAAAGCCTGGCTTACAGGAAAGCATGTGGGCAATAAATGAAATGACACATCCTGTAGAAAAGAGAAGGAGCGCTAGAGTAAAGCTTCATCATCAAAATGATTTCCATTCTAATGCGTCTAAAGTAAATGTGTACATTTTTGAGAATGTTTCATTATTTAAAAGGGGGATTTCTCCCATGTTAAGTGCAGATAGCAACGCATTTAGGCCAAAGTTATCGGTATATATACGAGACATTTGGGTGTAGATGTTTTACGAGGTGATCAGGGAGGTTGACGTATACAATGTAGATTGTTAGCGATAATGAAAGGTGCTGAGACAGGGAATAAAGGCGTGAAAGGAGATGAGGAGGAGAGGAGAGGAACCATTGTGCTGTGAATCTGTATGGGCTCCTTTAGCCTTCCATGCTCATAAACCCAGAGTGGATATAAAAGAGAAGGGACGGGGCTACTAAAGAGGACTTTAATAGGTAGCCTTTGTTGATTCTGCAGCAGCAGCACAAAAACAGTTACACTTTTGGAGATGTAATTGTCACTGTAAAAAGCAGAGGGTTCAGCTATACTGGCACAGATATGAGAAGGAGGGAATGGCTTGAACGGCTGCTCCTGTCCTCCAGTCTACACAAGAGTCTACGCAAGAATGCTACGAATGGTTGTCACATGGTACGGACCGCATCAGAAATGTGGACCTCTATGGGAACCTAGTACCACGGGGCACGGTCAAAGTCAGAGAGAGAAGGATGAGGCTGGCCGGCAGGGCACTGCGTCAGGCACCCAGAACTTTGAGGCAAGTAAATTGACCCCATGGGAGACAACCCAGGGCAAAGCCAGGAGGGGAAACAAGCGTACCACCTGTAGACGGCGCGACAGCTTGGCTGACAACACTGCAGATGCTCAAGAACCTGATGTTGGATAGGAAATGGTGAAGTTGGTGTTGGCTAGGCATGTTTAATGTTTAATGTATTGTTTTGTCTATGTACTGTATAAATTGTGTTGTGCCCGAGGACCCCCCTCTAAAACGAGATGATACATCTCAAGGGGCTATCCTCTAAAGGAAATACATTTTCAATAATATAGACCTCACTCTCACAGCAACTAACTACGTCCTCCAAGTCAGAGCTGGGGTTTGGCTGACAGACGGACAGACAGAAGATGTGTGGGTGGCACATACTGTAAAATAAGGCATACCTTTACTGCAAATGAAGCCACGGACATGCCTTTCTGCAAGAAAGAATAAAAATAAACAAACAAACGGAGGCGTACGTACGTACGTGTCTCTATCTCTGTCTCTAAAACGCCGCTGTCAGTCAGAGCATGGCCCAGAGGGGGAGAATATGAGGAGCTGAGAGCACGCAGTGCCCTGGCCTAATGGCCAGTGTCTTTAGAGGGAAGAGGGAACATGGCCATTCAAACACTGAAGTGCTTTTTAGCACTGTGCTAATCAGGGAGGGAGATAGCGCCGCTGATTAAGCCAAGGCACAATCAGGACGTACTTCCTCCATTAGAGACGGTGATAAGAGAGGAGACAGATAATCAACTCGCCTCCATCTGCCTCTGTTCACCTCTGGCCAACATCACCTCATTCTTCTGCTGCTGCTTTGTTGCACTCTCTTGTGCACGTACAGCCCACATGTGTGAGAGGGGGGGGGGATGAAGAGAGGGGATTTGTACTGTACATACTTGCTGTGCAAACATACCCATGGTGACAAAGCGTAAGACAGCAGGCAACAATAAGTGTTCAAATTGTGTGTGCAGACTGGGCACGTGCATGGTTATGCGTGGGGTGGGGATGCTGTGTCATGTCATCAAATTATGGCATAGTTCCATGTGTGAACTGATTCTGTTTTGAGCTGAAGTCATCCATTGGAGCAGGGACAATAAAAGCCATAGATCATGACCATAAAACAGTTTTATTTCGTTCATAAAAATAATTGGAAAATTGGTAGTGGAGTGTGTATATATTTTAAGGGTAAATGAACTATGGAACCTTGTTGTTGTATTATATAGCACCAATGGAGAAACATGTTTGCCTCATTTTATATTTACTTTTAATTTAGATGTTTAGATGTATTGAAGTTTTTAGTTTGTTTTCCACTTTTCTCACATGTCTATTTAATGAATCGTGTATATTTAGTGAGGAAAGTGAATTGATGGGGTGGGGGGAGGGATGTTGAGTGGGTGGAAAGTGGTGAGTCTTTTGTCCTTAGATAAACTTTATTTTAGATACAATAAGTGCATATAAAACTAAGTTTAAGCAAGGTCCTTAAAAGTGGTCTTTAAAACACCTGAACCCTAGTATCCCTATTAAAAAATAGCAGCCCATAGCCCGGAGACACAATCGTAAATCATCGCTGAAAGTCCCTTCCAGCTAACAACTACTATAATTTTTACAATACTATTAAGAATATAAACACTACAATAAAGACGACCATTAAAGTAAAAGAAAACACCTTTGCCAGCACGAGGTTTTTTTTTTTACTCACATGGTAGAAACAGCCTACATCCGAATGCTCCGTGCACGCTGTTATTAGTGGTATTTCTGCTCATAAATGGGATAAAGTACCATGTTTGGGAGCTTATCAAACATTAATCTGAGCTCACGCCAATATTAATAATCCTCCCGGCAATCGTCCTCAGCCTGGAGTGAGACTATGGACTACAGAAATGTTAGTACACAGCCTGGAGTGAAACTATGGACTACAGATATGTTAGTACACAGCCTGGAGTGAGACTATGGACTACAGATATGTTAGTACACAGCCTGGAGTGAGACTATGGACTACAGATATGTTAGTACACAGCCTGGAGTGAGACTATGGACTACAGATATGTTTAGTACACAGCCTGGAGTGAGACTATGGACTACAGATATGTTAGTACACAGCCTGGAGTGAGACTATGGACTACAGATATGTTAGTACACAGCCTGGAGTGAGACTATGGACTACAGATATGTTAGTACACAGCCTGGAGTGAGACTATGGACTACAGATATGTTAGTCCACAGCCTGGAGTGAGACTATGGACTACAGATATGTTTAGTACACAGCCTGGAGTGAGACTATGGACTACAGATATGTTTAGTACACAGCCTGGAGTGAGACTATGGACTACAGATATGTTAGTACACAGCCTGGAGTGAGACTATGGACTACAGATATGTTTAGTACACAGCCTGGAGTGAGACTATGGACTACAGATATGTTAGTACACAGCCTGGAGTGAAACTATGGACTACAGATATGTTAGTCCACAGCCTGGAGTGAGACTATGGACTACAGATATGTTTAGTACACAGCCTGGAGTGAGACTATGGACTACAGATATGTTAGTACACAGCCTGGAGTGAAACTATGGACTACAGATATGTTAGTCCACAGCCTGGAGTGAGACTATGGACTACAGATATGTTAGTACACAGCCTGGAGTGAGACTATGGACTACAGATATGTTAGTACACAGCCTGGAGTGAGACTATGGACTACAGATATGTTAGTACACAGCCTGGAGTGAGACTATGGACTACAGATATGTTTAGTACACAGCCTGGAGTGAGACTATGGACTACAGATATGTTAGTACACAGCCTGGAGTGAGACTATGGACTACAGATATGTTTAGTACACAGCCTGGAGTGAGACTATGGACTACAGATATGTTAGTACACAGCCTGGAGTGAGACTATGGACTACAGATATGTTAGTCTACAGCCTGGAGTGAGGCTGGACTCACTCCAAAAAACTATGTTTCTATGTCAGTGGTTCTCAAAAAATGTCATGTCAAGGACCCCAAAAATTATATGTATTTGGCCACTGACCCCCATCTGAAAAGTATGTTGTTCCAGGGACCTCCAGAAGCAAAGATTTGAGTTAAAAATGTTCACTCTGAAAGAATATATTCAAACATTTGGGCTTCATTTTCACGATTTTTCAAAAATAGCAGACCTACAAGGTCGTAGCACAGCACTCAGTGCTTGTAGATCTGCTATTTTTCAATAGCTAAAGTATAAAATAATGCTTAAAACACCAAAAGGGGTTCCCGACAGGCCTGGAATTGCATCCTTTTAGGGGCAAGGCCACTTGGCCTTTAGTGTGATCAACTTTTTGAGGGCACAAGGCTGAGTGCCAGGGCATGAAGGCAATCAATTAAAACAATGATTTTAAGTCCCCGGTCACATTATTTTAGCTTAAAGGTTAAGGATGATTACATTTATTTATTTTTCCAAAGCGAACATTGGTTCAGAACAGTGCTTCTTAAATACATAATAACAGCTTTAAACAACAAAATATAAGTAGCTACTGTTGTAAAATATTGTAAACCTGTATGTAACATGTATTGGGGTACCAGTCCAGATCCAATTATAATGAAATGGCCTAGGACCCTGTCATCCTAGGGCCTAGGCTAATTCAGGTCCTTGACATTAAA